>NC_087520.1:17180895-17486561 GCF_963921805.1 Phalacrocorax carbo
TAACTTATTTTTTGGAAGACTTTATCATTTTGCGTGCACGTTAGCTGAAAGGTAATTTAGGTTTAGGTCTATGTTAGTTAGCATGTTTGTTCTACTAGTACACTTTATTTTCTATATTTAAAACACCCATCTCCTATTTAGATGCCTTTTTCTAAAGTGTTGCACTACTGAATGGTAAACTCTCTGTGCATGGAGTGGGATGCTTGAAGGTGCTTTGCCTACCTGGATAGTCGTTGAAAAAAAGAAATTATTTGATTACGTTTCAGTGATTCTTTTCTTGTATGTGTGTAGCAGAAAGACGTTTGTAGGTACCATTCAGCTGTGATGATCAGGGTGGACCCGCTCTGAAATAAGTGAATAGCTTGTGGGTTCGTGGAGCCTACTGTAAAAAGGAGAAGCTAGTATTACTTAAACAGTTGCATCTTGCATGAATATCCCCAATAGATTTAACCACTTTGTGGTATTAGATGTCATATTTACACAAAAAAGTGAATTAAGGCTACAAACCAGTCTGAACTGTATCTTCTTACATCTGCTGTGTTTCACAGAGCTTTTCAGGCACTAAACAATTCACAGCAGTAAAGATATATGAAGGTGAAGTTGTGGAAGAAAAATGAAAGCTAAAATATTGTGAAAGAAAGAAGAGACAAGATGCATAAAACTTTCATCCTTTGTCTAGGGCTTCAGTACCTGTTAATGGGGTACAGACTGCTGGATATCACTGCAATAGATGTTACTGGTTTAATATTATAATTTATTTTCAAAACTTTTGTTACAGCTAAAGCAATACTGTGCCTCTTTTACACTGGTACACTTTTTACCACAGAATAATAGTCTTTCAATAACCAGGGCTTATCTATAATCAGAATGTTGTTTTTCTCACTGCAGTGCGTTCAAATAATTTGCAATTATTTTCTGACTCACTAGAATAAATGGAATGTCACTGTAATTATTTTTACTATCCATGGATTCTGTATAATTGTTATTACTTTTATATAAGCACAGAAGTGCCTAAGGTGATCATGCAAACAAATTAAATAATTGTCCTCTTTAAGGATAACTTCATAAAAAACAAAGCCTATATCTTTACACATGTGATTGCTACTTACTCCTACAAATATAGTCTGTTTTCATAGCTAAAGTACAGGATCGCATCCTGAATTAAATAAATACCATTATGACCATCGTTATCATTCTACTCTGTGAAGGTTAGGTGCACCAGAATATAACTGGTCAGGGCGGTATTTTTCTGAATATGTCAGTAAAGTGCAAAAAATTCTTTGCGATAAAAATACTCATCATTGACAAAGACAGAATTAGGTCAAGAAAGATCATCAAACAGTAAATCATCCTCCAGATGTTGATCAGTTATCTAGTGCAGTTTATTAGCTTATGTTTCAGATATATGACTTCACATTATTTATCTCCTAAAATAAAAACCCAGCGTATTTTAAAAAAGATAGAACCAGTGAACTGCAAATATCTTTTTGCTAAATGATCAGGCTGAGCTCGAACAGGGGTTCCTTTTTCGTCTGTGGCAATAAGAGGAGGGCAATATTGCCTACTGATTTTTAGAATTTCCAAATGCATAGAATTTCTGTAAAATAAAGCTGAACAGACGAAAGTATAAAACAGACAACAGGTCAACATTATAAAGCTTTTTTTTTTTTTTAAATTAGCTTAAAATAATGGAGTCTCCGTATAGCTGAATTTCTACTTTAGAGTATTAAAAATAAACAGCAAGAGAGCTTTTTGAATTCACGTTGTTTTAGCAGCAAGCAAATATTTACAAAACCAGAAAAATCACTGGGAGAGTAATTTCCGTCTACTCATGCCAGTGCTTTGCTCTGACCTCTTCGAGGTATATGTTGTTCCTACTGAATAATTTTAGTGCCCCTGTGTTGCAATCTGACTTGGTTGGAGAACAGTGTAGTAGAAATGCTTTGGTAGAATTTGGTATTGTGTATGAACAACATCGCATTGGGATCACTTTGTTTTGTCAGTGATCCAGTTGCAAATGTATAGGAGTTCTGGATAATTCCACAGTAAAAAAGATTTTTTGATCAAAATGAGTCTCTCTTAAATAGATTGTCAGAAGTGTGCATGCTCTTTCTCTGCTGGCAGGCCAGCCTCTCCGCATGAGATAAGACTTGGTGTATAAATTGCATAAAATGGAATACCTAATGCATATGACTTTCAAGGAGTTTTTTTTGTCTCTTCCCACATCCTGCTGGAGTACCTTGCTCTAGTCACATTCTGCCTCCCATTGTGTCTCATTGTCGCCTCTGTAAAAAGGAAGGATTAATTATAGTTACAGTTTTGTAAAGCACTGAGGACCTACATGAAATACTACTAATAAAGAAGCCTTATTGTCATTTATTATTCGGAAGCTTTATCATTTTTCCAGAGGGGCGCATCTCTTCAAATGTTTCCTCTGAGTCCACTGTCAGTTACTTTCCAATTCCTGCCCCTGGACATGTCTGAAGTTAGCGTAAAGACATTGAGGTAAAATTTAATTTTTTTGCATATGTTCCAAAAGACAAAACAGATGCTGCTTTCTAAAATGAAAATTCTAATCTCTCTTAAGATGGGTAGTTTTGAAATAAGAGTCTCCTAAATGCTGTCTGATCGGCATTTGCTCAGCATTTTAGAAATGGCAGGAGGAAGGAGGAAGAACTGTAAAAGTCATAAAGACAAATGTAGCCTTTAGTTGGGCATTGACACATAGATTATTTTTACAGTTCATTTAAAATAATATAAAAATATTTACTAACCTTGTAAGAGATATTCTGGTAGATGTAATTTTTTTCTGGTTTTGTGTTGGGTGCATTGACAGCCAAATGTAGCACTGTGTCTAATTTAGTGAAACAGAGTGGGAGGGGTTTTTTTTTTAAGTGACTAAAAATTTTTTTAAAACCTCGTATGAAGCCTGCACAAATGTGTATCCCCTGTTCTTTTAAACATTTAGAAAGACTTCACCATGTACTGAGTGAGCCCTATAGTTTTGTCAGGACAGAAGTCTTGAATCTGTCAAAGTCCATGCAGGTCGGATCTCTTGAGGGGCCCTTATTAACAGGTGGTTTTTAATTTGGCCTTGGAGAAGGCAGAAGATGATGCTAAAATAATTATCTACTGCTGGGATCTTTTTCCTCTTTGATTGCTTAGCGAACACCCTTCCCCAGTCTTTAAGCTCAGCCTCTGTTCAGTGTCTTGTTCTTCAAATGAGAGTATGTGTATGTGACTTGGGTTAATTAGACTACGTGAAGCTTTGAGTGAATGTTAAAGTATAGAGTTAGCATCTATCACCTCACAGTCGAACCAGATCAACAAAGAAAATGTGGTGTTTATCACCTGGAAATTTGGCAGTAGAACTTGTGTAGTAGTGTGTGACTGTGTGAAAGCAGTGAGGACTGGTTTAACTGGAATTTTTGAGCTAAATTCCCTCTCTTAAAACAAACGGAACTAAACTAGAGAGAGTTTCTCAATGGCCTGTCAGAGCATGAGTTGAGAGCCAGTTGTATTATATTTTGCAAAAACACAATCATCTTGCATTGTTCAGGGTACAAAACATCTGTAGGGCCTGCTCTTGTTTTGCAGAACTCAGATGCTGTCAGCATCTATACGTTTATTGCAGTAGTAGCAGGAAGAATTTTTTTTCCTTTTAGAAAATCAGCCAGTGAGGCCAAGTTTCTGCAGAGTAAATGCTATACAGTACTGTTGTTCTTAAGCTCTTGCCTTGTAGCCCATTGGCAACAAGGCTTATCCATTTTTTCCTTTTAGACAGAGAGCTACAACTTCTACTTTATGGTAAATACCGTCTTTTACACTGAACGCACAGAAGGAGAGAAGCCATTGCTTCACTGAGTACATAAGGCCCGTCCTGAGTATAGAGGTGCTGATGTGAGTGTCAGATTTGCCACAGCTTGTTCTTGTTACTGTTGGAGTGAGCTGATTCGGTCAATGGTTTTCCCACCTGGAAGATGATAAATATCATGAATTTATCTTGCATATTTGCAAGGCTCAAAGTTACCGAATTGTCCTCAACAGCCAAGTCAGTTATTAATCCATCTGTAGAACAGGAAGAACTCTAATATTGAACAGTTTTGGAAATTACTAGGACAATAGCTCCTAGATAAGAATAGTATTTAGCTGTTGAAAATGTTAAATATTAGTTTTAACCATCAGAAAACTGTCACGCAATTTTGGCAGGGTAGGAAAAAAATCTGTTCTTTGCTGTAAATGAAAGGCCAGCTTAGTGTCATACAAAGACATTTTAAAAAATGTGGCTGAATATATTTACAGAGTCTGTTTTGATCCGATTTCGACATCTGCATCCTTGAGCTTGTGCATACTGACACTTACACGTCCAGATATATTTACCACAGAAGTAATTCAGATCCATTTCTTTCCTACCTCAAGCACGGTGATCACTATCTTGGCTCAGTCTTCTTAACACAGTTCTAAGGCACAGCAGCCTTTCAGGTGCACGCTTAGTGCAAAGGAGATGGTTCTGCATCCTGCACTGCTTCCTGAGAGTAAGCAGCTGGAGCTGCATCAGAGAATATGACCAGATTAACTAATATCACACACTCTTTTGAAGGGACATTGTATTGATGGGCAAGAAGATACTGTAGCAATTAGAAGGGAATCTGTGCTGCAGATGTCCTGCTGTTGGTTTTATGATCCTGGTTATGCCATGCTTGAGGTTAAGAAGGGTTTGAGGCATTGCAAGTTTTTGTGGATTGCAGTAGAAACTGGGAAACAGCACAGCTTCCCTGGGATTGTCAAGCCTTTAGTTAAAAGACACTGTGAATATTAGTATTCTGTGCTGGAATTGTTACAGTTATAATTCAGCAAACGTCTTTTTTTCATCATGGATTTCGTCTTTCTCTCTCTTTGCATGTTACTCCATTTTGTCTTGCAGATTCTTCCATTTGTAAACATTAGTGGCACTCCCCTCTCTCTTCACTGTCTGTAGAAGTTCTCTTCCTTCCAGCTCTTGCTCTATGATAAAGCTGACTTGTGTCATTCCCCACTTCACTGACTTGCTTATCTTTTATCGTGTTTTACTTGGAGATACCTATTCTCTTTGGATTTTCCTCTCTTAATTTTTCCCCCTCTGTTACTCTCTAACTCCTTAATTATGTTACTTAATTCAGTAAAATGTTGTAGGATAGAGTTTATGTGTAACATGCTGTACAAATTAAAACTCATTCTAATGAAACAAATTGCAGTGACCAGGTTGTATTAAGTATGTGACCATTTGCAGAGTAGTTCAGCCTGGTTTTAGTCCAGTTGTAAAGAAATGTTGGGTTGAAGAACAGTCACTAGACTTTCAGGCACAAAACCTCAAGGTTTTATTTTTTGGTGGGTTTTTGTTTGGGTTTTTTTTTTGGTAAATGCATAAGACTGAAATGTTTTTAACCCAGAAATTCTATTTGGAAAAAGAATGTAAAGAAGGTACCAACATGGATTGACGAATTCTCATTTTTCTCAGCTGCACATTCTGTAGCTGAAGTGAATCTTGTGGGCAAAGTTCTTAGCACTGGTGGCAGCTGACACATTCTTAAAATCAACATTCATACCTTTCCAGTGCTTGCTTTGCAAAATAAAAATAAACAACATAATCTTTACAATATTGTTGTGTCAGGAAGAGATGATGGGAAACAATTGCTTATTTTGCACTCTCAAGCCCCCTATACAGTTGAATCAACCAGTGTTTGTCGTATGGTTTTGTATCAGCTGCTACAAAGACAGATGAGTGTGAGCTCTCCTTTCTTATTCCAAGAAGCAATTTAATTGTGGATAAGCTAGAAGGTACTTGAAGGAATCAGGTTAATTATTCTGGATTTTTCCCTCATTTTAGCTGAACGTTGGTTCCATGTGTTAACAGTTAAGTCTATGAGTTTACTGTTTTATTATGGGATCAACATACAATAACATACTGGGAAAGATACATGTTTGGCTATGAATCAGTTGCTCTTGATGACTAGTTCTCTAAGACTTTGCATTAAACTTTTTAGACATTAAAGCAAGTCTAGTTCTCTATTGGATAACACTGAATGGTGAACTTTCATTTAGCCCATTTGAGTGGGAGAAATAATAAGAGAGAAGTGTTCAACCACAATAAATACTTCTTAATCAAGCTACTTTTCAGGATTTCTAAGTCTTTTTAAATTTTAGAATCTGTATGCCAAAAAAGATCTGGAAAATAACTGGTAAATGCTCAAAGGGTTGGTTTTCTGGGTGGTTGTGGTTTTGTTTTTTTTTTTTTTTGAAAAAGGAGGCAACCTAAGCATCATGCTATCAATTTAGATTTTTTTGTTTTCATATAGTACATCTTATTTTCAGTACCACCGTAACTGCAAGTTGCATTAAAGTGGTTGTTTTAATGTTTTAGATCTGTAGTTCATGTGAAAACTCTTATTTTATGAATGTTCATAGGGTCTGTGTTCCAATTAACCGATTTATCTTCTGTCACTGGCAAATTAAAAAAAAAGTCTAAATGTATTTTATTGCTATGTTAGACAGTTGAAGTTTCACTTAGGAAGCAATAACCAGTATTAAAGCAGGAAGCTAAAACCCAGCATTGTAGCAAAGACTACAGAGACACTTAGAAAACGTCAGCAGCTTTGGGTGGGTTTTCTTCCTTCCCAATCCTTTTATCAGTAAGGCTCTTGCAATTCACATTTGAAGATCAAGAAAACAATATTAGACTTGCAGCAGGAGTTAATCTATGTCCAAAGCATTTTAGTTAAATTAAAATAAAAACTAAAAAAAATCTATTGACTTGTGCCAACTCTTGTTTGAGTCTGGGCTAGACTAACATGTGGTCTGCTGTGCTGTGAGGGCATGTGAGCCACAGCTGCTGCATTTTGTTAGCTCCTACGTCTCTGATCTATGCAAACTTAAGTCAAAGTTCTTCAATATCCCTGTGGCTCTGTTTCCCTATCTCTGAAATGAGAGTGCTGTTTCCTTAGGGACATTCACTGCATGCTGCTGGCTGTGGAAGCTGTTGGTCAAAGGTGTCCAGTACCATTGCCTGCTGAGCCTTTCACCTAAGGCAGTTCCTCTGTGATTTGCTGCTGAGGCCTTTCCAAGTGTGTTTCCATCGGACAGGACCCCTGTATGAAGGACGCAGGGGGACACTTCCAAAAACGGACTACACATTACTGAGGCTGTGTCTGGCTGCAGAATCTCTGTGCCATTTGAACTCTTGAAATCTGTGTGGCAGGCTGAACTGCATAAAACTTTTGTCTGTATTTATGAAAATAATAATAAGAATAATTTAATCCAAAAACATTTGTTTAGCTCAATATGTCTCTTTCATCAGACTGCAAATGAATATGTTTCTGTTGTTGTTGGGCTTGCTGCTTTCTGTACAGAAGAACCTTTGTGAAGGAGGGTGCTGCTGATGTACTAGCACATTTTAGTTTGTCATTAGGTCAAGTGCTTTTGGTCAGCTCTCAAACATTGTCTTTTAGGGTGAGGATTTTTGGAAATTTTTCAGATTTCCTCCTTAGGATCCATCACACATCTAGACATTGGACTCGTCTTCCATTACAGAAGTAGATGGCTTGATGGCTTGAAACCTCTGTCTAAGAACTAGGAAATGTATTAGTAATCATCATTTATTTTTCTTCAGATTAGTTGCTTATTTTTTCTTGAATACCATAATTCTTTTTTGTCTGTCTGTTTTTCTATGGGTTTGTTTTGGGTTTTTTTGGCCTCAGATTAGTTTATCTGGTTTTCTGCAGTTACTGTTAATAACTAATATTTATTTTACATACTGTCAGTGACAGTTCCCTTTATGTCTCCTATGAGAAGTAGGGAATGAAAAGCTGAAACTTTAAGCTGTGTAGACAAGCTGCTTGTTACAGCCTCTGCTCCCTCAGAGCAAATTTTGTGAAGTGCCCAGGCTGAGCCTGGTCGGTGTTTGCTTGCTTATGAAAGATGTTCAAAAAAAGTTTGGCACAGTGTTAGGAAGGAGAGAATAACACTGTCCCTAACTGTCTTAAAAGGGACAATTATAATTGTCAGAAGGCAGTTACAGAAAATGAAGCATGCAGTTGTGAATTTCCTTCCATGCTGCGTCACTAATGCCATGCAGGCAGTCAGATCTTCAGACCACTGGAGATACTTATGAAATCAGTCCACAGTCCTGGAGGTTTAGAGAGGCAGTATTGTTCGCTAGAGGAGAGTGCCTAAAAGGAAAACAAAATTAATACCATTTACAAGAAGACTGTCATAGAAAATGGATGAATTTTCCTACAGTCCTCTGGTTTTGCCTGACTGCAAGAGAGAGCTGAGCTAAAGATAAAGCAGAAAGCAAAAATGTAAATTAGTCCTTTTAGAGCACAATAATATTTGAAAAAAAATACTTGAAAACCTAATTTGTTTTTAAACCTGATTTGAAATTGTGCACGATAAAATGCTGGACAAATGCAACTTGAGGTGTTGGTGGATTTAGTGTGGTTTTATTTGATCACACAATTCTACTTTGTCAAGCCCTTTTTGTTCTACTTTGTGTGTCTCTTGCTTTCAGATCTTACTAATTTTTGCCTTCCTAAGATGTTTTGTCACACTCTACCATTGGCTGTAGCTCTGCTGTGCCCCATTGTCACACCAAAGTGACTCCCTGTCAGGAAATCGGTCTTCAGCATAAGACTTCCTTCTTATAGGTCTGAAATACACTTTACTTTCAACTATTCTCTGTTCGGTTTGCCTGATCATTTGTCTGGGTTGAAGGTCTGTCTTTAAAGAACCAATATTTTGTTGCTGGCAAAAGAAAGGGGAGGTGAAAGAAGGGTCAGAGTGTGGATCAGTGTTAAACAAATTGTGAAGGTCACAAAGAATTTTAATCTGGCTTGAAAAAGAGACTTGTATCCAGCAGCACATTTTTGTTTGTGATAGTCTGAATGGACAATTGTGGCTACTTTGAGAATTTGGTGTAGACTGCATGACTGGTATAAATTGAATTAGTCTCATGACAAGGACATAGTCCCCTTTTTTTTTCTATCTGTCTGATGGAAAGCAGAAGAAAGCCCTGCGTGACATGTCTTGACCCACAATGTCACTGTGGGCTTTTGTGACAGGCTCTGATTTCTGGCCTCTCATTTGATAAAGCCAATTTGGTGGAGACTAGAAAGGAAGCTTGCTGCAACACAAAATGTACTTACAGAAAAGAGTATTTGGTGGTGAGTACAGATGACTGCCATTCAGTCTTAATAATCATTAGAAAGTCAGGATTTCTTTCTGAAAATGGGGCAAAGTCTTGGGCTTGTGTAGCATAGGGACACAGTCACACCGAATGATGCACTGTGTAGCATCCTGTGCTGTGGTATCACCTTTCTTCGTCCTTTTCTCCAGCCATCCCTGTGCTTCCTATTCCCTCCATTTGCTTATTTCTTTCAGTTTTCTTTCCCAGTGTTCTGCCTTCCTTTCATTTTCCTAGACTTCCCTCTTCCCCCCCACCCCCTTAACACCCTAAACTGGAATGAAATCTCTCCCTCTTTTCCCTGCTAACAGGGCACCAGCAAAGAAATAATTGTGAAGGCTGCTTTTCCTTAGCCTGAAAACATTACAACTTTCTGATTTTGTATCTGTTTCCCTCCCGTTCCTGATGCCCTCCTTCCTGCCTCTGTTGGTGCTGGTAGGGGGTTGTGAACTTGGAAAATTCCAGTTGAAATATTTGTAGTGCCTCAAAGGAAAAAGCAACTGAAAGCAGGTTGTGTTACAGAAAACTTTAACCTGCAGTGCTCGTTGCTCTACCTGCACTCACAATGCAGATGTAATGATTTAAACTGAAACATTTTGTAATATTTTAAGTACTAGAAAGACATTTTGAATTGCTGTTGGTTTTGGTTTTTTTTAAACAAGGTTAAAATTTCTGTCATTCCCAATGATACATGGTGCAGCTGGTTTTTTTAATGCAGTGGATCAAGACAAATTTACAAAACTTAGAAGAGAATGTTTGTCATGTGTTTCCTGAATATTAATTTCAAATAAGGGGCTGTAATCTGAGCAGGGGTAGCCAGGTATTTTTGCGGTCAGTAAACAAACAGGAGCATGGTCAGAAAATTACATTTACACTACAGGGTTGCAATTTCAAGGCATAAAATTGGCTGCAGGTACTCTAGTAAATCCTGGCATTGTGCCAGTCATGACCACATTTGAGTGATGATTTCTGGAAGTTCTGTCATTTGTATCACAAATTCTGGTGGTTTTAATTTCAGCTCATGCCACAGACCTCTAGAGGAGATAGAGAAACCTGAAAACATCGTGTGGTGTAACAAATCCAGAAACGCCTACTTTTCCAAGCATGTTTATATTCCATTATCTCATGTAAATTTGAGAAATGTGTTCTCTGTTAATACAGTGTATTTTTTTTCTCTCCCCTTATTCAGAGACCTGAGTGAAAACCAGATAAAAGGAATCCCTAGAAAGGCCTTTCGAGGAATCATTGATGTGAAGAACTTGTAAGTGACAACTTCATTAATAATTGTGGGGGAAAACATTCTCACTTGGTTACATCTGGCTGTTATGATTTGTTTGAGTACCATGTGGTTAGCTCTGTGCAACACAAAAGAGAGCTGTGGACCCTGCTGGGTGGAGCAAGAGAGCTGTGGACCCTGCTGGGTGGAGCAGGATATCGTCAAGGGCCTCATGTGCTACTTTGGTCGGCATGTACACTGTGCAACACACCTGGGGAAGTTTTGAGCAAAGAAAAAAATATACTTAAAGGCTTTACCCCTCCTTACAGTATTATCCTGCAACATCCAGTGAAATCATGGTCCAAGCCCTGAAGCAAGATATACATGGGAAAAGAAGTGGGAGAATTTGGGGGTGAAACTGAAATATTTCACTTAGATTAAATTTTCTGTCCCACCACTTCGTTGGGAAGTAAATACGGCAAAATGTGGTACACAGGCACAGTAGTTGAACACAAATATCAGAAAATGAAAAAAAAAAAAAAGTGGGAAATTAACTGTGCATGTTTTGACAGTTTGTATTGAAAATTAAAATAATTTTTAAAAGCCGTTAAGGAGAGAAAAAGGGGTTTTGCTGTTTGCGCTAACAAAGCTAGTCTGTCCTAGCCATTTTCTATAACATACAGGCTGAAATATGTGTAAATAAAGATTTTCAGCTCTATATTTCCAGAGCTGCTAAGGCTCTTACATGTTACGCACCAGAAATGCATTTTTGTGTGCACCCACACACTAATGCACATTTGGCATCATTAGAGTCAACACACGGTGAATTGAAAAAGGAAATAACAACCAGCAAGTTTCTAGAGAGTCCGGATTTCCTGAGAAAACTTGCAGCCACTCTCAGAACTATTTCAGAGCCATTAGTATTAGCACTGTGTTACCACACCAGTAGCTGAAATCTGATACTCCAACCTGTTAAACGTTGTAAGCATAGTGTAAACAGTGTGGATTTTATTTGTTTATTTAGTAGAAGAATCAGCTGAAGGAAATCTAAAAAGAAGCACTTTTCTATGAGCAGTCTTGCAACACACCTGTGCTCTGTTTTCATTTCTTGCCCCAATGAGCAACCACTTTGGCATCCAGACGGCACATTTGTTTTCTTCCATAGGCAGCATGGAAACTGTTAAGGGCAGTCAACATGAGTGAGAGTATGACCACATCTGCATCCAAGGGCAAAGCACAATTCTTTTACTTCCTCTGTGATGCTGTATTGCAGGGAATATCACATCACTGGAGTTTGTGCAAGGGAGACAGTATTCCAAAAGACCAAAGCAAGACTTCCCCCCAAATGGAAAACAGGTACAGGAGCAACTCTGTGAGGTGTTCCCTGTTCTGTCTCTGAGCACTGTGCAAGGTTCCTTTGGAGACTTTAGGATAGACAGAGTGTGAAGACTTTCACGTAATGTAACATTTACAGCTGTTTCTGTAGGCATTCAGCATACCAAGCTTGTGTTTTTTTCAATGGTTTGTTACTTACTTCATGTATATTCAACAGTGTCTTTAGCTTTTCAGGTGTGAAGGCTTTTTTACCTGAATGTCCGCTTGAGAAAACACACCTTGAGGAGCCATTTAAAGTAATCTAAGCCTTCTCTTCAGTGGAGGAGCATCAGAGGACCTGTGTGAACAGGTCTAGTCTTTAAGGTGCAGGAAAATACTGGAGAATGTAGTTTATAGTGGGAAGAAATTTGTGGATTTTAGACAGAAATGTGGATTTTTTGTCATGTTAGCATGAGCTTTACTTACATTGTGTAATCTAGAGGAACACTAGGTGGTGTTTTGTTTCAGAAAATCTAACTTCCCCAGCTATAATTCACTATTAGTTGTCTAACTTCATTTAAAATAGCAATGTTTGCATTCAGAGTTGATTTCACAAGCTGTCAGAAAAATCACAGGTGTTCTTTGATTTCTGCATCTAATCTCAGTGCAGAAGGAACCAGGGTCTCACCTTTACATGAGCTGATGGCAAGGGATGGATGGCTGGAGTGCTGAGAGGAACTCTATAAATGCTGGGATCTAAAGCTTTAACAAAAATTTGTGACTGTCAAGATAGGCAGTATCTATAGTTTTGCTGTAAAAGACAGTATCAGAAGTGTTCCCCTGTAGCCACTGTTTCTGTCTTTTAGGAATACTGAAGTTATCACAGAATCATAATTCTGGTTGGAAGCGACCTCTGGAGGTCATCTAGGCCAACCTCGGGCTCAGCATGAGCACAAAGTACAGTAGTCTAATAGATTGTTGTCTAGTACGAAGGAGTAGAATACAAGTACTAATTATTTAGATAAATAGCAGGAGAAGCAGACTTTTCACTCAGATCTATAGTAATTTTTGTTGCTAAGGAATGGATGAATTGTGTAGCCTGGGTGGTTCATTAGATCAGATGACTGCTGCTTCCAGACACAGACCAGTGGCCTATGAGTTGTTGAGAAAATGTAGCAAAACCTTGAGCCAACTTGCTGCTGGAAACACATCAAAATTTCTGCAGCAGTAACAGTAAGGGTATGATGCAAGTTGAACCAAGTTAATATTTAAAGCTCCTAAAGCTTTAAGCAGTAAGCTTAACCATGCCAATTCCCATTCTCAGTCTAGATTTGGCAGCCAGATTGCTCCCTTCTGAGTCACAGAAATGACCATGCCAATGAGTGCAAGTGTTCAAGCACCAAGAGGAGGAGAATGAGTCTTTGCCTTTCAGTGCCATTCAGCTGTTCAAACACCTGCACTGCTAATCGCTTGGTGACTCTCTGACATATATGCACTAATGCGATAGCAGCAGGGTTGGCCATTTCTATGGTTATCACTTTGCAGATTTATTGTACTATCTCAGAGTTCTTCTACCTTATAAAGCACAGTTTTGAGGGATCTTGGAGAGTTTTAGACATAGGAAATAGTTGCGTGTTCTCCTGCACCCCCTAACCCTTTCCAATTTATCTTTAAGATTCATATGGAGAAAGGCTGGCACAATATTGTCTCTGTTTTCATGGCTTGACATTTCACATGGCCTCAAATTCTTCCAGTTTGTACATAAAGCATCCAAATATCATGACAAAAATAATAACTCTCTAGAAATTATAATAGGGACACAGCAAGTGATGGACCACATGAAAGTCCCCAGAATGATGCTGTCTTTAAGAGCAGTTTGGAAGGCTTCCCTCAGGAAAAAAATGCAGAGAAGTTGATGAAATAGACTAAGCCGGGGCATGAATTCCTTTCGGATACAGGCTCTGAAATATGCAGCCTAAAGGCTTAATACAATTACAGTGGGTTCCATTTGGAAACCCTGTGAGAACTACCCTATCTCAGCATGGCCACAGCAGTAAGCAACACAAAGTGGCAGGCTGTGTCCAGATGGAGCATACTGGTGTCAAAAAACACCCTGATTTTAAGGGAAGAGGTGCTGCTGCATGTGCTAAGCGATGAGAGTCTTTAGTGTTGTCCGTCTAGCAGCAGGACTGCAGAACTGGCTTGGTACCGATATGATTTTGGTAATTTAAAAAAAAAAGTTAAGATGATAGGAAAGGAAAAAAGAAGTGTAACAGAAGGCAGTGTTTCAGGATATTTTTCACCATGCCTTTCTTTTTGAATGGTAAAAAGCTTTCTGTCTTTTCCCATTCTCTTAGCAGAGCCCAGGAGAATGGGCTCGCATAAGGACTGTGCTAAAGAAGAGCTTTTAAATGTCAGGGAGGCCAGTGTTTTTTGCATGAGACAAAGCCAAAGCAGAGGCTGGAAAGATGAGCCTTTAAAACAACCAAGTGGGGGAAATATTGTTGTGTGAATTATTTTCATATGAAATGTTTTCTGCCCTTTAACTATAAAATCAAAGGAAGACTCTGCACACAAAGAATTAGTAAGACTATTTCTGGTTAAAATATAAAAATAATTATACAGCTTTTAGAAAATTTCATGAGCACATAATGTCCATTACCAATAGTGAACTAATATGGGAATTTGGGGTAAACTGACACTTTGTACATATTGTGGGATAGATGAATAAATGCTGCTCAGTAGTCCTAAAAGAGTTGAACAAGCAAGGGCAAGAGAGGGCCAGATTGCAGTGCACACCTGTACTCAATTTCTGTTACTTATTACTTAGAGAACAGGAAATGTTTCTTGCAGGAATCTAGCCCCAGGTAAGCACATTTGTTTCAAGAACTAAAGTATGTTGATTTGGGTCTTGTTGAGCTTTGGGCTAACTCAGCACTGTCTGCTGTAGCCTTCCATCATAAAAATATATAGAGCCGCTTCTTGGATTTCTGCACGTTTACCCTGTTTGTGTTATATCCTGGGATTCAGATGAGTGTTTCTCTGGTGAGGAATTCCTGTAGTTTCTCTTGAATTAGCCTGCTCCAGCTCACCTTATTGAGGGCAGCCAGATTCCCAGAATGGCAATATGCAGAGGTTGACTCAAATAAAGGTCCTGTAATGGCAGCAACCATTCTTTTAAGATGTCGCTTGTGGTTATTGGCAGTATGCTCCCAGCTCTTCCTGCCACTGTGCTCTCTTCAGGACCGTGAAGCTGAACATAACCAATTGAGCTGCATGAGGATCACAAAGCATTGTAGGAATGTGATTCTTGGAGGCATGATGATATCAGGACTTGCATTGCAGGGTTCATTCCGCCATAAGAAATGCACAAGACAGATTTCAAAGAATTACTCTTCCTGGCAAGTTGCTGCCCTGTGTCCTTTTGCCAACTCTTGAGAAGTTTATTCGTTTGTTATGCAGCATTGCAGTAAGGAAAATCAATAGCCTGAGCCTTACCAGCAAGCAGAGATCTGCATGAGACTAAAATGGTAAGATTCTGGTTGTGTGTTTCCCTAAGCCTTTACACCTTTTCCACCCATTCCTATCTTGCACCTTTCAGACTGAAGGAAAAGCTACTTCTGTAAGAAGTGGGCATGCAAATGTACATCTTGCATATGTACAGAGTGCACAGACGTGGTGTCAGTGTCTAGGTCAATGGAGCCTCCATGACCCACATCAAGGAGCAAGTTCTGGTGGCAGGGCTGGGTGGTAGGAACTGGCCTGAGTCCATACTATCTGTAGGGTTCAATCTCTGTTGTACATGGTACTCTCTTTCACATCAACATCTTCCAGACAAGGAAACTAACTGATTCACTGAAAGGAAAACATGAATACGATGCAGGGCGGATGTATGGAGATAATGACAGATCAGCAGAGCAGAGGGGGAACCAACCTGACAGTGTAGACACCCAGTTGAATACCACACAGAGCTAGAGGCATGTGAAATTACAGTTACTGCTTTTTCTGTAAGGGGTTGCTGCCATTTCTTGTTCTTGATTCACTGGAACTCAGTTCTGTGCTTATTCAGCTTCTGTCTTTTTCCTTTTGTAGGCTTTGACTATAAGATAAAATTTCATAGCATTGGGATTCAGAAAAACACAAGCTAACAGGTTCATCTGTCATGATAATACAGGCTTATTGCATTTCTGTCTAAATATTTCTCAGCCGCACATAGGATAATAGCTCATATTACTAGACCTGCAAGCTGCTTTCCTTGCATCCTGGGGCCACTTAGGAAATGGTGGGTAATATCCTTCTTTATAGCCCTAAAACGTTCCTTTGGAGGAAGAAATTAAGCATTTAGATTTTTGTTAAAAATGCAGAAATACATCAGCACATGTGTAACATTTACCACTTCTGTAAGTCAGTACACATTTATTTTCCTAATGGTTACATTACCTATGCAATTTAAAAAATCAAAGCTGTGCAAGTACTGTAAAATATTTTTGTGACTATTAGTTTCAGTTTCTTATTTGTTAAATGGCTTTTCCTGGAAGATACTCTTACTTTTTCTGCATGCATCTACTATTAGCATTGATCCATGTGACTTTTACAAAAATTAAACATCTAGATTGCAAATTCAGGTTTTGGAAAAAGCTGAACTTGCTCTTTGCACTGAGAGGTATTTTTCATTCACCTACACAAAATATAAATATGTCCCTGTGTCATTTTTTATCCATCACAACCAGCACTGCTGAGCATATTTATAATTTTTGCCATTCAGCCATAGAATAGCAATAATTAAACATACCTGTCAAGTTAAAATAATGAATAAACCCAAGGAAATAATGATTGATTTGTGTGTAGCCATTTCACTAGCAGAAGGAAAGTGATTGTGAATTATTTGCTGTACATAAATATGCAGTATATCTTAATGAAATGTTACACTAGAAAACTCCTTTAGTCTGGGTTCTCAAGGGAAGCTGTTATCTGAAGCCCTCTGAAATACCTGACCTTAGTTTCTTGACATTTGTGTACAGTATTCAGTGTTACTATTGCACTTTGCAGTAAAATAAAACAAAAGGAGAAAGATAAACAGTTGGCCAGATTTTCCACTCATTTGGTGTAAAATCTGGAATAACTCTACTGCAGTCAGTGGTTGGCCTCAAATAAAAGCAATAAAATGGCTAGAGGAGAATCGATTATCACATGTTGGCTTGTGTATTTGCTTATGTGTCTTTCAATACACCGAGCAATATGTGTCTGTATTTGACGATGTGCATGAAAGGCAAGTATATTTTAAATACAAATACATGAAAATTTAAAGAAAGGATAAATTTCTCTTATGGAACAGATTTCACGTTGCTTTGATCTCAGCTGGTATTTTTGAGTGTTTTCAGAGCTGGCAAAACAGGTCAGAGGTAATGAAACAGTCAGCTATTTGAAAATACTCATTAGAGACAAGCCTTTTGCACTCTTTAAGGGGTGAAAAGATCATATTACTTCAACCTTAAAAATGTGTAAATAATTTTCCTTCTGCTTGTCCATAAATTCACACTGCACTCAATGTATTCCAACAGTGTATTCCTTTCTATCTCCTGTAATTGGTATTCATTGTGATAGTGACCATAATGCATTCAAGAGGGATCTCTGTAGCCATGACATTTGCTTTCCTTGAAATTCTGTTGTAATGCAGCATTATTACAACATTAAAATAACACGTTACCAACTTACCACCTTCTATGGAGAACCATCACCTGCAGCTTAAGTTAATTTTATGAATATATTAGTTTGAGCTCTTGCCATCTGTTCTACCCCTTATAATACATGCAAAAAGCATATATTTCACAATTAACTCATTAAGAAGATATGATTGATTGAAATGCACATGCATGTTCCCTACACAATGCAGAATGCATTTAAGGTGAAATATGCAAAACCAACCAAGCAGAAAGTCTGTGTCTTAGCAGTGGACATTTTGTGATACACTAATGGTTATTTCTTTACATCTTCAGCTGGCCTCATGCAAAGGGCCAGCACGCCAAGTGACACATAAGTTGGTTGCTTGCATTGCCTTTTGAGAGTCAAGGCCCACTTTTGCATGGTCTGACGGGCTGTGTGTCACAGTTTTGCTTGAGGAACTGCTGCTGGCTATACTGTCTGAGGACAGTTTGGCATATATCATCCCTTTGCTTTTCTGTCTTCTAGTTTATTCGGTTCTGAATCACTAACCTTTAGAATCTACCTACCCTGATTGTTCTAAATAACTTCTTTTGTCTATCTTATGGTAAAATCAGAATAAAAGGCAAGAAAACATAAATGCTGTGCAGCCTGACTTCTGGCAGGCAGGAAAGCGTAGGTAGGAATTGCATTTTCGTTAGCCCCCAGGTGAAAGTGCCTTACTGCTTACCCTGTCTGTTTCCATCAGGAGCATCATAGCTGCTGCAGCCATAGCCAAGAGTAAACCTGTTAGGAATGTAAAGATTTAAACGTTAATTTTAATTTAGAAACTGCATCCTTTTATTCAGTTTCTTCTCTGCCTACAGTAAATAGGCATAACCTTTTTTCCTGTTATTTGTGGTGCAGCGAAAAGGGTAGGCAACGCACACACCATCTGTACTTCCTGATGGTACGTGGAAGAGCAGCATCTTGGGCACAAGGGTGCATGCCCTGCCTATAGGGAAGGCTTCCACTGTGTCCCTTCCCTCACACAAGAGCCTTATGCAGCATGGCTGAGGGTGAGCAAAGTGTCTTGAATAAGGACTTAATTCTGCATTTTTCTAGAATATGGTACACATAGGCAGTGCCTTCTGAATAGCTGCGCTCTCTACCAGTTTATTGTGATTGTCAAGAAATATTGTGTTTTTCAAGTGTCATTACAAGCCTGAAACCTCTGCATATATGTCTTTTAACATCATAAGGAGTAGTCGTTACTAAAAATTATCTTCTTGGGAAGAAAGTTTTGTGGGATTTTTGCATTGTCCTCTGATGCTAAAAGCTGCCGGTTCAGCAGTACTCTTGCTAGCTAGTGAGCTAATGTCAGTCTTGATAGCATATTTTTGCAAATGCTCTGCAGTGCTGTTATGTCAACTCTTCACATGGTGAAGTGCAGGGTTTGGACCCAAACTGCAGGATATTCCTGTATTTTCCGAGAAGAGCTGCTAAAGGGAATGCTGCTTCCTTGCTTTATTCCTGAACACTTTAGGATGGTCCCAGATGCATCAGGGAGCAATGGCAGAAACATATGCAGACTAATAACCTGCAAATTCTGCAACACACGTGATAAATACTGGACAACTCCAGAACCATTTCAGCAAGTATTTAAATATATGTCATATTTGGTAGTGTGATTAGACTATACTTGCATTTTTTAAATACATTTTGGTTTATATAATCCCCTTTCCCATGTCCCTCGCTAATAAATGAAACACCAGGTGGACTAACCAGCACAGAATGATCTTAAATCTGTTGAATGTGCTAAACTGCCACTTGTACTTCACTTGAGATGGATTTCACAGATTGAAAATGCACTGCTGATTCTTTTTTCTTTTTTTTTTTTTTTTTTTAATGAAAACATCTGCATTAAGTAGAGTGGATGTCTGCTCTGTTCTCCTGTCCAGTTGTATTTTGGGAAGTATTTGTTTCATGGATGGCCGTAGTTGTGGGCTCAACTAGCCACAAGGGATCTGTCACTGACAACTCATTAAAAGCCAAACCATCACTCCTAAGAAACAGATTTCCTCACTGTAAAGTTTGCTTTCCCTGGAGTAAAATGTCAGGTAAATAAAAGCTGAAATATCTCTTAAGTGTGCTCTACCTATAAAATAGAAGTACATAAGGCAGCAGTACTTAGTAGTGGGAAGATGTATGTTTGGTGGCATTTAATATGGTGGCATTTAATATTTTTATAATTTTCATTTTTCTGATGCAAATCAGAGCTGACTACCTTGGTAATAAGGTTATACATAATTTTGATTTACCCAATTTCTGTGTTCAGTATATCTACTGCAGTATATATTGTTTTCAATATCACTTTTGGGGCAAACCATAGATTTCTAAATATTTCCTGTAGGCATAAGACAAGCATAAATACCAATTGTTTTTTCCTTTTCTGGAAATGGATTTCAAGCACCATTTAAAGGCTGCACTTTCCTTGTTCTTAAAGTAAAATCCTATCGCTGATGACAAGAAAGACAAAGTGTACCACATAGGCCTAAGTCATCCTTTCCATCTACTTCCAATTCTGGTCTGATCTTCCTTTGCTGTCTGTTTTGCATAATTTATTGCCTTCTCCTGCCTAAGAGGGCTTCTTCTATAGCCATCAGCAATGCAGCTCTGTAAGTTGGTGATCAGTGGGGGTTTTGAAGAGTGACATGGACGTGTCATTCCCGTCAGGAAAACAGCACATCTGACACAGAGATGTGAACAGTTTGCCACAGGAGACTGAAAAAGTTCAGTATTTGGGTGTGAGAACCCCAAGCTTGAAGGTCACTTTTAAAATTTATAGTGAATTTTCTGTTTGATTAGGTAGAAAATAGTTTAAAAAACAGTTTCAGGAATCTAGAGATGTAAGTTGTAAGTTGTATATAATTCACTTGCCTAAATGTGACATCAGTATAAATTTTTAAATGAGACCACAAGTTCCAAGTGTAGAGCTTGACAAAAGAAAACTTCACCCCTAAGTTTGAATGGGATCCATTATCTGGGGTTTGAAACCTGCTACAAAAAGTCAGGGCAGCTATTGATGTTTCCAGGGATTACTTATCTGCTTACTTATTTTGCTGATCTCTTCTTGGTGCTTTCTAGGCTCATTATTCTTTTATCCTAGTAAAGCATAGATAAATTTTGATGCAGCACCCATACTGCAGCACCGCTTTTGTGTGGAGAATAATGAATAGCAGATTTGGCCCTTTTCTGTTTTAATAGTCTTACAAAAGTCTCTTTGACAGAAACAAACTCCAGAAAATACCATTATTTAAAAACAGGCTATGTGGTATTCTTACTGTCCTTTTGATATAGAACTTGATTAAAATGGGATGTGACATCAGTTGAAAAAGTATGAAAAAATTTTCATTATTTTGTACATTTTTAGGCTAACCTATGCCTACAGTTTATCTTTGGATAATTTATGCTGTCTTTGTGTCATACCTTAATTTTGAATACATTTGTTGAAAATTTCCTATAGCATTCATCTATGATTGTCAAAAGGAGCTTTTATTCTGAAAAATAAATAGTACTGGTTTTAATTATAATTCTAAATAGCTTCATAACCACTGTGAACTCTGAATTTACATCATTTTTATGATAGCCACACCATTCCAGGTTTATTGATTTTGTCATTTGCTTCATTACATTTAATGCAAACCTTTTGTATGGAATTATTCCGGTGCTCTGCTGGGCACGGAGGGGTCAGCTTATGCAGTCTCTAGCCAAAACAGCATAGCAATATCACTTTAGTGCAGACTCCATGAATAAATGGGGGTTGTAAATACTGTCCACCAGCAGAATAAAGTTTGCCTTCTCCTCTTGACCTTTCCAGCTGGACAAAGTTAAAACCATAGCTTGAGTTGTCTTTTTTTTTTTTTCTTTTTTTCCTTTACTTTTCTTTTCTCCTCTCCCCCTGTGTTCCAGCTCAGCTCTTCAGTCATGCAACACATGTCTTTTAGCTAGAGAGAAAAAGAGACTTCTGGCACGAGAGCAGGAGTCGGGCAGCTCCTGCTCATTCCGTGGCAATGCCACACTTTGCCGTGGGACTTGCGTGGCAGGACTAGCTCTGTGCAAAATGGAGATCTTGCCTACAGTGAAGGGATCTGCAGGGAGTGCCGACCTGCTGCTCAGAATCAGTTTTGAAGAGCCAATGTGCTTTTCAGCTTTCAAGGCAGAGATACTGTGGGCCTCTGGAGTCTCAAGTTGTTTTACCATTTCACTGGGATTAAGTTTTGATATTTCATTTTGTAAATAGGCAAAAGTGTTTCTGGATTTCTTGTACCTTTTAAGGTGAATAGAACTTCCTCAGTTCTTAACTAATACTGCATCACTTTTTCTGGATAACACAATTATTATTTTTAATCTAACTTCATTTAAAAAAAAAAGTGATGAAAACACTGGTGCATACCAGGTAAGTAAATGGATTCTTGTTTTCTCCAGAAGGCAATGACTTAGGCTCAAAAATTAATTTCAGTAATGGATTGGGAGACTAGATTTCCTGCACCGCTCGCTCTTGACCACAAAATAAGATGGATGTCCCCTCTTCTTGACCCCACCTCAGCAAGGCTGCTACTTGGCTATTGTCAGTCTTCAACTCAGCTACAGCTTTCGGTGAGAGAGCAGAACCGGGTATTTTAAATGATGATGACGACAAAGCCTATGTAGTTGCTTGCCACATTTAGAGCACAGAAGGGAATGATTATGTTTCTCATTCAGTGATTCAGTCTGTAATATGGCTTCGCTGTCTTGCAGTTGCGTGGCTCCATGAGACAAAGTGGCCGTAGGAAAACGAAGCCACCTGCAATTCAGTTCAATACAAAATTCTTGTGTCTTGAAAGGAAAATGCTTTTGGAGGAAAAAAGAATTAAACTGTAATGGTATAATTGTATTTTACAGTTTTTTCATCTTAAATTGGTTTTATATGAACATATGTTCCCTGTGTTTATACAGCAAGGGATGTTATACAGTCCTTTTAAACAGCTGAATTGCTGCATCATTTGAAAATTTTCTCCAAAGAAGCTCAGATCATGTAAATCCTACATGGATATTAAGAAGATCTTGTGGAGGATTCTCATTTTCTTTTATTTTAAAAAATAATGTTTGTGCTTGCATCTGCAGTGTTTTCTTCCAATCTAAAATAAAGATCTAACTCTAAGTGAAGTACAGAGGGAATCCTCAGGCTTTCAAATATCTGTTATGATATTAATAGAAATAGTGTAAAGTTGATTGTCTAGGTGTAAATCAGAGAATGGCTTTAGTAAAATAGCTTTGAGGTAGGCAAGAATAAAAATCTTTTTGTTTAAGACCAGATGATATAGGGTGAATGCGAGATGGCAGCATTGGAAAGGGATGGTCTCATTTGTGCAACCGATTTCTGCTACCGAGTATCATTTTCCTCCACTTTTTTTTTCTACGAAAAGCCTGTGGGATCTAACTTTGCTTTTGTTTACCCTTTGGTAGTCCCATAAATGTCAAAGAAACAAATGAGAGAATTCTGTCTTCATGTGGAAGTAACCTCTGCTCTGGTCTTTTGTGGTTTTTTTAAAAGCTCTTTTTGGAGTTGTTTTTCCAAATCATTGAACAGTAGTACAGTAGTGCTGTGATAACATGCATACACAGCTTGTCCAAGGTGTCATTCTCACACTTAGAATAAGTCTTCCTTTCTCTTCTTTTACTAAGGAAAATTAGGATTTCTTACTTGTTCTTTTGAAGGAACATGAGGCTTTCAAGAATGATCAAGATTATTTCCCTATGTGAATCTGCCTCAGTATCCTGCCAATCAGAAGTTGCTTATAAGGGAGTCATGATAGTTCATATTGGCATGTCGAATTGTGCTTTCCCCCCAAAAAACCCCACCAAACCTCAGAATTCAGCTCATTTAAACAGATAAGCTAATGGGCTATATAAAACTGTGATGTGGTGCACAAGATTTCTTAAGGCAAATGGTTTGTATTAAGATCCCTGTAAGCAGTTCTTCCTGAGTTTCCAGGTGCGCAACTTGCAAGTCACCACATCCAGTCTAGTCAGTGCAGCGAAACATTATTCTTTTTCATACACATTAAAAATTGCTTGTCATGACGTGTGGTGGGAAATTGATGTTTCTGGTGTGAAACTTAGCTTTAGAAATGAGGTTGATTTTTTTATTAATTTATTTCTTCCTTCTACTTTTTTTGTGACCCCTCAGTAGCCCTGTGTGTGAGATTCACCCTTGGACCTGCTTTATTTTGTATTTAATTTATATGCTTAAGCTCAGGTCATACGCAGCATCAGCTATTGATTAGGTCCTGGTTTTAAAACAAGTCTTATAAGGAAGATGACTGCTGCAAGGAGATCAAGAGGTTTGCCTGGAATGATTCACTGAATAAGGGGGCTCGTAGTTATCTGAACTGTTTTTGTGGGGGTTTTGTTTGGTTTTTAGCTCTCTGCCTTGAGCTCACATTGCTTTTCAAAGATGTGATGCTCTCGCTTCTTGCAGAGCAGCTGGAAAACATAATTAAGGGTTAATGTTCAGGCTCGGGGGGGGGATGAGCAGCAAGCTCTTGTCAATAAGTTAGGCAAACAGCACTCTCAGGAGAATGACTGAGAAGGATGGGAGAAATGTACTGTGAAGCCAGTTTGCAGGTATCCTCTTTACCTACTACAAAAGATTTGTTGCTTGGGTTGCAAGAAAGAAAACTGTGGGGCAGGGCTTTTCTCTGGCCATTTTATTTAAGTGCTGTCACATTTCAGTATGAATTAGATATTTGAGATTTTGCTTAAAAGGTCGGGTAAGGTAACTGGTATGCTCTTTTGATCCAAACTTGCTGCCTAATTGTACTAGGGAGTAAATGTTTTCTTGCACATGACTGCCTTTTTGTTGTGACAATCCTGGCAGAGGAAGCAGCTCAGCTGTCTCTGCTATGAATATATTTATGGACTACTGTCAGGAGAAAATAATAATAAAAAAATACCACCTAACAAGAAAGTTTCAAAGTCATGTGGATTAAGTTAACTTTTAAGAATTTTTGCTAATGGCTTTAATTTGTAAGGCTGGTAGAATCATTATTCAGTGGCTAGTAAGTAAATGTGAATGACCAGTTTAGACATGTAACCATTTGTATTTAAGAAATCATGATGTCTAAGATGACCTGAGGATTGATGATACTAATTTCAAAATGAAATATTTTATTTAAAAATTAAAAACTCAGCAATTTGTGGAGATAACTATTGAAGTTTATAATTAGTAGTAAATTCTGTACCTGTATCTGCAATATTTCCTGTTGATGTTAGATATAAGGTATAAAAATTAGTTAATAATACCAACCATATTTCTAGTAATAAGCCATCTTCTATCTATATCTATTTTTTTCTTTTTAAATTAGGGATGCAGTTATTTCATGATGCTCTTCTTACCAGTTTTAAATGGAAAAATTCTTTCATATTTCTGTTCATTAAAAGTCCTACATTAATAGATAACTACAGACTTTTAAGTTACCTTTCTCAAGCTTCCTGCAAGATGGAATAAAGCCCTTTGGAGGTGCCCTGTCATCCTGTTTTTGCAGTACGTGTTGTCTTGGAGGTTATGATTGTCCCTTGGTACTGAGATTTCTAAAGTGTGAAGTCTCAGATCCGAGGTCAAGTTATGCCTTGTCCAGCAGTTAATCTCTCCAAGCGAGTAGTGATCCAGAACGAAAGCTGAAAGACTTCTGTTAGGCTGCTTTTAAATTCTACCCAAGAACTAAGCTTATGTGATGATATCAGGTACCAATAGGGTTTTTGATGGTAATTTTACTTTCAAGTACTGCGATTCAGTAAAACATTAGTGCTGCTATACATGTTTTACCTATATCTTTATAAATTTACTTTGTGACAATAGCAACATTATCAATAACTATCCATTGCAGAGAGTGGTGGTCAGCACTTTTGGTATAAACTGTCCCTGTTCCATGATTTAGGTTGGTACTTTACACGTCCTGAGGCCAGGGAAGCATATTTTAATTTAGAAATTATGTGGGTTAGTGGAACTGGAAGTGTTGCAATCAGTTCCTGAAATTTTGTAAAACCTCCTTATTCTGCTGACAGCTGTGCCTCTACAGGGTGGATGAATAAATATATTAAAGGGTGGGGGACTCAAATAATACAGCAATCTCATAAATGCCAAAAATAGATGGATGTCATTTGCTTTTATGAATTAAAAGAAATAGAACTATGGTTTCATGTAGGTGGAAAGACATACTCCCTGGTGAATATGGTGATGAGTTGTCACCCACACTCTGTGCCCTGTTCTGCAGGGTGTATAGCAGTGCCACATTGATTTGGTAAAACATTGTTCAGAAAGTTAAAGAACTGCTAACAAAAACTGAGTATAGTGATCCAAACATATTGGACGCTTATGGTTCATATGGGTGTTCAAATAGGAACATTTGTTTCAAAATGCATGCAAACATAGATCTGCAGGATGGATTGCTGTCCTTACCCTGGGTGATAAACATTTCACAGATGACATGAATTTGGCTGGCTTGAAAACAATAGAACAAAATGGCTTTTCTTGTCAGCTGTCATCCAGTTTGCAGTGTATTTTCATAGCGCTTTTCGAAGTATTTCAAAATTGATGTAATTACTGGGTCCCAAGATGACCAAGAGCAACATTATTTTTGGTTCTCGTTTAATACGTCAGCTCTTTTATTTGCTTTCCTTTCCTACCATCTTTTCTGGCTTTTCTTTTGATTGACTTTTCTTTAAGATTTGGGGTTTTTTTTTTTTCTGTCTAGAAACTAGTTATTCTTTCCTAACCCTTCTTGTTCTGTAGATGCCCTGTTAAGTGTTTTGGGCTTTCATTTGTTGTGTGCAGGAGTTTCATTGACAGCGTAGGTGAGTTTTGCAAGTGCTCCAGGAATGGTGTAGACTTGGGCAAAAGAGTGGATGGCAGAGAATACACAAGTCACAGAGGCACAGTTTGTGTGACGTTTTCATTTTGAAATACGCCATGAGGTTATTAGCTTGTATCTGGGTAACTACTGGAGGAATACGGATGGGTTTTAACTGCCTAACAAACATTTCATGTCTCTGAGTGGACTTTGGCAATACTGATAATGAGAAGTCAGCTTTAGGCTGGCCTGCTCAGGACTGTTGCATGAGGCTCTGAATCCACACAAAAGGAGGTTTCCTCCCCCATGGACCTCACCATATAGCACGCAGGACATGACATCTATGGATGTCACATCTATGGAACATCTATGGAACAAAAGATTGTGATTTTGGAGAGGGCCATTTAGTGAAAGTTCAGCAGTTAAAACTAAGTATGCATGGTGCATGGCTCAGAGCAGGCTCCAGTCAGATTTCCAGCTGAAAGCCAAATTGCTTATAGCTTATCCCCTTCCCTATAGAAACGATTTCCTGAAGTTTCAGGGTCTCTGTAACAAAGGTGCTTTCATATCACTCGTCTCCTAGCTCCTGGGTAAGGCAGTGGCCCAGCACCCTCTGGTCCTGGAGCCACTCTCAGACAGTCACTGCTTTTTCACTGAAGGATCTTCCCTAGTTTGGAAATCCTGGTTTCTTTTTTACACACCCAGTGTTTGCCAAGGATACCCCTCTTTGTAACAGTAACAAAAAGGCAGATTATAGTGCTTATTTGAACCCTTTACCAGTTGTCTTAGAGTAACAGGAATGTTATTTGCTTACCTATATAATAAGTACTTACATATTTACATACACTATATGAGTAATCAAATGTACTTATGTAACTACATAAGTTAGGTATATAAGCACACTCAAATGCGTAGAAAACTCAGTACTATTTTTATGAACATAGTACAAATTAATAAATATATAAAAGCACACAGCAAGAACTCACCCTTTCATCAAAGTTTTTGTAGTGTAAGCGGGTAATGCAGAAATCCAAAGCACATGTTTTGTTAACTTATTTCTTTGAAATCACATAGAAGAACAAGCAAATTTGGGCTATGAGTATAGTCAGAACTGTAACCATAAGAAGTAATTCCAGTGGGAATTCAGATGTGGAACTTGAATTAATTGCCTTGAGTAGTGAGAACAAAGTTTGATGTAAATGTCTTAAAAGCTCAGAAGCTTTTAAAGACAATGACTTCTGAGGTCTCTCTCCCACCCTTAGCACAGACTCATCTAAACTCACCTGTATGCTTATCTAGTAGTGATTACAAGTCAATTGCAGGTCTGACTTACAAAATGAGATGTGATGGTAAGAAATGACAAATATAAAGACTCTTAAAAAAAAGATGATGTTGCACATGCATTGAAGCAATGACTGCAGGACAAATTTTAAGTGGTTTTATACTATCCATTTTTGGCCTTGTTTTGTATCAGTAAAAGGGCAACAGCATTAAGAGCATAGTTACATGATGTACATGGGTCTGCTGCTCCTTTTCAGTAGGCCTGAGAAATCACATACCTGCAAAGCAGAGAACATATAATCAGAGTGAGGAGCCAGAATTTGGAGCTGCCTGTGGACCTCAGCCATTTAGGAGCATTTGTGTGTTAAAAACAAAATCTCTGATGTTGATAATGCCCAGACTGGTAGGCAGTGAACAAGAGAAAGCTGTAGCTAAGTCAAACGACTCCTTGTCTTAAAGTAATTGAAAACACTTCCTTTTCATTGGTTATTTTTCAGTGGCCAATTTTACAGTGGGAGTTATTAGAATAATTTAAACTTCATGTCCCAAAGGCAAGTTGCTGTTGACAGATCAGTATAAGAAAAATGGGTAAAACCAAACAAAAGACCTGGAAGCACTCCCCGCACACACCTTTCATTCTCTGAAGTGCCACTTATCCTAAAATCAGAGCCCACAGTTGTATTAAAGATGAAATGGCCTGCTCTTTGGAACCCTGTAGCAGAGCTTCTGAGCCTGTACTGAGCATGATCAGTATTGGGAACCTGTGTCAGAGTGATTTAAAACTATGGCAGCATCTTGAAATACACCATGTTCGTTAACTATGCACCAGTGACTGTGGGTTTTAGTTACTATTTTAGCATTTCTTGGATGCTGAGGAACTGAATACAACCGTGTTTAAAAAAATAATCCCCCAAACCAAAATGGGGCCCTTGGATATCCCAAACTGTTCTTCCCTCACTAGCATTAACTGGCTATTTTTGGTTGGATCTTTTTTATTAAAAAAAAAAAAGTGTGATAAACCAGGATCTGACTGAAAAATTAATGGTATGTTATACTAAGATACTACAGTTCATAAGTGCAAGATGTTAATTGGGTATTCACAAGGTATTAATTTTCTAATAAAAAAAGAAGTCACGAAAACACAAGAATCTTTACTGGATTGTCCAAATTTACCAGCCGTGTTACAAGACTGACACTCTGCTGTGACGTTACTCACAACATTTACTGTTTTGGTATTATTTCCTCATAATTTTTGTCTTAAGAGCTAGAAAACATATCTCAAGTCATTGTATGACTGTGGTGGTAGAATTAATCAAATGTAATATGTGATTTCAAAGGGGACAGATGTCTGGAGATCCAATGTCAAGATTCCGTTCTGCGCTGTCATCTCCCTAACTGTGTAAAAGAAGTGCTTCTGGCGTCTGGCCCTTGGGCAGCTTACCTTCGCTTAATTGCCGAGGTCTACTGCATTTACTCTCTGCCACAATCTCTATCTCGTCGTGTCATTTTCATGTTTGCTGAAAAAGTCTAGGCCTCTTAAAGGCCTAAGAGCCCTAGTTTTCTTCTCAAAGCTGAATTAGTAAATTATTAATAATAAAACTGTACAAACAATGAAACAGCAGAATTAATATGATTTTTGCTAAGCAGCCCTGTTAAATGACCACCTTGCTTTGCTACATCCCGCCCTGTATCCCGGCAGTGCATGTGGGCATCTTTAGCCCCTTCTCCTGAGCAGCTCTGCGCAGCCATGAGCTGCCTGGGCTCCCGCTGGCAGGAGCTGGGTGCGTGGGCAGCCCCTGGGAAGACCCTTGGTGGTGTCCTCGGGGCAGCAGTAATGTCGTATGTATCCAGAACGTTTCTGTCCTGCGCTGTGGATAAGAACCAGAAGAGCAATAACCCTGCCTTGTTGTGTTGCCCTGTAGAGTTTTGTGCAGCCCTAAGGCTGAAGCCACATTTTAGAAATATTGGTAGCTCCAAACAAATTTTGTCTGTCTTTGACAACTGACAGCTGATATAATTTTTAATTTTAAGGGATTAAGCATTCTCTGTCCTTCTTTTATAAGTTTTGGTTCTGTAATGAATTTGTTACTACACGGAACATACGCATGGAATCATTTTCAGGGAACAAACCCAAACCCCGGTTGCATGCTGCTATATTGATCAGCCGTAACAGCTAGCCTGTGGAGGCTTATTTGTTTTTCCTTCAAAATGAGCATAACTTATGTGCTATTAGTTCCATGTAAGTAATACCATGATGGTACATGAGCCTATGTAAACATTGACCTTGCTTGTAGTGTGAATCTTGACGTGTGCCTCTGACAGCAGGGCCATCGGGGGCTGGCCGTGGTGCAAGTTTGCGGTGCTGCTGTCCTCGGGGAAGGATGCGGGCACAGGGAGCCTTGCCCCTGAAGGCACGCTGTCCTTGTGTCTCCCTTAGAGCACCACATGGGCACGCTGAAGGGAAGGACAGGTCTCAAGGTTTGATTGAAGTGATGGCGACAAACATGTAAATAGAGGTAGCTTCCAGCCATTATTGCAGGTCAGGGGTGGAAAGCAGCAGTTACTTAGTGATCCTATTCCACCTGCAGCAGCTCAGTGGATGCTAACCTTCTGCACCTCTACCCTATGCTCTTTGTACATTACAAATTTCTACTAATTATTAAGATTAAATATCTGCATATTTTCTTCCATAGAAAAAGTGCCTTAGTTTCTGGTTTTCCAGTTTCATAGAAACGTCCCTAATTATATGACGTCCTATTAATTCCTAATATGATTCCCTGGTATGATTTCCTATTAATAAGGTGAATGCTTAGTAGCATTTTGGAATTAGAACTTTTCTGTACATGTGGTATTTGGTACTTGTCAACCGAAAATAACAATAAATAAACCAAAGATTTAAGTAAGTGCAAGCCTTCTGAAAATGTAAAAACCACTATGGTAAATAACTTTCATATTCTCTAACACCCATTTTATCTTCCTCATTTCTTCCCCTTTTCCCCTCTGGGGCTATGGCAGAGGAGAACAACAGATGGTTATCAGTCAAGAGTAACTAGGGAAACCGCAAAACCTGCCCCAATTGCTATGGAGACAGCCATTTCTGTGCTTGGTATGCACTATTTGTTACATCAGCAATCAGAGAGAGTTAAAAAAGGAAAAAAAAAAAGTGTTCTAAACCCCCTGATATTGAAAGGAAATCTTGGGTTTGTGTGTATTTATTCTTGTGGGAAGAGGCAGGAGTAGTCTACATGTTCATTTGCCACTTAGGTTTTGTATTAAGCTAATAAGATGTCTATTTTTTGACAGCAACATTTTGAATTGTGAGTTAATATAAGAAAAAAAAACTTAAATACTTAATACTTTTGAAGTCTGCAGAGTAATTATTTATACACAACTCTGCCCCTCTAAAACAGATATCCCTCCCTCCTTATTTAGCAACCTGGCAACATAGGTCGGGTATGAAAATTGAAGACAGAGAATATGGCTGTGCCCAATTATTTCCTGCAGATGAGCTGTTTCAACTGTAACTTTTGGCAAAACCACATCTTTAGGAAACAAACAAACAAAATAAAAGGCATATTGGAACACTTTTAAAAATCCCAGAGGGAGATTTCAGCTTGATCACAGCATTTGTGTCGTTTGTGTTTTGCACCACCAATTTACTTCACTTGAGAATTATATTTTTTATTTTAATACTGAATTTAATGTACCAGTTCTTTAATTTTTTTAATACAAGCAAGCTCTTAGGGAATGATTTTAGTAAAGCATCAATAAAGAATAAAAATTAAACACGAAAAACACATTAAAAGCTACTTTGAAATAACTTTCTATTATTTCAATTTAATTGAGTTTAATATTAATTCAAGGGACCATCTATTACCTATTGCTTCCTTATTGTTTTAATTTAAGGATAAGGACTTTAGTTTGGTAGGTGAGAAATTTTACATAGATGTAGTATTGGTGTCACTTTCCTTTGAAATTTTAACATTCTCAAAGTTATATAAGGACTGGTTTGGAGGCTGGACAATAAATGTGATAGAGCGTATCTGTAATTGCTACAGGTTACTGAAGAGCTTCAGTGCTAGGGTGTAAACTTTACAGGAAAGTGGTGACATAAACACATCAGTTTGTATTAGAAAAAATGTCCAAACGGAGGTTACTTTGGAGATGTAGTTAAAATTAATTTTTTTCTGACAACAATTCTAGGATAAATTACAGTGAATTTACCTTCCTGTGAAATGGCTATTGAAAACTCCTAACATACTTTAGTAATAAAGTACCTTTAATATGGATACTTTTGTTTAAATATGCAAGTCTTTTATTAATGAGGATATGGCACTTATTTAATCTCAGATCTTTAACATTAGATATCTGTAACAGTACCTGAGTAATTTCATATCTGTTACAGTAGTAGACCTTTCCTAAATATGCAACTATTCTAACAGTTCTTTTTATGCTAAATGTGTAAAATATGAGAAACAAAGAAATCTGAAAAGGATTTATTACAGTACTTGTTATTAAAGGCCTTTATTGAAATATTGAAGTAGATTCTGGGCAAAATATCGAAAGAGATTATAGTAATTAAACAGTGTAATTAAAAACCAGATTAACGCTTGAGCTCTGCAGTGGCCTCAGTAGTGTTTGTAAATGGAAAAAAAAAATCCCTCACTGAAACAGATGAAGTACAAAACACTGATTATATAGTTCATTACTGTGAAATGTTGATGCTTGAAGGACCTCTTCTTCTGAAATGTGAGTATGGCTAATTATAGAAAAAATATTGAAAGCCTTTATATATGGCATCAGGCTAGTTGGTGTACTATGAAGAAACATTGCTAGTAATATAAATGTAGGGTTTTAAACATTAACATTTAATGTTAGTAAAAGATTAGATTATTTCAATTTTGGAAAATTTCATCCTGGATGAATTCTTTAATATTTTAAAACAGTTTTTGGTTGGTTTTGTTTGTTTGTTTTTTGGTTTTGGGTTTAGGTTTTTTGTTGTGCGGTTTTTGGTTTGTTTTTTTTTTTTTTTTTAATCTTAAATCTAGCAGCATGATAAAAATTATATCAGCCTTGTTGCTGGGAATTTTATCTCTCAAATGCATGTGAAAACTAAATATTCCTTATTATTGTGAGCAAAACCTCCAAGCCTCAGTATTTAAAGGATTATTTGAAATGCCAAAAGAATATCAACATTGTAAAATCCTATGCCTTCCAAATGTTATTTGAAATTTAACTCTCATGTATGATAGATAATGTAGAAATCTAAATGGATAAGTCAGAGTTATACTCTGTCAGGGTAATTGTGTTTTAAACAGTTAAAGCAGTGTCTTGGCCAAACCATAGACTGTCCACTGATGTAAATCTGTCAGGATGCACCGTTATTTCTCATTTCATAGGAAGGTGATTCGTGCCTAAGTTTTTTTCTTATTAATATCACTTTTAAAGATAGACAGTGATCAATCAGTTGCAAATAATTTAGTCACATAATTTTTCTGCTTTTCAATAAAAACTGAGACTAGCTATTGAGTCACAGTTAGAGTCAAATTATAATACCACCTATGGCATTATGTATTATAGCTTTACCATATGAAAGACACCTTTTTAACAAAGATTTTTATAAATTCTCGCATTTGTGTCACACCTCACCTAAAGCCCATATACCCATTCAATATTTTCTTTCCTCAAGTGTTTTGCTCCATTCTCTGAGATCTGCTATTGCTCTTTGTATCTGTTAGCATTGTCTGGTTGCTAATTGCCCATCATGGAAATCTTGGATCCCTGGAGCCTCTTAGGTGAGGTCAGAGTAGGTAATTCAATCACACGTGAGCTGCTGGGTTTCCCAGACAGGGATCTCAGCTCGCTGACGTTGGAGCAATAGCCCTTCTGACAACGTCACCGAGCCCGAGTCCAGTGCTTTGTGTCTAATGCATGAGAGATTCAGCATTTAACCCAAGCACTTTAACCCAAATAAAAGCTAGATATTTATCTGACTTTGCAAAAACTTGGAAGTTCAAAGTTTGGTCCTGTTTGTTTGTTCATGCCTTGGCTTGTAGCTCTTATAATTGTGCGATACATGTTGTAAGGCTATTTCACACAGCGTGGTTATTGTGGTTTCGTTCATCCTTTAGCCTTTTTTAAATGTAGAAGCTTGCTTTTTCTGTGTGAGAACCCTTACAGCTTAGTGCTGTATTCCTTAAAAAGGCAGAAGGAAACACAGGTATAAAAAGTGACTTTGTCCATTTTAAAATTGTGTTTTAAATCTGACTTTGTATTGTCTGACCTTTTTTCACCATTACATTACACCATTACATGCATAACATCCTGCTTGTAATATTGAGGAGAAGATCTTCTAGAAAAGGTATGAACACTGACAAATAGAGACGGCACTTAAACCTGAATAAATGCTTCTGCTGGCTGAGACCTGAAAGCCTGGAGCAGCTGATCAGTGTCTCAGGTAGCAGTGCTCCATGTGTGCACAACTGATCCATTCAGAAGGCAGTGGTGAAGAAACGAGAGGTGTCTCGCATGTTCCTTAAGGAAATGTATGTGCCAATTCTGAAATGCTGATTTTTTTTTCCCTTCTTTTTTTAAAGTTGAATTTTTGCTTTCTCTGCATATGGTTAGTTTTATTCAGGTAAGATGTTCTTTTCAACAAATGTTAGGCATGTCTATCCTGTGCACTGGAGAGCTGCATGCACAGCTTACCCACTTTTGAGTATGTGATCTGGCTGCTAGTCTGATTAACAGGATTTTTATTTTGCCTTCACGAGTATAAAAGTATGTGTTTAATACCTGTCTTTGCCCTTCTGTAAGGCTTTACCTGAAGTTTTCTCAAAACTTTAAAGTACACAGTGTCTTGGAAGGAAGATATAGTTTAGACGTTAAAACTCTCAAATCTCTTGTCTCTGCTTAACCACTCACCAGGGTGCTGGAGAGATGCAAAGACATAAAATTTCCATCTTTACACATTGAGACATAAATGGGGAGGTGAAGGGTCTTAAACACAGTCATGCCTAATTTAAAGACAGCTAATAGTTCTGTTGCTTTTGAGAAGAAATTCTCATGCTTAAACACAGATGTGAATGTTTTCGCATGATAAATATCAGGAGACATGATCTCTGCCTGTTACAAAGAAGCAATAAATATGTGGATGTCTCCCAAAGACTGTGCAGCTTTAGTTTATGGGGCATGCAGAATCAGGGTGTATCTTTAATGAATATTTTCCCTATTTACTGACTATCCTGCTAAGTTCATGTCTTCTGGGTGTCTGGATTAATCATACAGACTAAACTTGGTTGTCAGCGCTAGCATGACTGGACCTATACAAATATGATTAAGATTGCCATTCTGCTTTTTCAACAAAAATCAAATCTGAAAGAGCTGCGTTTTTGGTTTTTTGTTTTTTTGTTTGTTTTTTTTTTTTTTAATACACCGCATATGACACCCTTTAATCAGAAGGCTTTGTTACTCACACACGGTTTATTTGCTTATTTTAGTGTATTTGGCAGAAAAATCGATATTATAGTATAACTTAAATGAAAATAGGTAATAATATATAGTACTTCCTGTAGGAGAAGAAGGAGAGGTGATTCTCAAGTTCCACCTGCTTTCTCTTTGTCATGCTAGCACTTGCCGACTTTATGCTTAAGAAAGCCAACTGAAGTGTAAAGTCCTTAGTCATGCAACTAGATTTACATTTGACTCATTTTAAGTTTATTCCTCCTGAAATCTACCATCATTTCTGTTTGAGCAACAAATTTCTAACAGCCTACACAACTAAACAGGGATCTCGGAAAAAGCTGCCACTATCTACACACACACACACATATATATACAGTTGCATGCCAGTTACATATGTATAGCTTTTAGCACCTTTGCTAGGTGGTGGGAGAAGCAGAGAGAACATAAAAGAAAGATATATGTGTATACTTATATACCTATGTATATATACAATGCATGAACTCTTACGCTACAGAAAAATCCTTTTTGGATGATTGTACATCCCGGTATCTGTCAGTATAGGAGACATCACGGAAGTTTAGCCGAATTCAGCATGTTCTCCAGTGTTATGAGAGCAATGAGAAACCTCAGGTGGGCTTTATGCTTACTAAGCTTTTTAGTAGACCTTATAGTGTGTATGGTTTTTCATGCACTTTAAACCACAAAAAACCTGATGTTCATCAAGGCCAGACTACATTATGAAGGATGAGTTTCTCACAGTCTACAAATATATATGTGTTCAAGATATTTAATGTTAGTAGATCAAACTCAGTCTTTACAGGGGTGCATAAAGATTGTATTTGCCATTGCTTCACTTAAACCTCTGTATTTCTCTTTACCCCAAAGACACTTTGGTTTGGTTTTTTGTTTTGTAATTATACTGTAGTGCTCTGTTTGTGCTTTGTTGTTGTGTAATGAGATAATTGTGGCAAACATCTATTTAGACAAAAAAATTAGGTAGAGCAAATTATTGGAAAGAAATTGGTAAACTATGCAAATATATACGTGTATGATATTTGCAATCTCTGAGTAGATATTTATTATTTTGTAATAAAAACCAGAAACTGCAATGAAATCTCGGTATCTTTGTTCATGATACTTTACATCCACAGGACAATTGGTGCCCCCCTCACCAAATCTAAAGTATATGCTGTGCAAAGGGCAGTATAATATAGAGTTCGGAACCTGCTTCTAATTTTTCATGATATGCAGATATTGTACTTACACATGGTTAGGTACATAATTTTATTTCTCTAAGTGTAAAATTTAAAGGATCAGATGTCAGGAAATGTAATCACTGAATTTTAAATTGCAACTTAACTTTAATTTTCTAAGCAAGAGAGACAGATGTAGCTGTACTGCTGTAACCACATACATTGTAAGATATATTTAAATCATGCGTATGCAGGGAGACAAATGAGAGAACTCCACCATCCAAATATTAAATTACACATTTTGAAGTAAAATAGTGTTTTAAGCGTACGTGTGTATAATGCTTTCTGTCACTGGATTGCACTCCCTGATGCAGTTAGACAGAATCTGTATTTAGTCAGAAATCCTTCAATAGAATGGGCTACCAGATGGGACCAGTAACAATGCAGAGAGGCATCGAACCACCACAGACATTTGCTGCTTAGAATAATAAAAAGACTATAAAATTAGATTAGTTGAGTCTAATTTGGAATTGGTATATTCCCTATGCACTCTCACAGCTCTTGGGCAGATAAAGCCTGGAGATTTAGTACTGTCAGGACAGAGGACTCCAACTTCCAGTAAAAGAAAAAAAGGCATTCTGGGAGGTCACGGAGGGCAGCACAGTGACCTCCAATGATTTACAGGCCTTTAGCTTAATGAAATTGTTTCAGTGACATGACGGTAAAAGCTCATAATGGATTGGATGCCCTAATGTAATGAAATTACTCCCTTCTGCCTTTAAAAAAAAAAAAAAAAAAAAAAAAAAGGCGCAATTAATATTTACTGAGACCTGACAGGCTTCAGAGTGCGGTAGCGTGCAGCGCTGTCAGACAGCAGCGAGCAGAGCCAGAGCAGCGTGGCAGCTGAGCAGCCCTGCGCCGGGTGGCGAGCAGGCGCTGCGAGGGGGTGGAGGGACACCTCGGTGACAGGGAAGCCCCAACCTGGCGCTCTGAGGCAGCTCTGCCTGTACTGGCCAGCCTTCATCCTCTCCCTTCCTTTCTGCAGGCAACTGGACAACAACCAGATCAGCTGCATCGAAGATGGAGCCTTCCGAGCCCTGCGCGACCTGGAGATCCTGTGAGTTGACTTGGTGCTGTGCTGGGGTGGCGGGGGGGGTGGCTCTCCCCATGCTGCAGTGCTGGGTGAATCTGGGGGCTTGATATCCTTCCTTCCCACCTCAGACCGGTGGTATAGGTAGCGAAGAGAAATCTCGCACTTCCCCCAGGCTGGGGTTACTGCTAATTAAACCACAATAGATGACTTCTCCGCTACTGCTCCTGAGGAGAAGGAATATTGCCGTGCTTGCTGCTGTCTGGAACAGATGGGGTTCAGCAGTATTCCAAGTGCGTCCGATGTATGCTCTGCAGCCAGAAACCTGGCCAGGTCTGCATAATGTCGAGTAGCGGATGGGTAACAGGTTCGTGGGGAACAATATTAACAGATATCTGATTATTGCCCTAGACAAAAAGCTGTTTAAAAGGTGCTTGGTCTGTAAGAGGGAGGAGAGACAGGCGTTTGGCAGGCTTGTTCAGTGCAGTCATTGGCTTTTGGGGAGGATCCTTCTCTGAGGGCTGAAATAACACCACGTTGTGCTCTTCATGTACCACAAACTTTACACATTGGCTGTTAAAGCTGCAGCACAGACCAAAAACATAAAAAAGGAGTTGACAGTGAAAGCTGACTCCAACAAAGAAAAAGCACATTAGATTTAGAGCACTGTCATTGTAATGCAAAATCCATTATTACCCAGAAATCAGTATCTGAGCAGATAATTTGCTTATTACTAACAGTTACTTGTTAATTTAGAGACCTTTTCTGGAACAGGTTTTGACTATATGAACTGATACAAAGCTTTCCCTGTTACCTGAAAGTTAATGCCACGAAGCTGAAAGTGTTAATGCCTGTGAAATCACACAGTCCTAAGCCAAAATGGAGAGGGACTGGGAGGGACCCCTCCAAAATTCAAACCCTCAGCATCTGAACTGGAGTTAATGCTGGTCCACCACTGAAACAGTATACACTTAAATACAGCAGGGAAGGCCTGCTCAGACTGCTGAATAGCTTGTCCTAAAATTATATGGTATGAAACAGCAAATGGGAGGCGGTTAAAGGAAGCACCTGCCTCACACAGTCCTGGCACCTGGAGATTCTGCAGACTCGAGGCATTGCCTTTGCTTCTGAGAACAGGCAATACAACAGGCTTTATAGACAGTGCTGTGCCACACACCACAGTTGTTTTTGAATATGCATGTGATAATATTGGGAATTCTTCCCCAACGGCTCTACCCACCTTGGACTGATGCTCAAAGGAGTTTTGCCATCAGTTTCAGTAGAAGCAAGTTCAGCTTTCTGAGAGGCCTGGGAGCGGTGGCTGTGCATATTTGTCTGCCACAGGCATCTGAGATAGCTTTGGCCCCTCTCTCTCCCAGGCTAGGATATTGATTTTGATCAGAGAGTGTGTTGCTCATATTGCAGTAGGTATCTGCAGAGTTTCTTATCTGGAAACTTATGTTATCAAGAGTATTGTTGGAATTCTACATTAATAGCGCTTTTCAGGAAAAGTGATGAGTTACCACTATAAAGTTTTCCTTGTCTGCCAAATCGAAAAGTCTACTGTGTGGTGAATGAAAGGAGGAAGGGAAAAAAAAAAAAGATAAACTCCTATAAAATTGACCTTTTTTTTTCTGATAGACTGATTTTCCATATCCGCAAAGAGCGAATCCTCCACTGACAGTAGACTGTGCTATAACTTTCACTAAAATGGGCTGGACAATAAATGGAATCTTTTTTTTGTAATATACCGAATTCGGTCGGCTCTGAAAAAGTTGCTGGGAATGAACTCCTTCTCCCCAGGATGTAGTAAATACTGAATTAGTTTATTTACCTCTCTGCTGTTCATTGGTTAATTCTATGCTGATTATTTGTGGGTGGGAGAAGAGAAGGATATATAAAATACACCATAATCAGTTCTTTAATGCATTTTTAATTTTCAGCACAGACATACTGCTACAGGAGAAATCAGTCTTAATTCTAAAAGATGAGAAAACAGATTGATAGTATCTCTTTCTACAGGTATTTTTCTTGCAGTCACAAAATGTGAGTTTTTTACTTCCAGTATAATCTAAGGTTTTTTCCGAGTTTTTTTCCAAGTTTTTCTTCAAAGAAAGTTTGATCATTTAAATCTCACTATCAAAATAAATTTGCTTAATGCCCCAGAGAATATAATATCTTCAGTTGTAAACCAGTCATAAATGCTAAAAACTTAAAGCTATTTGAACCATCGAAGAATATTAACATGTGAAAACAAATTTCATCAGTTCAGAACCACTATATATTTTATGCAGATATTTTTTAACCTGTAATGCAGTATGTAGAAAATATTTAATGGGTCTGGCAAAAATTAATAATTATCTGTTTGAACAATTTGCAAGAGTACCAAATAATGTATTTCTTCTTTATCGTACTGAAATATTGTGACCTTTCTGATATCAAACATTTACATTTCTGTATCTTTTCTCTGCACACCCACCTGCCCACAGAATTCTAAATTCTGTAGAAAACTCGGGGCAAATACAAAATGCTTATCATTAATAAAAAAAAAAAAAGACTTAAGAACACACTCTTTAAAACCACTTTGATTTCTGGATTGCGCTTTTCATTCACCTTGAATTCTTCAAAAACCGTGATGATTTGGTAGATATAGGATCAGAAGGAAGTTGTGCAGTTATCCTTCAAAATGAAAAACACTCCATAGTCCATGTTACTTATTTCTGCTTGTCAAGCAAGCTGTTTTCATTTACTACTTTTATTTTCTTTTTCCTGTGTTATGAATAAATTCCTATACCAACAAATAGCACAGAGGCAGAGATGAAAACAAGACTGAAATTTGTGACTGATTTCAGTACTTGAAATGGTGCGGTGGGTTGCTAACTCCAGCTGAAGCCTGGGTCAGACCAAGGCACTGATTGTGGCTCCGAATACAAATACTGTCTTTTGATCACATTTTTGTTTATGAGCTTCCATGTTTCAGATATCCCAAAAGGTGTCCCTGATCCTATGATCTGACTTATGTAGACTGTAATGCGGGTGCCAAGTGCTACCGGTGACTCAGAGTTTTGGGTTAAAAAGCTGCAAAAATGTTGAGTATAAATTGCTTTGGTGCCTTCTGTTGATTGTCTTTGCCCCTGCAGCAAGGTGAAGATAATGTCTGAGATGACATGCTTGCTTAGTAGTTTTGTATTGGGGCTAGTTTTGTTCATTTTTGCATCAGATTTTCTGTACGGCTTCCCGTAAAGGTTTTGGGTTTAATCTGTTGATGAAATAGGCATTTTTCTTGTTGGCATACTTGCTTTCCCCCTTTTTGTAAGGCGATAAAGTGTATTTCAGTGGGTTTGATTTTGCATTCTAACACACAGAAAGGTGTGTGCAACAACTGAAAGAGCAATTAAATTTTAAAGGGGGATGTATTTGTAAAGGGCTGGCAAAAGTTAACTAACTTATGACCTGTTGAAATAGAAATGCATAGAAAAGTTGAAAAAAATTTGATGTGAAACTTTGACTAACTGAAGTGTCATGTTTAGTAGAAGAAGATTTTCTGCGCTATTTATCTTTTAGTTATGTCCTGTGGCGATATCTGGAAATAACAGTATTATTGAGAAATATTTATTAGTGTAGCTGTAAGCGTGTTCAAAGATTATTTTAAAAACTCACAAAACAAAAGAAAAAAAACCCCAAAGAATTCTTCAAAATAATTGTTCAGTATTCCTTATGGTGTGTGGCAATATGATGTTCATATCCTTTGTAGACTGGAAATTAGTCTACAGCTTCATTTGCAAATGTCCAAAATTATGAAGCAGAGGAGATAAAACTCTGAATTTCACCTTCAATCTCTTAGAATACACGAATAAAAGGAATTAATTTCGAGGTGGCTCAACAAGCTCAGTCAAACTGGATAAACTAGTAATACTGAGTGATGAATGATCATGGTATTTTCATTGGACTGGAAGTGATGAACAACACTTGTGTTTCTAGGATCTGTATTTCAGTAAGATACAAAACTCAATTTAGCAAAAACCCCTTTTAATTTATTTGTTACTGTTTTGCCTCTCAGGGGTAGCTTGAAAACTGTGTGGTGACATGGCAGTTGTGCCATGTGGACAGCACAGAAAGAATTACGAGTCACTGTTGGCAGCTTAGGTGGAGTGTTTTCCTTGTTTTATATTGTAAAAGCTGTTTTCCCCCCTACTTTATAATAATAGCCAGAGGGTCTGGAGCTTGAAAATATTTTGTTCATTGCAGATTTTCTCTAAAAAAAATCCCCAAACCCAAAAGCTTTTTATCATACCAAGAGCTAATCCTGGGAGGACTGTGGATAGTATTCTATTAAAGAAGGCAAATGAGTTCTCGCTGTACAGAGCTAGTATGGAATGATTTGGGGTTTTGTTTGTTCCTAGTGATGTTAGTTGTTGTAGGTCTTTCATATAATATCTCTGAGCCTGAAAATCCTCTTTTCTTGAGTTTCGCCTGCTTGTTGAAATGAATGAGCACTGACTTTCTCATTGAGCCTGTAGCAACAAACTACGCACACAGGAATCTGCCATTCAACTCTGGGCGCTCTAGTGTGAATAATCATGATTATTCATTCACAAGTAATACTGAAGAAGTGCAAGTACGCTCACCCAAATATCCACAGCAATTTTAAGTTGGAACTTCAATTCCAAATGAGGCCTAAATATTTCATCTTAAAAAGTTAGTTTTTCAGATTGTAAAATGTAAATATAAATGAAAACACACCACCCTTCCACCCTCAAAATCTTAAAATGAAAATAATAGGGGCCTTAGTAATTAAAATTGTTCTATCAGTGTTTGTACATATAACCTTTTCTCTCCAAACATTCCTGCCTCGCTCTTTTTCCTGCTCGACAACAAACGCCCAGAGAGGCACACAGCTACAAGTGCCGCACGCTGGTTTCTTTCAAACTGTGATTCAGCGCTGAGTTGTGTTCTGCAGGACAGAGCGCAATCTGTCAGGCCAGTTACAGTCTGCATCCCCCGGTTCTTCTGTACATTGTCTGACACATCCAGGCATTGCAAGCATTTTACAAGCATAACAGGTTTATTCATGCTTTCCTTTTTTCAACCCCATACGTTCCTGTTATAAAGGATTGTGTTTCTTAAAAAATTTAGTAATGTGTGTGCAATTTCTGCTAGAGGTGTCATGGATGAGTGTGCTTATAATACCCACTACCTTTTGTCCTAGCAAACTTCTAAGAACTTCTCTGAACATGAATCATTATTTTGTGCTACAGACAGGATTTAATTGTTCCTGTGGTTGTCTTCTGTATTCTGAACACTGCATTATATAGTCAGTTTTACTTATTCGCAAAATGCTATTCTGGGCATGTCTTAACTGGGTGTAGAAGATTTTTATTTGCTTTCCCAACCTGGAGAGTCAGGGAGCAAAAGTTATGACATAATTCTAAATATATGAGATGTCATTGCTTAATGAAAGGATGAAAATGCCACAAATGTGATTTCCTCCTTTATTTTGCTGGAAATTATGATTGGTTGAGGCAATCAGGATCAAATTTGAACTCTGAAATTGTGTTCCTATAACTGATACCAAAATACCTAAATATGATGATAAATGAGATTTCTACTTAAAATGTTCTGCATAGCTATTTTACTTACTCATACTTGAGTACAGTAAAATTAAAATAATTGGGTTTTGTGTTTGGGTTTTTTGTTTTGTTTGTTTGCTTTTTTACCCAAGAGTATATATTAGCTCAAATATATTTAAATGAATAAAATTAATTTAAAATCTTCAGTTATTTCATCAGTCAGCATGTACATAATATGTGTCATAAAAACAAAACTGAAGGGAGCGACTATTGGCAGTACGTGAGTAACTGAAGTATCTATGAGTTTGGTGAAAAACAAGGAGTTTGGATTTCTAAATGTATCCCCAGTTTTCTGTGCTGAGCTTGTATAACAGGCAATAAAGTTATGCCAGATGAAGAACAAAAGTCGTTTTGGGAATTGAGAAACGGTGCACCCAGGCTATAGATGTATCAGTGGATAAATGATAATTTCCGTTTTTCTTTACTCCATTACTTATTAGACTGTCTTGTAGTTTATACCCTTCCCATTCTTCCTGCCTCATCTATCGCTGTAGGTCTTTAAGGGAAGGAGCAATGCTCCTGATGAACCTGGCTGCTGTTCTTGCAAGGTTTCTGTTATATAAATCAGTTGGAGGTAAGATTAACTACAGAAATGCCTTTTTCTGGAGATGTTTTATAAAGCTGCTGCACCCCCCATGGACCCTAGTGAAATGAGTTGCATAATTAGTATAAAGTATTTATGGAGGAAAGATGAAGTGCTTACATGGTTGCCTGACAAGAAATGTTTTTATTTGCTGATACATGTTGGTGGGAGATCTGGTGTCATTGCTCAAGGTATGGAAATGAAATCTGAAATAACCTCCGCTCTGTAACATATTACAAAATGTGAGGTACAGCATAGTGAAAGGAACACTATCCAGATGGCACCGTGGTGACAGGCTTTATATCAAAGACCAGCAGAGATAAAATAAGAGCAGGCAAGAGAGGCCCTCTGAAAATCACTGATGCCTGTTACAGATGTAATGTAACTCTCTCTTTATGGGGAGAATATATTTGCATAAATTCATTGATCAATGATTTTTGCTAATCCTGCAGTATTCCAGGCGTGTCCCAGCAAATTGATGAACGTTTCTATCAATCCTCAGTGCAGATGCCTAATTATATTACATATTTAGAAAAGATGGATTTTTCCTCCTCCTGGAGCATATGTAGTAGTTGAATGCTGTGCTCATTCTCCTTTCCTGCTCCCATTAGGTTGGATGTTTTTTTCCTTTAAGAATAGCCTGGAGCCGTGCAGGCTGCAGAACTTATCAAGATAAGAGCAGTGCCAGGTTAGAATTATTAGTTTCATGAATCACTGACCAATATGCTTTTTGAGGAAGCCTGGTTTTATGGATTGTGTAGTGTAAGTCCTTTGCTGGTGCTGCAGTCACTGCTCCTAGAGACTCCAAAGTCAAAACTCCAGGAGACACTGAGATTTCTGGCAAACCTTCTTGCCCATGATATTAATGGTTTCATTTGCATGCTCTGCTCATCTTGTGACCTGCCCTCCCTCCCATTTGACTAATATAGTTTCTTTGTCAGTAATATAAAAGATGTAGAACAAGCATTTTGACTGTTGAAAGTCAAATGAATGTGAATGACTTAATCCCGAGGACACTCAACGGTATATTTAATGCAGACGTGCAGCTCAACACCTTAACCAAAAGCTGAGCTGAAGACTATGATGGGAATAAAACCCCTTGCAGATAAAGTTGAGGTGATGACAGAGTTCTGAGGGAAGGCAACAAGTTCAAGGTAGATGAGTAGTCATTTCATGCCATAATTTGCAATTCATTCTTTATATGACTCCCCAAAGCAGCTGGATGATGATGCTACAGTAGCTAGATGTAATCCTATCGGCATTAATAAGGCCTTTTCGGCTGGGGAAGGAGGCTGCATGCCTGTGTGGCACAGGTTTCCATGATATCAATATCAAATATACCAGGACATCCTCAGTCCTTCTGTGCCACCGTTTGGGGTCCACAACTGGTCGTGAATGCGGGAACTCCTGTTTGTTCTGGGGTCAGTCACCACAACAGCAAAAAAATGATGATTTCAAAAAATGTTCCAAAACACAATGGTTACCTTCTTTTTTCCTGTGTGCAATTAAAGGGATTGTTTATGGCCTATAGGAGTATAAATGGTTTGTCTTTTTCAGAGGTTGCTTTTGTCCCTTTGCTGTGCTGGTAGAACAACATAGACAAAGGCTCTGTGCTGTAGCCAGTCTTTATACAAGACAGAACTCAAAAGCCTGCTTTTTTAGGAAAGAGAGAGTAAAATTATGGTGGGAGCTCTATATACTAGAATTGTTGGTCTAGCACTTCAAGCATTGTGTTAGATACTTAACCTTAAACTGTTGCTGCTGAGATCAGGGCATTATACATTACTTGTTGTTAATATTAACCAATATTTTTAGCTGGGACAATAATATTTTATGTGTAGTAAATTAGAAATCAAAATAGTAATATATAGATAGTTAGCTTGCAAGTGAAGTAGATAATTACACCTGCACCTGAAAAAAATGCATAGGTAGAAGCTTCTTCTGATCTAAAAATCAAATGGTGTCTTTTTTTCCTGCTGGTCACAAGATTATGCATATAATGTAAATGTATATGTGTGTAAGTATATATGATGAAAAAACAGGTATGTTACGGCTAAATCAGGAAAAATAACTTTTAAAACTTTGAAAAGAAAGGCATATCATTAGTGAAAATTAAACTTCATTTAAATAGCTTATCCAGTTCTGTGTCTAAGAAAAAGGAAAATATAAGAGCTGCATTAAGGGTGGAAGTATGAAACAATTTTAAAGTCACTTGAAGACAAATAATCACAATTTCTATGTTAATTTAGTTATCATAAATGAAGCAATTTCATGTTAACTGGTTCGATACTTTTTTACGACTGAAATGGAATTATATTTCTTAAGTTTCTGGTTTGGGGTGAATAATCTAAATACATTGTTAATGCGAGTGGTGGACGGCCATGCTTGGGACATCTGCAGAAATATCCTCAGAAACAAATTTTAAAAGTCTGTAAGCTCATCCAGAAACTATTGCTGTTGATACACCATGGTGCTCTTGAGTATTTTAGAGATACCTCAGAAAATAGCTTTGTCAGTTGAAAGAGCATCAAATGAGGTGGCTACATAAAGCCATTGAAGGAAACAATGAACAATAGTGCATTAATTTTTAAAAATTGCACACATCTCTCTTGTCTTCATGGTGCTAGGTGGTGTGAGATATCTGTCGTTTGCAAGTGCAAGACTGTGGCTGAGATTGGGATTTGTTTGAGGGTAAAATAGAAGAGAACATTGTGGAAAACAGGTTGATGGCTGCGATAAAGTCGTGTAGGAGCATATACTGAACAAGGTCTTTGTTCACCACATTGGTAATTTAGATTTGCTTTTGCATCTTTTGCCATTAGAATCTTAGATTGTGTCTGTCACCAGAAGTGCTTTTGTGAGAGAGGAGAGAGTGGGAAAGCAGAATCTTGTTCATGGCTTTCAGCTTTGGACTTGGCTACTGTGATCAATAAATTGCCGCAATGCAGCAACTCTGCGACGACGCTTGAAGGCCGTTGAGAAGCCCCTGTTGGTGCAAAAGGAGGTTGTGGGCTGGGCGGGCTCTGGGGAGGGGGGTAGCCCACTCTGCAAACACCCGAGCTTCTTACTGGCTCCTTCGGCAATCTTGGTGATGTCTTAAAAGGGTTGGGTCCATCTTATCTGCGAGACACCCCGTCTTCCCGTCCACGGCTAGGGCGTTAGAAATCAGGTGAGGCACTTCAACTAATACTTAGGCTGAAACAGTTAGGACAGACCATCCACAATGGCAGTTTTATTTTGTATGCATGCAGATATTACAGAGAAACAGCCATTTATGGAGAACAATTGACGCCTTTAATTTAGCTACTTCTTGCACTTGTAGAATATTCCTGAACAGATCATGAGTGCTTCGAATTTTTTACCTGTATATATTTTATTTTGCACTTTTTCACTCTGTGGACTGAACGCAAATGAAACACTGTGAGTATTTGCTATTCAAATTGTTATGGTTTCTTAGCTGTATTGCATACGCATGCATGAATTGCTGCTTCTCAGGGGCAGGTGGTGTTTGGGAGAAATTTAAAAATTGGAAAGATAGGGGTTTTTGACCTTTTTCTTGTGTGATGGCACAAGCACTGTCTAATGTATTATTAAAAGAAAAACTCAATGTTTAATTCCTGATGGAAAGCAGATCCCTTTCCAGCTTCACCAAGAAACGTGTAATTGCCCTTGTCTAGGAAATATGTCTTGTCTTTGTTCTTTCAAAACATTTTTTCCTCAGTAAATGTGATTTTTCCTGAACAACTGTTCATACATGCAAGTCTAAATTCACAGAATGTGTATGTCACACATTGCTGATTTCATTCATGTGGATTTATATTAGCCTATATATTATCCTTAATTTCCAGCATGTATGAATTGCAGGTAGGGGCATCACATACTGTTAGAATATAAAATTATTCCACAGATATGGTCTGCGTCTCTTGCATTTTGGGGAGGCACACTTTTGGCAGTAAAGGTGAAGTTCCCTCTTTAAAAAATTTGCTTCTTTTCCTTCCTGTGCTGTCCAAAGTTGAGAGTTACCTTTGCAGTTCTGTGCCACTCCATGCCCATTTTCATATTGCCGGAGCTATGAAAGATCTCTTCCCACTGCCCTTTCCCAGTGGGAATGCCAATGGTCTTGGGAGCCAAGGGGTGGTTGAGACACCAGGCTGCTGAAATCAGGGAGGCTGCCCTGGCAACAGGAATAAGGGTCATTATTTTGCCTGCAGGACCTGGTAGGTCTGCCATTGGAGGGAAGAGCAAACCAGGGATTCTGGCAGCCCAATCTCCATGGGTGCCAGTCACCTGCCTCCTGAAAGGGTTTTCTAAAACCTTTTGTGCTGGCACCCAGATACTCAGGCTAAACTGCTGCCAGTGCCATTTCTATTAATTGTTGTATTTATACTTCTCAAGCAGCTGTCTGCTGCATAGATGGGGTTTGCCAGCTTCTCTTTTGTTTTGTCCTAGCGGTGAGCGTGGGACTTGCAGAAATCCGCAGTCCAGCAGGCAGTTCCGCATTGCGGCAGTTGATAAAGTGGCAACAGGCTGGCACAATCACTGTCCCAAAGAGATTGAATATTGTCACATAGCTCCTTACAATGGATGATGAAATATGGTTTTTGTCACTTTCTCTAGCTCTGAAGAGACAACTAATTTCTGCCACTTGGAATGGCTTTTCTGTTCCTGGGTGTGTTACACCGACAAGTATGAAAAGGATATGTTCATCATGGTAGAGAAGTCTATCAAAATAGAAACTTTTACTGTAAGGTTTTGAAGAATGATACTGATCCTTTCTGATCCAAATTTAATCAGTTCCTTTAGAATTTCTTTTGGTGGAGTCCTGTAAGAAAACCGCAGCACTCGACTGACTGAATGCTGAAACCTTTTCCGTTGGAAATCTCCATCATTAAATGCCTTCAGCCTGAACAAATGGCAAAAGTTGCTATCTCCTTTCAAATTATAGAGTTGGACTGTGTTAGTTTGAATTAAATTATGTTTATAAGACTGCTTTAGCTTCAGAAAGGACTAAACAGGAACAACTGTTCAGGCAGGAACCTGAGAAACAGTTTTATTTCGCTGAAGTACTGATGCATCAAAATTAAGGTTTGTATGATCTGACTCTGTCATGCCGATTCTTTTTCATCCTTTCCATAAATACACTCTGGTGGGCTTTCAGACCTTTGTATGCATCAAGAACCCAATCCAGTTTCGATTGATTTTGTCAGGAGTAGCACAGAATCCATAAACTACAGTACCTGACGTGCATGGAGTTGGGTAACATCGAGAGTCATATTTAGTAGGAGAGATCTCTGTATGAGCTGGAAAAAAAGAGGCGTATCTATTTAACAATTAATTTATATTAAAGTAATATAATTCCATTATTAATTTAGTTATATTAATTCATTGAACAAGAGATTTTCAAATGAATCTACAAAACAAAATTTAGGTGAGTTGAAATTGAATACAAAAATATTTTTCATTGCTGTGGCTACTGTGAAAATCTGCACCTAAATAAATAGATTGGGGGACTAGGTTCACTCCCTGCTGAAATAAGCAACAGGATTTGCACTGACTTCAGTGGACATTGGTCTGGGTATTATGATAATTGGACTTGTTCCCAGTGGTTCTTGGCAATAATATCAGTACTGGAAATCGGGTACCATAGAGAAACATCAAAAACACACTGATGATGTAAAAGATTTATTCAGTGTTTGCAGAAATACTTTTCTTCCTCTGAATCCAAATACTTACAGAAAATTATGGATGTAATTGGGAGTTAGAGCCACAGCAGTCATTCCCAATAGAGTGTACTGAATAGTAAGTAGCCTTTGGGCAAAGACTTGAGAAAATTTCTTGATTAAAAAAAAAAAAAAAGTTGGTGTTTCTTGTGCCATTTCTGAGTTTAGAAAAATGACTCATTGGAGAATCCCTAATTTAAAAATAAAGCAGTGGCAGAATAATTTCAGCCTGCATTCTTTTATCTTTGCACCAATGCTTTTATAACTAAACTTTCCATTCAGGCTGGATTAAATTTGTATTTTCTGACTAGAGCTAGAATGTCATGTAAAAGATTGAAAAGCTGATGGAATTTTCTCTAAAAAACTTTTTCAACTCTCACTGGGCATAGACGTTAGAAAGGATTGGGGTATGCAGCTGGTACCTGTATTTTTTACAGCTAATAGCGGTGATTTGATTGTGTGGGAAAAGAGATATGTTTTTCTGTGTACAGAAAGAGGAGATTTCCTTAAGGGGAAGTGGTAAGACATGTCATGTAAGACCATGTAAGTGAGTGTCTTGACTTATCATCCAACAAAGCCCACAGCCAAAATGAACTGTGAACCCTCATTCGCTGTATAACCTTTATTATATTTTATTTTACTTTATCTTGGCTTAGCTCATCTTTATTTTATTTTATTTATATTGTTTTGTTTTGTTTTATTTTATTTCCTACTTTATCTTGGTTTAGCATATTTTTTTAGTTTGCGTGTTTGTATGTGTAAGTAAATTCAGGCACAGTGATGCATTTGTGTACATACAACAGAAATGCAGGACTAAAGATAACACTAGGAAGGTTTCAGCATCAGTCATTAGAGTCCTTAACTTTGCTCCTGCTTGCATACATAAAATAATATAACCTTTGATTGTACAGGCCCGTATGTTTTTTTTCTGTCCTCTTTTACCCATTTCCACTGATTCCTAGTCCCAATCACTTTACCCAGATAGCTTGCCCAACCATTTTCTTAACTGTGGGTCCTATCTTTCCCTCTCCTCTGCTCTTAGCTTCAGCTCCTGACCTCTCCAGCCCCAGAGACTCCAGCCAAGACACAGCCAGCCTCTAGGGAGAGCTACTGCAGCAATTATGGGACTTAAGTTAATATCCCCTAAAGTTATCGCTGTAGGCAAATGTGGTCACCCTGGTTCTTACTGGTTGACAAAACAGGCATTTAAAAAAATGAATTTGTTATTACAATAACCCAGTTTCCCCAAAGTCTGATGTTTTTGAAAATAATCTCACTGCTTCAAAGGGAAAAAAAAAGTCTGCCATAAACATCTGGCCTTTCTAATAGGCTTAAATATTTAAAATCTGACAGTTATATGCGAACTAAAATCAGCCACGGAATGGGAAGAATCAGGCAATTGTAGCAGCAAACACTGCTGGCAGTTTTTTGTGTAATTCCATGCTAAGCTTATTTATTTTATTTTTTTGTACATTTCTAAAAAGAACATTCTCTTGCCTCCGTTTCCTTGAGACTAGTCATATTTCTGATGTCAGCTTCCCAAGTTAACAACACTGGAGCCTCTCGTGTTGCTGCGATGAGAACATTTGTGAACACATTGGCAAAAGACTAATACTAGAACAGAAACCACAAATTGGCAACTAGTTATTTTTATTTATTTCAGTGGATTTTATGTGTCACCTGGAGACTATTTAGAAGATTATTTGCCTGGACTAACATTGTGTTTAAAAATAGCACTTGTATAGTGCCAACTCATTTTAGAGTTGGGTTCAAATATTGAGACAAAAACCCAGCTGTTATTGGTTTTGCTGCTAATCTGAGGTGTCAGATCAGAGCTCTACTGCTGTATGTCAGTGAATAAGGCCCCTTGTGAGATCATTATGTTTTCTAACAGTTGAGAGTAATGGATTAATCAGTGCAGCATCAGTTGCTTTCATTATATGCCCACATGGTAGTTGTGGGCTTTAACTTAAACAGTCTGCGGGGAGATTAAAGGGTTGAGTACAAGAGACACTCTGGACTCACCAAAACTCTGAAGAGATCCAGTTGAATTTTGGACCTTGCCTAACGAGCCAATCTTGGATGCCTTCAAAGTCAAAGGTGAGGACTGTGCTAGTGCTGAAGGATAGAGTGCCAGAGCCATTTTGCTTTTTCATCACAGGCCATGAGAAGCAATAAATATTTAATTTAATGCAAATTCCTTCTGACCTGTGTGAAAAATAGCTCTTTACAGCTATTGAAAATATAGCTCCTTTTACCCTACAAACTCAAAGTTAATTACAAACATTAATTATGTTAATTAATTATACTAAAATTAGATTTAGATTCACTTTTTGGAATTGGTAAAATGCCCCTGCTGTTAGTTATACTAGGTGGTACATAAGGGCTGGAAGAGGTCTGAAGTTGTCATCTACTGTCCCACCCTAGGGCAGGGCCATTGAGTCCCGTGCGATTTCTTCCAGCGATTTGTTTAGTCTTTTATTACAGGCTTCTGCTGCTGATGGCTGCACACTCTGTAACAGCTCTTTTCTGTGTTTTTCCTGTTCTTATTGTAAGAAACATTTCCCCTATATCTAATTAAAATTCCCTTTTCTGAAATTTAAATGTGTTTGCTTAACCCTTGTTGAATGCAAGGAACCCTTTGCAATGGCTTTTTAATGTAGCTGGAGAGAGTTTTAAGAGGAAGTGATATGAATCTGCTAACAGAGAGGTCTAAGGTTCTGTCACAGCTAGTGTTACATTTTGCTGCTAATGCAGTTACCCAGTTCATTTTTCATCTGCAGTATTTCAGACAGACCCCAAGACCCTCTTCTTTCCTCTTCTTTATGCTCATACATACTGATGGAAATGTCTAATCTTGCATGGGTCCAAAAGTTTCAGTCCACGTGTATACTGTGAAAAGATTCCTTCACATATTTTATTTACCAACACTCCACTCCCCCCAAAGCTTTGGGGTCTTGGAGAAGTTGTCTTTCTCTCACTGCTGGGGCCAGACTGTTGTGTTCCCTTCTGAGCTCCACTAGCAACTTGGGGTGAGCTGCTCAATAATCTTTTTGCATCGGTTCACCCACTTCTGAACAGAAATAACATAACTGAGAAAAATATTTACACGAGAGGCTTAATTATGCCTAGAGATGCCTTGGTTAAGTCTTAATAAATTTTCCAGTCTCCTTTACTGGATGTATTCTTGCACTGGGGATAGGAAGCCTGGAAACTGTAGCAGTTGTGGGAGAAGCAGTAATTGGGGAGTATGACAGTAATTCACTCTTGGGAATGTTACAAGCCTGCAGATGCCCCATTTGTAGCTATCCATTGCATGCACATAGATAATAATCTTGCATTAGGCCCAATTACATGGTGTTACGGACACACAACACACGGATTACATACACAGCCAACGAGCATATTGTGATAAAGCAGTGGTGTAATTGAAGGAGACAGAAGGAAATGTTAGACTTGTTAGTGCTACCAGTGCTGCAGTGCCTGATACATCTCTTCCCCACCAGCCTTGCCCGTTTACTTTTCTGCTCTGCTTCAAAGTCTCACTTTCAAAATAAGGGTTTATCACAGAGTAAGGTAACTCAGCACATCATTCTTTCCATAGTGTGCGGAGACAGTTTTGAGCAGGAAAAGGAAATGAACATCATTGTTTAACTTAGGGTGAAGCCCATAAATACATAGAATTATGTGCTGTCAAATGAGGACTACTGTTTTCAGGATTCCTGCTATCAAATCGTGTGTGTTAGAAGCCTGTAAAGAACCTCTAGTGCCCAAACATAAAGGGCATTCAAAACCAGAAATATAATAAATGAGCTGGTGCCTTTTCAGATCTCTTCCTCTGTTTACCTGTCAGTAAATTGGTCTGACTATTTCTTTCTAACTGAGATTTTTGCAAATGCTGCAGTGTCCCGTGATCAGTGAAATGTGACAGAATAGCAGCCCAATGTGTTTCAAAAACCTGAATGGCCAGCACAGCAGACCTCTCGTAACTATGGTAGATGCTTATTAAGGCTTGAGAAAAAGTGTTAATCAAAAATTTAATCTACCATATAATTTCTCAATTTGATTAGCTCTTTGTGCTAATCAGCTGCAGAAATGGAATGTGAAAGAAAATCAGTTTCTGTTACCACTAGAAAAAGAAAGGACATCTTCAGCATATGGCATGTTCTCCCCTTTCATTTTAATTTGTTCAGATTGTAAACAAGAAGCATCACTGTGGGTATTGTACTGAGGCTTAGCTAGTAATCTATGCACGTTATGAAAATTCCTTGTACTTAGAAAAATGGACATTTGCATAGTGATTTTTCCTTTTGCCAGTGATAAAATAGGATACCATAACTTTTTTTTAAGCTGGGATGTAGCAGGTGGTATTGTCATCAGTGTTATGTGTTTAACAAAAAATCCAACCCTCCTACGTATTTTCCTACTTAAAGTGTGTGACTGGAAAACATTAAGACAGTTACTATTTTGTAACATACTTATTGAAGTACTAACTGAAGATATTAAATAGTTAATATTTCAGATCATTCTGTTATGTTGTTTAACCTTTTCTGACATCATTGCCAGAAGATCCTTTTGGTTCATGTCTAGTACTTAACTGGAACAGAGCGTGCAGATATATTGTAATGAAAGTATTATTATTTCAGATTAATAAGTCACCAGGCATTCTGATATTCATTATATGCTCTTAATTATATCATTACTGAATTCCAAGTAAGAGGAACAAAATCTCTGTGGACTTCATAATTTACAGAATTGAGAGTGTTTGACTATTGATCTGACAGCCTGGGAGTTTTGCATTCTGAATCAGTCTGAAGAACATGAAAGGCTGCTTAGCTTTCCTGAGTTTTTAAAGCAAAATACTTGTATTATTCGTAGGGTCAAAATTTAAATCCTTTCCTTTTTTCCCCAAAGTATTGTCCATAGAAGTTGTGTGATTTCTTCTAGCATTAGGAGTATTATTTTTTGCTGACTTTCTTCTAGTCCTGAATACCTGTATTCCTATGCAAGAGGGTGGAAAAAGGAGTAGAGTAATGCATAAATATTATTTTTAAAAACCACACACATAACAGTAATTTCTACAGGTTAATGATTTTAATGTAATTACAGTGAGTCTGGAGTTAACAACTACTTGTTGGGGAACTGCAGTGGTGTACACGAATTGGGAGCAAGTCAGAAGAGAACAGTAACGGAACTACATGTAGTTAAATTTGCACCAAAATTTTGAGAAAGGAGATAGGTAATTGTTTTCAAATACTGACAGGATTGCAGAGTGAGCATTCTTTCCTTTAAACAAATTCTGATCAGTGGGCACTTTAAATCAGCTTTCTTCTTCAGAAGGAAGAAAGTGGCTCCATGCATGCCTCTAACCAGTCTGCACAACTGGCAGAGTGAGTTAGCAGAGCAGTTCCTCTGGGGTTGTAAATTGAAGTCAGTGGGACTATGACAGTTCTTACCAGTGGAGGATGTACCACCTCGAAGATTGCTGATTCCACGTTATGCATCTTCGAAGTAGTCCTTGGAGGATCCTTAGGACTGCTGCAGTCTGCTTCTGCTTAGCTTGCAAGATCTGACAAGGATCACGGCCCAGGGTGGGAAGTTTGCTGGCATAAATAATATCGCCTGTAACCTCAGTTTCCTGATTCAGCATTTTGGATGTGAATAGTTTACAGGGAGAGGACTTCTAAACGAGAGTACAGTGCTTTTTCAAGGGACAAGGGTATATTGGGTTCTGGAAGAGGTGGGATGTATAAGGCTGGGGAGAACCCGGCAGAATACTTGTTTCCCCATATGATGTTGGAGGAGTCAGAAGATTCTGGAAGTTTTCTGTTTCTCACAGCTTTCTGGTGTTTGTGCATCTGTTTCTATGGATCTGAATCTTAGCTGGATCAAAATAAGACTGGGGCCTTGGAACAGCTAGCAGACGACTGGAGAAGAATTTATTTTTTCCCTTCATATGTTAAAAATGCCACTGTATTGTATGCCTACCCCTGTCAGGATGCATACTCTTAATAATAATTCCTGGGAAGGCTTCTTGTGCATGATGGAAAGCTTTGCAGTATGAGTCCAGACCACACTACCTGGAAACGTTCCATTCAAACCCAATGAGTTCCTAATGCATGGGAGCTGTGTGCTCTGCACATCCAGAGCAGCAGGGTTAAATTCCTGCAGCTACACCTGGGCTGTAATGCAGACACTTCACTGTCAAATAGTGTCCTTTGCAGTGTTTAGCCTTTGTTCTGAAATAATTGTTGTTATCATAGATGTTTTATTGCCTTCATTATGGTTAACAGTTAAATATCAATGAACTAGCATGCTACTAAGTCATCTGCGCAGTAGCTATCTGCTAGAGTTATCCCTGAAGTTTTTGTTTAAGGAGTATGTTAATTCAGCACTGACTTAGGATTCTTAGAAGGAGGTTATGTTTTTGTTGATGAATTATGGGAAACCTTTGCTTATTAGAGGCAAAACTCCTGAGTCACTCTCATCTGATATTTTGTGAGTAGAAATGCTGTGGGATTGGAATGACGCTTTGTTAAACAGAAATATTTTAAGAAATTTAGATATATTTTTGAATCATCAAATCAGGCAGTAAACCCTGACCTTTCCGCATCCAGATGAAGAATTGCACTGGGAGACAAGGATGTGTTCTCTACTCTCAGCACAGAGGGAAGCTCACTGTCACGTCCTGTTCTGCCTGAAACCAATCCGCATGCTTTTGAAATCAATAGGAAGTCTTCCTTGAATTCCTTTGGCTTCCATTGACTCCTATAGTGCCATGTGTGACCTTTTCAGACATCAGCTATGTATGTGGTTTATTTCTGTGAGCTGATTTTACATATGGCTTTTATTTATTGGTGCATACCTGAAATCACAGAATCACAGAATGGTAGGGGTTGGAAGGGAACTCTGGAGATCATCTTGTCCAACCCCCCTGCTTGAGCAGGGACACCCAGAACAGGGGGCACAGGAACGCATTCAGGCAGTTTTTTTAATGTCTCCAGGGAAGGAGACTCCACAGCCTCCCTTGGGCAGCCTGTGCCACTGCTCTGTCACCCTCACAGGAAAGTAGTTTTTTCTCATGTTTAGGTGGAACTTCCTATGTTCCAACTGGTGCCCATTGCACCCTTGGCCTATTGTTGGGCACTATTGAAAAGAGCCTAGCCCCATCATCCTGACACCCATCCTTTAGATATTTATAGGTATTTATGAAATCCCCCCTCAGTCTTCTCTTCTCCAGGCTGAACAAACCAACGCAGGTCACTCAGCCTTTCCCCATAAAAGAGATGCTCCAGCCCCCTGATCATCTTGGTAGCTCTCTGCTGGACTTGCTCCAGCAGTTTGCTGTCCTTCTTAAACTGGGGGACCCAAAACTGCAGACAGTACTCCAAATGTGGTCTCACTGAAATCTTCCAACCATGTGCATATCTCATTTTTGTTTAACAGGCAATGGCAGAGGGTGAGTCATATTTTATACAAGAAAAAATGGTGGTACCGTTAGAAATTCTATTTGTGAGCCCTGTTTGAACTTTCTAACATGCATGTTGAAATGCAAATGGCAAATAACAAATAAATATAGATATTGAGGGGTGGTTGTGTTGATGTATATATGTATGCACCCTTATAAGAGGCTATGTTCACTTTCTGAAATTGTTGCACGTGCTTGTTTTGGCTAACTGTCCGCAAGACTTTAGTTTGCATCTCTGGCTAGATAAGGTAATCAAGCAGTGGCAACTGTATGACAGCCGTTCATTTTGTACCTTATAAACTGCCACAGCAGGACATTTGTGTTGTCATTGTGACATTAGCAGGATTTCAGAGGAAGAGCTTTTCAGCACTACAGATGTACACTGACACTTACTGTGTTCACTTCCAGTGCTGAAGCCATAGTAAGTCAGTGGCATTTGCAGACTGTGATGCACAGCTGATGAAATGACATGGCTGATAGCTGTAAGAGCTTACTTTCAGGTTTACTTGTGAAGTTGACAGTATTTCCCCTTCATCTTATTCAGTAAATTTATAATAGACTGCGTTTGAGTCTTTGCATATTGAGAAACTGAATACACAAACCTGTAATTTTATATACCCATTGATCCCAATGCTTAGCTATGTGTTTCTCGTCCAATTTTTGGCAGCAGCAAGTTTCCCAGAGGATCTGGAATTAATACTATATGTTACATGATAAGCCATGATGCACTAAGGCCTACAGCTCTTATCAGCCTTGGGTGAGAACGTGTGTGACTTGGCTGACACAGATCTCTGGCAATGGATCTCAAATGCAGATTCAGGATTTCCAAAACTTTGCTTTTCCTAACATAGCTCACTCTGCCTACAAATTTCAAAAGGAAGGGTAATTTTTCTCTGTTGGTGCAGTTTGCTGTCATGGTATGTCAGCCCCCAAGCTGGCTCCAGATAGATAATGTATCCATCTGGTACACCACTATGCTGAAATACCAGCTATGATCCTAATAACAAAGCGGTCATGTTTTGTCCTGCTGGGATGCAGTGCAGCAGCAACACAAACACTCTGCTGCCCATGTCAGAGCCTGCTCACAGGCCTCTGCTGAGTGCCTGCACATAGCTGTGTTATCCTGCAACCTGCTGGCTTTGCCAATAAGCTTGTGTGACTTTGTGTACCAGAAAAACAGTCTTAATAAGGTATAGTCTGATTTAGCTTTAATCTGTTGATGTTGTAGATGGTGGTTTTGCCAAGGGATTTCTAGGCACAACTGTAAAGAAGTTTTTGAATTGGCAGATGACCAAGAGGGCTGATTAACTTCGATGAAACTCAAGAGCATTTGATTAAATGTCCTATGTAAATACATAACATTGGAACAACTAAATAGTTCAGGGAAAGGTAATGTGCCTTTAGGTTGCTTCAGCAGGTATTTTCTTCAAAACATATAGACACACAAAAGCACTGTCTTCTACCAAAGTGATCCTGTGGAGTGCTGTGCCCCTTGTAGAAAGCAGAGGTTGCTCCATGCCAAAGTGCTTTGGACACCACACATTTCAAACAAGCAGCTGCAGCCAGCAGCAGGACCGGCCATGCTGGGATGTGGAGTCTTCACCAGCCTCATCAATTCTCATGACAAACTGGGGTACTGTATTTGCAGGTTTGGTGCACTTGGAGCATGGCTATTATGCCCTGTTGGAGAGCTTTCCATTTCCTGTGCCATCTTGATAAACTTTATAGCATCTAATTTGCAAGAGAGTCATTGATATAATTAGGAGCTCTGTAAATGGGAGCAGCACACTCAACTGATTATAATCGAATCAGTTCATTTTTCATAAGAAGCGCTAAGGGGGTCCCTACCAGCAACTGAGATAATTTTCTCTTTTTATGAGGAAAGGCTGAGTGACCTGCGTTGGTTTGTTCAGCCTGGAGAAGAGAAGACTGAGGGGGGATTTCATAAATACCTATAAATATCTAAAGGATGGGTGTCAGGACGATGGGGCTAGGCTCTTTTCAATAGTGCCCAACAATAGGCCAAGGGTGCAATGGGCACCAGTTGGAACATAGGAAGTTCCACCTAAACATGAGAAAAAACTACTTTCCTGTGAGGGTGACAGAGCAGTGGCACAGGCTGCCCAAGGGAGGCTGTGGAGTCTCCTTCCCTGGAGACATTAAAAAAACTGCCTGAATGTGTTCCTGTGCCCCCTGTTCTGGGTGTCCCTGCTCAAGCAGGGGGGTTGGACAAGATGATCTCCAGAGTTCCCTTCCAACCCCTACCATTCTGTGATTCTGTGATTCTTTAAGCTCGGCTTTGATAGAGCAGTAGAAATGCTTACATGTCTGGGTCATAACATGTTTTATTACAGTCCATTCCAATACCCATATATTTTTTTCATACAGAAACCAAAGAAAGCATATCCCTCTGTCCGTGTGTTTTCAGAAGGGCAATTTGAGCTGTCCGTCCATGTAAGCTGGCTGTGTTAACAAGCCTGTGAAAGTCAACAGCTCTCTTTTTGTGTGAGAGCGAGCCCTTTAAGTGCAAAGCTTTCATATTGCAGTGTGTGAGTTTGATGTTCCTCCACTCAAGTTACACAAGGTTTTCAAGCAAAGTGGCAGCCTAACCAAAAAGTCTGGATCTGTTCCAGTAGTCGATAGAAACTCATCTCCTGTGACGTGGTAAATAGTAACCTTCATCCATTCTTATGCAGCTGTTTGTTGCTTTGCCCTGACAATATTTTTCATGATAAGTCACAAACTGTCTGAAGTATCGGTCAGCATGTCTTATTGCTCACAGCCTGGCAGATTTATTACCAAGAGTTTTAGCAGCTTGTTTCTGTAAATAGTGTGTTGGTGAAGAAATGTAAATAATTGATCGATCTATTATTCTCTTTCTCTCTTTTTATTCCTAACAGAACTCTCAACAATAACAACATCACCCGCATTCCTGTTACCAGTTTCAATCACATGCCAAAGATCAGGACTCTGTGAGTAATACCTTTGAATATAATAATAGTGATAATAATAATGGTGTAAGCCAACTCTTTGGATATTTGGATATTTCAGTCTCTTCCTGATGTGAACAATTCACCCTACTCTCTTGAGGAAGGAAGTCACTGAACAACCTGACCCTGGCCTTGTGGCTGAGCCTGTCCCACAGGGACCCCCACAGAACGGGCAGCCTCAGGCACCTCTGTGGGGATGGGGACGGCTGAGGCCAGGCTGGGACATCAGCCTGTGGGTGGGGACCAGCTCAAACAGGGCCCATGGCCAGGCAGGGTGGGCTGGGGCAGGGCTGGAGACTCACTCTGCTATGGCATCACTGGAGCAGGGGCTGAGGGCCCCAGTCCTGGGCTACAGCAGGTCTGGAGGAGCCCTGGGAGCGCCTGGTGAGGCCGGGCAGGGTTGTCACAGTGGCTGGTGTCCTCACAGCCCTGACAGCAAGATCACTGGATTTACCCAGGGTTAAGATTCCGTTTTAGGTAGATTTTTTAATGTACCCAGACATAAAACTGGCATCTTTTGTTTTTCTCCCATGGGAAAATCCATAATGTGAAATGTGTTTCAGGCTGGAACATCATCAAAATTGTGAAAACTGCTCAGATGGATCAAGTTATCTGATTTTGTTAATATCCTGTGTTTAAATCCTATTTCTTCTTTTCCAAGTCAGAATACTAATTTCTGAAGCAAGAATTTTTTTAAAGAACTTGAAAAAAGCTTCTTTTCCAGATACTTTCTGAAGCAAAGTGTCACTGATTCTGAGGCGTTTTTTAGAGAAGCTTCTCTTACATCAAATCAATTTTTCTATAGCTGGGTACCATTCCACCGGACAAGCTCTGATCAACTTCTGTAGACCAAAATATAAAGACTGAAATTAGACTGTGTGCTTATGTATAATTTAGCCACAGCCTACCAAAACCATCTTCTTGAAACAAATTATTCCTTTAAATTCCTTTAGGGAATACACAAATTTGGGAACAATAATGTTTAAACAAAGCCTCTCTATTTTGTCCTCCAAAATCTCAAACTCAGCCAAGGTGTCTTTAGTACTAAAAGCAAAGAAAGTGAAATAGTAGCTAGCCTGAAAATTTTCTATGGCACTGAAATATTAAAATGTTTCAAGGATGCTACATATGCATGTGTAAAAATCATATTAAATAAGTTAACAGAACTGAAGAAAAATGGCTCTTACTCTTGCCAACCTATGTAAGATAACCTCTGATTTAAATTTACATTCTTCATTAAATGGTGACATTCATAGATATTAATGCAGGTAATTAAATTGAAAATAGATGTTTGTCTTTTGGAAGAGAATAGATAGAGGTGTAGGGTTAAGGTTCCTGGAGTTTTGCCTTTTCTCATCCAGTCACAGTGGCCCAGAAAATTTGCCTGGCTTCTTCAGATTAGTCCGTCTGGTCTGTTACCAGAGCTCTGCCTTCTGCCATGCTCTTTTTAGTTTAATTTCGGAGATGGCTTTGTATATAGCTCCCTGGAGAGTTACACTGACTAATCCCCCTCTGCTGTAATTAAGCAAAAAGAAAAAAAAAAGGGGGGAAAAAAAGGGAAGGAAGTCATAAATAGGATTTATAAAGGGAAGCTTTTATATTTAATTCTGAGAGCCACATTTTATAGAACATGAATGCTGACCCACTCTAAAAGGATTTGCTGGAAATTAAATTTAGGGCCTATGGCTAAAGGGGCACCTTTGCAAACTTGCATTCGTATTCATTCACCTCATGTTCTGTAAAGGTAGTTTCATCAACATCAAGTGGCATGTTTTAGTCTCCAAAGACTGCCATATAAAACACAGTACCCTTCTTACCAGTTCAATATAGGAATTGAAAAATCCTACATAGACAGGTGGAAGTACAGTAAAATGGTTTAGTTTTCTGTATTTCCTTCCATTTCAACAGAGTCAGAAAAGTGATCAAAATAGCAATTAATTTAAGATTAATACAGGAATCAAATAATCAAATAGCATTTCATAATTTCTTCTGCTGCTCCTTCATATTAATAAACCTTCTTCTACCCCAAGTCATCCTAGTGCTTTTCACAATTGATACTTTATTAGTTATTATTAATAAAACCAGTTTATTTAGCTACATATCACTCAATATTTTCTGAGTATCTTCTGTTCAGAATTCAGACTAACACTGGTTTGGTTTAACCAAATGTTGTGTAAAGGGATAGTAATACCCCAACAACTAACGTACACCTGAACACATGTAAAACCGATTAGTTTTTGTTCACCTGTGTAAAATATTTATATAAAGATATTTTCTGGGGGGAAATATTCACATTCTCTCTAGTTTGCTGAGATTTATTTCACTTGATAACCTCTTTCTCCTGCATTAGTATACAACCTCGGTGAACAGTTTGCATGAAAGCAGAAGCTGTCTGAGGCATAATGGCTGAATAAGATCTACTATTTAATATCTTGGTTGCAAATTCAGTCCAAATGGACATGAATGATGTTCATTACAGTTTGGTGACTACTATTCCTTAAAAAATTATCATCAGTTTGTACACCTTCTCAAATAGCTTCACACTTGGACATGAGGGTTTTTTAGAAGCTCTTGTAGCGAATCCCTGGCCTGAATGTGACTTAAGTAAGGACAAGCCCTTTTTCCCATCCAGCTGAGGCCCAGTGCGGTGTGGATAGTCTTTTCCCTATGTGTGTCTGTTCTACACACTCATGTGATCCATTAGCAGGACATTTGGGGCTGCTTGTGCTGCAGCTGCATCTAGTGTGAGAGTTCTGTGGGTAAATAGCTTTTTCTTCATGGCTTTCAAAACAATCTGCTCATTTGAGAACAGGGAAGGAAAAGTAAAGAGTATATTCAACTTGAACATGACCTCTCAGGTGCGGAGGGGAAGAGAAAAGTGCTAGTAAGAATTGAAGCACTTGAAGAATTCTTAAAAAAATCATCTCTTCTGTGCTAACCTTTTTTATTTAACTGTCTTTTCTCTTGCTAAGTTTCATTGACCTTTTAGCCTTTATTGGAAGTGGCAGGAATTAGTTTTTATTGATCTGCTTTCCTTTGCTTGAAACAGCTTTATTTATGTTAAAGCATGTCCCGCATGTCTAATTGCTTAATGGTAAGGGTCCTGTTGTCTCTGCATGTGTGAGCGACTGCTGAGAAAGGTAACTGCATAATTTCTTCTACTTTTTTTTATTTAAGGGTATACTGAAAATGTACCAAGTCACTTCAGTGCTTTTCATGTTCGCAGGGAATTGGTGTATTATGCTGTGAAAAGTCTTTTTGTGGCTCTATTAATTAAAATAATTATCAAAACCATATTCTAATAGGATACTTTGTTAAGCTTGATAAACCCTCTGAATGGTCTCCTCTCAAAAGCGAACTGTAGAATATCTGCAAAAAACTTGAACAAATGACAAGGTTGGGCTCTGCTGAGGCAGGCGAGCTGGCAAACAGGTGACAGTTTGCACTACTAAAATGGGAAAACCCAGAAACCAGCTATATGAATTTAGTGAGAAAAAAAACCCCAACTTACAGAACTGGAAAACTGCCCCTTTTTGTGAAATTGTGGTTTTATTACTTCTGGCTGCCAAATCCATACAGGGGATGCAGGGAATTGCATGGGATGAGCTCCATCTCAGTTCCTGAAAGACAATGTTTCTTAATAGTTGTTGACTGCTATGGTGGGAAGGGAGGATTTAAATTAATTGCTTACTCTGTAAGTTAGAACAAAGTCTTATTTGGGATGATTTCTGGCTAGATAATATTTGTTCACTTTTCTTTGCAAATGTATTTATTTGTTCTTCCAATCAACTAAAAGTCTTCCAGGCAGATTAATGGTTGATAATTACAAAATATTTTACTAGAAATCTAACTTACTGCAGTGTCAATTAAATAGCTTTATAATCCCTAAAAACAAGGTCTTCTAGCCATTATTCTAAAACAATTATGTTTTACAGCACTCCCAGGAGACTAACATCTTCCATCTCAACAGGATAAACTCTCAGTTGCAGATTTGTGGTCTTTTATTGTGACTGCCCACCCCAGACATACAAATCTGGGGACTGTCAGCCCAGGCGCCACTGCTGACCTGCACTGCTTCTGTGCAATATGAAGATCTTACAGACAGACAGTTAATTTGTTTGGTGGATGGACAAGGCTAAATCTTGTGCACACCAATTGTGTGGGTTTTTTTAAATATAATGCCTGTAATATTAGTGAATAATGCTTTGTCTAACCATTTCTGACAGGATTTTCAATCTGGTTTATCATTTCAGCTTCGGTATAACACTGCAAATGTATGACTCATTACAAGGAATGAAATAATTAAAGTCCTGGGCTTTTGATTTGACCTAGAGTTGGGTAGCTATTAAAATTACCCTATTTGCTCCCTGAATGCATCATCACTTTGCAGACTTCCCCCTGCAATGTGATAATGCTTCTGCAAGTCTCTAGTGCCAGGCATGAAGCTGGCTGGGAAGGGAGCTGTGTGGCTAGATCTCTCGTTAAAAGAATGGTCCTGGCATTGCTGTGTGTCATGACCCTGTCATGGTCCCCTTCTTCATCATGAGTTGAAAACTCTTGTCTAGGATCTGCATATTTGTGATAAGTTACCACAGTAAAAAGAGCATTAGTGAATTTGCACACGCAACACAGGAATGTACAAGATATCAATAACCTCTGGTGTGTGGGGTTGGTCTGTCTCTCTCTTTCCCCTGCCCCTCCTCCACTCCCACCACCTGCCCAAAAAAGAGAGAATAGGAAAGAATCACCTATTATCCTGTTTTTCAGCCTGCTCCTCATGTTTATACAAGCCATCCTTTAAACTCACTTAAAGATACCACATTCAGGCAGTTATTTCTGATACGAAATCACAGACAGTGATTACTTGGAGGAAACTTAAATTCTGCAAGTTCTTTTCTCTGTAATGGCCCGCTCATGATTAACTGTAGGCAGCTAATTATTTAACTTCATTCTTCCAAGACATGATAAATAATAGAACTAATTTATATGTGGACGTTTGTATATTATATAGCAACATAGACAGCCAAGACCTGACTCAGCTGTAACCAGTAATCTGCAATGATCCTACTTAAATTGTAGTGAAGAGCCAGACAGACTTGTACTTGATTGCTCTGGTTTGTGTCTTCTGTTAAAAAATACTGCTAACAACTTTAGGATTTTTCTGTCTTTTGCAGGCGGCTTCACTCCAACTTCCTGCACTGCGACTGCCACCTGGCTTGGCTGTCTGACTGGCTTCGGCAGAGGCGCACTATCGGGCAGTTCACCTTCTGTTTGGCACCTGTAAACCTGAGGGGTTTTCTTGTGGCAGAGGTTCAGAAGAAGGACTTTGTCTGCTCTGGTAATGGTGCCAATTATTCATTTATCTATCAGCTCATCGTTTTGTAGTGATAGTCACATTAAAACACTGAGTGGAAAATTACTATGTTGTGTTTGAATGCCATTCTGTAGCAGTCCTGTTTGTTTTTATCATTGCTAAACTATGTGGGAGTAGATCAAATTGTTAATTTTTTCAGCTTTATAAGAACTATTGGGTTCCAGTTAACATTTTAGTTCTCAAATTATTTTTTTCTACTTCAGCATTGCCAATGATATCAACATAAGAAATCAATTAAGTGTGGACGATTTGGTAGTTCTCAAGGGAAGAGCTCTACAGCTGACTGGAATACGAAAGAAAGGAAATAGAAAATGCTAATCTGAGTCTGTTGATAAATGATTGGACTATAGAACATGAGGAGCAGATTTTATCCCAGGGACTGAAACAGGATTCTTAGGGAGCCAACGCATTTCGCTGTTCCACACTGATAAATGAGGCTGATGATACGTGGCCAATTCACAACCCATGTGTCTATGCATTGGGCCTATTCATCAAGTCTCTGGAACTGCACTTGGCTCTTTTGTGATAGAAATGCATTTTCTTAAAAGAAGAAGAAAAAGAAAGAAAGAAGAGAGAGAGAAAAATAGAAAAATTGGAAAAAGAAATTTCTGAATTTGGCTGAAAGGAAGAGATCTGGCAGAGGAGAGGCATGGCAGTGTGTATGCTGTGAGAAAAAAAAAAAAAAAAAAGGAAGATACCAGACACGAGTTTGGATATAGTTTTGCAGGCCAAATGGTAAGTAACACAGGGAGCTTGTTATGAAGCCAGTGTGAGTCCTAATCTTGACAGACTCTGAGTCTTGTGGAATTGTGTTCTTCATCTCTCACAGCCTGTGAGCCCTAAAGCTTTATCCTCCTGGTACATGGTTTGACTGATGGGAATACAGTACAAGTACACATGTTAGAAATATTTTTAGGAATGCCTTTTTTCTATGCGACAAAGAAAGAGAGAAATGTTTGTGCTTAGAGGAGAGGGGTTTGATCCCCTTAACTGTATCAGGGATGGTAAATTAATGCCCAGCCCTGGAGGTGTGCAGGAAATGTTATGGGCACCTGGAAAATGAAGCTGTGCACCGGTGATTTTTGTGACATGATTTTCAAGAGTGCTGAGCAGCATCTACAGAGTCATGGAGATTTGATGATGCCTAAAATATCTGATAAATTACATCAAAAGTTTAACTAGAAGAAAAGTTCAGAAATCTAACAGTCTTGGGAGAGGAAGGATAAAAGAAATGGACAAATTAATTAAGCTATCAGCAGAATTTAATTTTACCAAACAGGTAACCACAGCATTTTTTTTTTATGAAATGAAATTTCAGGTGGGGCATGATTTCAGCTATTTGGATTTATGATATAGTGAAGTGAAGGAAAACGAGTTGTTAAATCAGAAGAAGAGTTAATAATTGCTGAATGAGAAATGTAATGTGGACAGAACTCATCTAAACAGACTTTGCAGACTATGACTTCCAAAAGACAAAAGGTTTTTAACAGTTGCCTGTTGGAACAAGAAGATGTAAGAGAACTCTCAAGATTGGCCTGCATTTTTTTTAAACATAAATTAGCAAAAATTAAAGGAAAGAAGCTTCCAGTGAGACAGTCCATCAACTGTATCCCCTAACCCTTGTTTGGGAAATGAAATATACCAAAAGAGAAATGCATTAGAAGAGCTCATTTTAGTGGAGGATTTAGCAGAGAACTCAGCTTAGTACATGCTAGTTCAATGAAAACCTACACAGACAGCTAGTTTAAAGAGGATATAAATCTTCCCTGCTCCTTATTATACTTCTTATTCCTGATTTTACAGCATAATTTGTTCATGTTTGACTATGAAGTCAAACTAGGACAGGAGGTGAAGTAAACTGAACTTGTCCCTCTGCAAAGGAATTTTATACAATTTAACTTATATGAATCACTGTAACTAGCCTGAAGCTGGCCTTGAAAGCTGCCTTTGCAATGTAGTTATGAAGGGCTGAAATACAATGTAGTGAACTACTCTGTTTAAGTATAGGCTCAGCATTTCAAGCACTTGTGTTTTTATGGCAGTGGGAATATCATCACAGCAAAAGAAAACAGCTTTTCCTCCCCTATAAAATGGGCTTCCTCAGAGCATTCCAGTTCAAAACTTGTCCTGTTGCATGCTTCAAAGTGGAAAGAGTAGAATCAAATACTTTGAGGAAAGAAGAAAAACATCCTCAAAAAACTGACTTCTGGTTATTCTTTGAACCCTATCCAAAAATATGGGGGTTTTTATAGTTTTATGACAAATCTTCCCTTGGAAACAAATCTTGAGTGCTGAATACTGGAAGAAATGCCATAACTGGAATCCAAATTGCTTGATTCTTTCCGGACACTGTGCTACTAGTCCTGTACAGTGATGCTTATAAGCATTAGGTGCAAAGTCACTCAAGATAACGTTGCTGAAGTCAGAGATACTATGTACAGACATACCTGTGCAAACTGAGAGTCAACCTTTCAAAAATGTTGTTCAGTTTATGCACATAGATTATAAAAGTGCTAATTCATACAGCACTTGGAGGCAAATTGTGAGCAGCGGAAAAGCTATTCCAGGTTTCACTTGTTCATGCCCATGAGCATTTGACTCAGAACTGTAGGAAAACGTGTAGGATTAACTAGTGTGCAGTTGCCTGGGGATAGGTTTGCAAATATGTTTAATTGGATTTGTGTTACTGAGGAGGCAGGGGAAAGTTCATTAACAGAATTGAGCAGGGTTGGGACTAGATGGCCCCTCACCATTGGGGGAAAGTGCTGAGTACTGCTGGCAGCCCTGTCACCCACCAGGGCCTTCTGGCTGGCTCCTCCAGCAAGCTGTCCCCTCCTTGTAAGAGAGCCTCTCCTCTGGAGCCACCCTGACAGAGCAGCCTTCCTGGGCCTTTGCCTTAAGGCCATCTGTTCCCAAAGAAATCTCCAAACAGACTCTTCCTCCTGCACAGCTGCTTTTTGAGCTCTGGGTTGTGTTTGATGAGACAGTCTCCTACGAGACAGTATGTTGTAGAAGGGAAAATTGTGTGGCACCAGAGGATGAGTGCCCCTGTTGACATGCTGCACATAGATAGCATGATGTATTTCTCCTTTCTCTCTACCATAGCCATGCAATTCACTGCCACATTGCCATGACAGGACAGTACACTAAGCAAAGACTTAATGTCAGTTGAAATACTACCTGCACTCTGATCCCTGGGAAATGTTTCTTTTTTATATTCCCTTAGCTAGCAGAGAAGCATCTGGGGGCGCGCTGTCTTATGCTCGGTACCTCTTAGAGGCTTGCAGTCTATGCCTGGATCAAACCCAGCTTCCTTCCCATGTTCAGATGTTTCACTGTTGAACTGGCTTCTCTTTCTCTAAGTCTGTCTGTCCCTTTCAAACGCACACACACACTCTCTCTGCCTATTTGTCTGCCTTTTGTCCTCCTCTGACCTCTGTAGGATAGTAATTTTATTTCATTTACATCGTATATGTTTTATTGTGGCTCTTTGATTTTTCATCTACCTGCTCTTTACTTATTGAAGTTGAAATTAATTTACATATTGATCAGTTATGCCAAATCATAATGTGTTTTCTCACTGGCGTTAGTGTGGCTGTAAAGCCACACTGTAAACCCAACTGAAGCAGTGGGTTCATGAAGTTACACCATCAGCAGCACCGTGGTCTTTTCAGTGCTCTGTGCAGGACCTACTGAGTAACCCCATTTGGATTTTTTTACAATGAGGAATCATTCTGTTTTTCCTAAGTACACACATGAGAAAATAAACATGCATCTGAACTGCATATCTAAGAATAAAAAAGCAGATGCATTCAGGAGCACTGTATTTCATACTGTGATGTGTAGCATACTGCAGCCACTGCTGTCCTCAGCTAGCTGCTGTCAGAACAGCTCAAATGTCATGAGTTCTCAACTTGTTGCTTGTAGAGGAGACTATCTGGTAGATAAGCGGGCAGAGACCGTGGGTTGATTCAGTGGGTGGTGGGAGGAAGTTGATTTTTCTCTGGTGTAGTTGCTGCCAATTCTGAGACAGTATGTTAGGAATTGGTATTGACTCTGAAGGTGCAGGCCGATACAGATTTGTTATACTTTTGGCCAGTAGCTTGAGGTATTTTACAGTAGACAGTGTTTACAATGGAGTATGAAGATAGGATGAGATTTCTTAGAATAGACCAGAGATTGGTATTTCTAACAGTTAATGAATTCATGCTTTTCTCATGTAAGAAGCACCAGATTCTAAAACCTGTACATTAATTTTTATCTCATTTGTCCTGTTTGTTGTGTGATATGAAATTTAGCACAGTTCAGGTGTAAAATATGTGATTTTTAATTACTTTCCTAAGATTTCTAAGTTTTCTTTAATAATGAAACAAGCATTGTAGAGAAGGAAACTGGATCCATACATCATTCTCTTCTTAATTAGAAACCATTTTCTCTGATTCTTAATCCTTAGTTCCCATTCAGAGGGTCTACAAGAACCTGAAGAAAATCAAGATGCATAATTTGGATTAAATACCTTAAAAATTCAGTCTGAAATTGATGCAAGAGAGAAATCATTATCAGAACCAAGTGTCTAGTGATTTCTGGCTAAATAAACTGATACTGATTTTAAGAAAATAGTGGGTTGAACCAAATCTTGGTTGAAGATCTAGAATTTCTGATTCATATTGTGAGACTGCAGCTGAAGTATAATAAAGAAAAAAATATGTTAGCTTCCTGCTGCTTAATGCAGACTGGAAGCCCTAATGAGGAAGCAGATTTATTTGTTTGGGTGAGGTCAAACAGTCTTATAACATAGCCGTTACTCTCTGGCCCGGACCACAAAACTCAGTAGATTGTCCTGCTCCATTTTTCTCCTAATAACTTCATAGCATATTTTTGAGGAGACAACCGACAATGAGTAACTAATAAAATAGCACTCCTCAAGCTTAGTATCTTAATGAGAACTTTCAGAAGATGCCAAAGGAAAAGTGTGTGGGGAGAGGAACTCCCCCCCATCTGCTCCTATGTAAAAGACTGTGCAATAGTATATCTGCGTAACTAGAAGCAGGTCTGCTGCTTTCAACATGGGACATGGAGGTACTGCCAACTGCCAGCAATATTGCTGCTCCCTGGAAACTGAAAAGGGGGGAGGACTATTTGCTAATGATGCAGATTTTGCTAGTGCTGGGCAGTTGCAATTGCTCCTGAGGGAGCAGAGTGGTTTCTCTCCATGCAGTCCATCCCAGTTCACGCAGAAAAGGGCTGCTAATGGCCCTTAGTTTTAGTGGTCACAGGAAGTTGGATAAACAAAGTGGGAGAAGGAGGCCTTTTTCTCTGTGTGTGAGTGTGAATGGTCAATTCCTGCCATGCAGGACATCCTCATTGTACCATCTGTTTTATTACTTTTATGAGTGAGCTTAACCGTTTCATCTTACTTTGACCTCTTTCCAAGACAGTCACCTGTGAGTCATATTAGACAAATAACATCTTTTTTTCCTCACTGTTAAGTTGGTTCATGTTTTTTTGTGACCATCAACAGACCCAGTAAGTGCTCTTACAATGGAGTCCATGCAGGACTTTTAGCCTTGTATGACTTTTAAAGCCTTTTGGTAAAAATTGTATTTTAAATTTGGTTTTAGAAACTTTTTGTGGAACTCTGATAGAATTTTTACCTCCTGTTGTAATTTGCTACCACAAACTAACATTGATATCTAGTCTAAAGAAACATTTCACAAAATCACAGAATCACAGAATGGTAAGGGTTGGAAGGGACCTCTGGAGATCATCTTGTCCAACCCCCCACTTGAGCAGGGACACCCAGAGCAGGGGGCACAGGAACACATCCAGGCGGGCTTTGACTGTCTCCGGGGAAGGAGACACCACAACCTCCCTGGGCAGCCTGTGCCACTTCTCTGTCACCCTCACAGGAAAGAAGTTTTTTCTCCTGTTTAGGTGGAACTTCCTATGTTCCAACTTGTGCCCATTGCCCCTTCAGGACTGTGCATTTGTTAGTTGCTCCTCAAATGAAATCCTATAGGAGGTTTGGAGTGATACTAAATGCTATTTATCAATTTGTTTGTTTGTTTCCAATAAGCTTATTACAAGTTTAAATTTGCTTTAGCACTAACAGTTATGTTGTTTCATGCTGTAAGAATTAACTTTTTGAATTGCTTCATATGTAAGATGCCGCATACGGTGTTTTTTATTTGGGGAGACCATCTTGCAAATCTGAGGGATAACTATGTATTTATTTAAGTCACTTAATACTTCTGTGAAGAAGAAAGCTGAAAATTTGCTTTAAATTACAGCAAATTTAGTTTTACTGACAAAAATTTATGTCTTACCTTCTTAGTATAATTACCTCTGTTCTGGAATTCTCTTTTCCCCAAAGTAGTAAGTGTAGCTCTTTAATAATGCTTATTTAATGATGGTGGGTTGGGGTATAATTATTCAGCCACTGAGCTTTTGAACTACTGCTGTAAGAAAAATAATGTGATTAGCTTTTATGTTAACATCCAAAACCAGTGTCTTGTTTTGTGACTAGTATGTTGGTAGTATTTTGGTATACAATGGAAATGCGTCAGGGTGGTCTGTCCTGCCACAGGTCAGTACCACAGCCTTGTTCTGAGCTGGTTCACAGAGAGCAGCAGTGTTAAATACAAAGGAACAGGGTTGACTTTGAGTATGTGGCCAAACCTTTGTATGAAATCTGTAGACTTTTTCTGTTTGATACGTGTATGTAATTGGCAACACGTTTATGGATACTCAATTAATCAGAGTCATTAAAAACAGCATACAGCTGCTTATTAAGTGACTGCAGAATTCCATAAATGAATGGGTGGCAAATACAAAGTTGCATACAATCAGTATCAGGTTCATGTAAATTTCTGGTTTATTGACAATGAAATTTAGTGATGTTATGTAGTTGCATTGAAACTGTGGTGGGTGGACCGTGGCCAGCTGCCAGACGCCCACCTCTCACTCTCCCTCCTCAGCAAGACTGGGGAGAAAACAAGATCTCCTCCAGCACCTCCACCCCCCTGCTTATTCTCTGCTGCTTGCAGGGCTGTTTTTTACTCACTCTTTTTACTGCCTGGCACTGTTTTGTCCTTTCTCAAGGACGCTTTCACAGAGGCACCACCGGCTTGGTTGGCAGGCTCAGCTGTGCCCAGTGGTGGGAGTGCTGCGGAGCCGGTTGGAACCGACCATGCCCGGCACGGGGCAGCCCGGGCCTCTCCTCACAGAGGCCCTGCAGGCCCGCTGCCAGCGCCTGGGCACGGGCACCCCATACCACCAAAACCGAATTAATTGAAACAATCCCTTGTAATTGCAGGTAAACGTGTTTAGGTCAGAAGATCCCTAAGAATTTTATTCTATAAATTCCAGATACCATAAAGAGCTTGAATGTACCAGAGGTCTTTTGCAAAAGACCAAAGGCAGCAACCTCAGCCTGTCCCTGGAAGAAGGCAAGAAAGGTCACTATTGCCCTGCATTCCCTAGTGTGTGCCAAATGCCAAAACATTTGGTCCAAGGAATTCTGAGGTGGCTCTGGGAAGGAGACGATGCCTCACTCTTCAGTCCATGCCCACTCATCTGGAAAAGAGTGTTTCCTCACTCCAGATCTGGCCATTGGGTGAGCTCGAGACCAGCCTGGATGCCTCAGGTGTTATTTTCAGGAGAAATGGCACATTCTGCCCGACATCCTCTGAATAGTTGTGTCAATCTGTAATGCTTCTGATTGAAGTGAATCCCATCTTCCTCCTCTTCCTGAAGAGATCAGCTTTTGTGCCGGGGCAGGGAAAGTACTATGTTAGCTGCAGCAGGATGTGGGGAGGCGGGGGCAGAAGCAAAGGCAAACGTGCAATCAAACAAAATCGAGTCAGGTTTAAAACTCCATTTCAAATACTGGCAATCAAACCACAGGGACTCAAAGCATGATCTTAAACTATTCCTATCCCTTCCATAACTTTATCAAACTTCATCATGAAATAGTTCTGGTTCTTAAATGGATAACCTCTTTAGAAGGCTATTCCAGAACTGTACTCCCTTCATAGGCTTACAGTTGATCATGACCATTATCTATCATTTAACATTCTACAGGAGGTATACTTTCACTTAAATAATTTCTCTTCCTCTTCATTTCTATGTTTGAATATATTTATAAGTTCACTGTATTATTTCTGGACCTATTTTTAAATGTCACTTCATATGCACCTTCCAGACTGCTGATACTGTGCTGAAGTTGTGGAATTGGCTTTAATGAGATTGTGGTGCATAGAAGCCATTTGAACTGCAGAAGCACTACATCTTTTAAGACATTCTAGTAGCATTTTTTGTTGTTTTTAGCCTGTTTTGGAAAAGCAAATAGTATACAAAGCCAGTGAACCAAATACATGGCAACAGCCTTCCTTGTGGTGCAATAGTCAGAAAGTTAAGTTCTGGCTGCTTTTAGGAGAAAATGGCTGTGTTGACAAGGCTGGTAAAAGATATTCAAAGAAAGGCTTGGAGTGGGCACAGGGCATAGGAGATGTTCAAACTCTAGCTTTTCAATTTCTCCTCTGGAAGACTTAAATCGAAGAGATTTCCATGAGAGAAAAACAACTTTGTCATAATTTTGAAAGGATTTAAGTTGTCTGACAGATTCTCTTTCATTAATCCCTCAGAAGAACAAATCTACCTCTTAAACCTCAGTTGTTACAGGTGAGCCTCTTTGTTCTTCTTTCTTCTATTTTGTTTGGAAGTATTCCGTCCAATTTTTGTGCTATTATTATTAATTAAATAATTGCAATATTAGTGCTTTTAGGATAAGACATTCTGAAGTGAGGTCTGACATTCAGTGGTGTTACTTTACTGATATATTTTGAAACATGTAAAGTAGGTTTTGGAGGAATAAAGTAGGCTTCGTTCATTACAATATCCCTTCCTTTCACCGGAGTTGGATATTTCCTTTTTTATTCGTCAATACTTGTTTGTAAACCAATTGGTGTTGACTTTGCCTACAGAACAGATGTGCTCATGTGCCATGAATTTTCAACAGATAAATATACTGTTCAGGAATGTTCAGCAAAACAGTGAACTTGAATCAAATAATGAATATTCATGGCTAGCAAATTTTTGCATGCCATGAACTTCATGGTATTAATACCATCAATCAGGGGCTCAAGTCACCAATCATAAATACTTAATGCTGTGCTCAGCGAAAAGCTGTTGAACAACCATAGATGGAAATATTTGCATAAACCATTTGCTACACAATCCTGTAGAATAAACACATTTGTACAATTTTTCCCCATTAGTGGAATATTTGCCCTCAGTAAGGAATGTTAACTTTGCAGATAGTCAGTTGTGATTGACTTGCCCGTATGTCTCTGCAGGACTATGCATGCTCGAAGTGTATTTTAATACTGGGGTGCAAACACCTATCAGGAGCAATATGTTTGCTTTAGGCGTCTTTTTGAGTTTGTATTACTGGGAGTTTAGTGACAACTATAGCTCATGTAATTGATTTCAGATGTCCCAGCATTGTAAGAAGTTCCAGTGGGTTACTTAATTGAACCACAAAAGGTCATAAGCTATCCACAGATCTGCAATACTTGTTGTGTTTTGTTTATTGATCAAAAATTTCATGTCTGCTACACTAAAAATGATTTAAAGTCGCCATGGATTTTTAGCCGGTAAATCCTGTCAGATTTATCTTAAAATCCAGTAATATTTTTTACAAATAACTAACATTTTGCTGGTGGAAAAGAACTGCTGCAAAGGCAATTGGATAGGTGAGGAGGTGATAAAGCGCACCACTTAGTGTGCTGTAATTGGGTGTCAGTGCAAATGAGATTATTCAGTGTATTTAGTCATTGCAAAATTTATTTTAAATGCCTATGACATTTAAACTGTTAATTTATACACCATAACCATTCTATTCTAATTGTAATATCAGTCTATTTGCTGCTCTTAAAAGGCTAGAGGCCAATGAGATGCTTATTTGGAAAAAGCACTTCATTTCTCTATAAACTGCTGGGTCCTAACTCTCTCCCCTGCCTCCTTTCTCCCCTAACCCATTGTCTGAGACTGTAAAATGAAGTTGATGCAGGCTAATGGCATGCCAGATATTAACTGCCATAATAATTGAGGCTGTCATTCCATTACATCAGGCACAAAAAGCATAGTAATTTTTGTTAATCATGTTCCTATCCTAGCTTCCACATTTTGTTAGTGTGGGGATTTTTCTAGCAAAATGTATAATTGAGTTGATGATTTTTATCTCTTAGAGAAAAACATAATTAACATGGTGAACTAGTGCTGCTGAATAATGGAAAAAATCTGAAACGACAACATGACAGATAAGTAAGAAGAACTTTGGAAGGGAAATAATGTAAATGCAGCTGGCTTGTGTATGGACATTTCCTTTTGTTGCATCCACGCCATAAAGAGTTTACTGCACTTGTGAAGGACACAAAGAGGAATCCTGAAATATTTTTGCTTTTTCTGTGTCTTTTCTTTTGAAGAAGTATTGGCAGCAACAGGAAGGTACATTTTTAGGTTTCAAATATCCTTTAGAGGCTGTGTTGCCTTAGGGCCCTTGATCTATCTGTATGCTTATACTCTGCACACTTATGGAACTCATACCCAAATTCTAATTTTAAGAACTTTAAATTTCATAGTCTACTTAGATTTGTTTTCTTGACCAGTCCTTTCTGTACCAGCACTCCACAACTATACAAACATTAAATTGATTAAACTCTCTTGGATTTTTTGTGCTTTAATTCTATAGATCTGCTATGGAGCTAACAATAGATCCTCATTTAATTGAAGCAGTTAAATCCAAATCAGATATGAAATTCGTTTGGAGCATTATTCAAGAAAACTTTACCTTAACAGATGACTGTTTGTGTAAGAGCTGATGGATTATGTGCTGATGCCTGTTGAGTGTGCATGTGTAATACAGTATTTTGTTCTTTACAAAGAAAAAACATAAGCAAAAGCATTTGATAATAAGGATAGCAATTTATGCACAAAATCTTTTTATTTCATTAAAGTTTTCAGAACTCTGCAGTCCAGATCTACTTTTGCTCATGAAGAAGAAAGAAATTCACCAAATATAAGGGGCTCTATTCAGCATGGAATCAAAAGTATTTTTACTCTAAGCACAAAATGTCAGTCAAAAGTGGAAGGACTAGCAGACATTTTGGGGCATTCAGAGAATTCAAGCTTATAATGAGAAATTAAGTTTTAAAAAATACTCGTTTTTTCCATCTTATTTTAAGGAAAATGAGAAAACTGATCACTCATTAGAGGAAAATAAAGAGTCCATACAAAGGCAGCCTCTTTGCTTTTTACTTTACTTTCTTTCAGCATAAGCTGTTATTTTTTCATCCATTTTGATTGCATCTGTGCTGAGAATAAAGACATTGCATTGCTTTCTCTCTCTATTTTGACATCATGTACCTCCCTGGTTAGCTAATTGTTTATTTGTTTTACTCTTAGGCATAGTTCAAAACCCTGTTCACATAAAAATTCCTCTTTCATAATGGAAAATCACAGGTACATTTTTTTTGGTCCAAATTCAGGGTAAATAAAAGGACTCCTATTGGCTTTGGTCAGCTATATATCAGGTGTTTGTTTGGAGAGGATCTGAAAGGCTTAGTGGCCAGCAGAAATGATGGTCTGATTTGCCATTTGGCCTTTCCATTCAAAAAGTTGCTGGAAAGTTCCATGACATTTAACTGTCGTATGATATTAATTATCACCTTGCTACTGTTGCTAGCTGCTTTTTGTGCAAGTAGGACTGGTGTTTCTGTCTTTTCTCTCTGTTTTCAGAGCACTTTATATAATAACCTCCTTTCAAACCATTTCTTTAGTGTAACCATTCTGCAATACTGCGTCACACAAAACGTGGAGGCAATGAGCTGAATTCCACTGAATCTTCTGCTGTTGATTTAGGTGCAGCAGTATCAGGAACATACTCTTAAAGCTCCAACTGGCAATATGTCAGGTTTTTTGATGTTATGCCCTAATGAAAAGGGAGTGTATTACTGCTTCTCTAACCCACAGTGAGATGTTGTAGTGTTATAACTGTGCAAAATGCATTTTTCCCTTGCTACAAAGCCTCTTCAGAAAGCACATCAGATGTGTGATGATAAAGGGTGTGCGGAAGATTTGACCTTCCTGCCAACTTTATTCTTGCCTCCTGGAGAGCAAAGATTGCTCTGAAGTGTTTCTTCCCAGTTTGATAATTTCTCCCTATCCCTACAAACTTACAATAGCTCATTTGCACTTCCCTCATTAGTCATTTTGGTTTGGGTGTTGCACCACAAGGTAGGTAGACAAAGGCAAAATGTAAAACATATGTGATCAGGTTGTAAGAACAAACCTCTTGTTCATAGGCAAGCATACCAGAGGCCTGTGTGCATTTTGAGGCAATATAAACTACGTTTGGAAGTATTGACAGTTAAAATCTTAGAGAAACTGTAGACTCCATGAAAGGCAGAGCTGGCAGTGCTGTTGGTGATATGCAGCAGAGCTCCATTAATTTTGAAGGAATTCTATTAATTCGCAATGGTGGTATGTCTGCCCTGCATTTCTGTAGCCAGAAGACAGACCCAAGAGAGCTGCTTGTCTTGCCTGTTATACATGTACATGTTTTACTAGCGAAGATTTTTTTTTTTTTAGCTCAAATAGCTGCAACTTGAATACTGTATTACACACATGGTCACATATGTAGACAATATTAAGACAATGTGTAGTAAAATTTTGAAAGTGGAACAAGCCAAAGTTCAGGTTGCCTGATAAATATTAATTGGATTCCTTGAGCCATATGCATTAGGATTTAGCTTTTAATTACATTGTTGAATTATTTTTTTTACGGTAGGTTTTTGCCCGGTTGATTCTGTAGGGTAAAGCTGCTCTACTACTGAAACCAGCTCTGTGTTGAGATAAAAGGCTGTTGCTGGTAGACTCTTTTATCTGCAGCTGTAAGAGAAGTTAGAAAGTGGACTGTAAATGAGACAGGATATTTTAGCAAAGAGGAAGGATCATTAGGATCATCTCATGATGACAGAAGCTGCCCACTCTAATAAAGAATGAATTTGACTCCTACCTATGCCACAAATATGCTGAGAGATCCATTTTTTTCAAGATGGTCACTACCTCTGAAAATCTAATTTCTGGATGCGTGAATTGGAGTTCTGAGATCTGGTCTGTCAAGATACAGTCATTCACAGCTCTCAATAGCATCAATGGAAGCTATATTTAAAACACATACAGTGCTATGAAACCCACATTTTTCTCCTGCTGTCCTGACAGAAAGTCAGGTGATGACCCAATTAAAAAAAAAATCAAACACAATAATTTGGCAACATTTCATAGCCCATTGAAATGGTGATCTTCTCCTGAAACTCAACAGTATATTTTAACATAAGGCAGTTCTGTCATCCCTGGCTACAAAATAATAATTAAAAGAGATGACCACTTGCTTGAACTAAGGCAAATTCAGACAAACAGAATAGAATTCATATCAGAATTCAACACCTTTCTAACAGAAGGCATGATTTTGCAGTAATTGTCTTTTGCTTTCCAAGAGGGCTCCCTCTGCAAGTGCAAAGTCACACTGTAGAAGTTTTCAGCTGACATCTTTTCGAACTGTATCTGTCTTTCAAAATAATGATACTTAGAGATGCCACTGAATGTCTTTCTGACATTAACTTTTCATTGCTGTTTACAAGTGTTTGAAATAGGAACTTATGTAGGCTTGCTGTACGAATTGACGTTGTTGTGCGTAGTTAAGGGCTGAACCAGAGGGTATATAGGCATAAATCAAGAGAGAAAATTTATAAGAATGTTGCATTGTTATAAAATTTTAGTTGTCATAACGATATTGAATTGCAAATTGATGCAAACAAACATTTTTGGACTTTCTGTCACCTAGAGTTATAATTTATGGAAGTATTAACCATGGGTCTTTTCCAAGACAAACCCCAGGAATGTACTTGTGGTTTGACAATTATAATGTTTTAATTTTTCCAACCAAAAGACCAAATATGTTTTGTGATTATAATCCACTATAATCTAGAAATATACCAGTTTTTCCTGTTTGTGTTACGAGTTTGGCACTTCTCAACACAAGCCTTCACATTCAGCCCTCTGTGTCTCATCAGAAAGATACCTGAGGTTTCTTGCGTCATGTACTTTGGAAATATGACTCACCATGAAGAAGTCAATAAGTGCCACATCTTGATAACCTCAATTAGTGCAGCAAAATCGTTTTATCTGTGTCTAAGTGTATGTATATATCAACATTTTAAACATAAGAATCATAACCATTTGAGTAAAACTGACATAATTCCTATAGTTTAAAAAAAAAATAATGACACAAATCTGAATCGAATGGGTTGACTAGAATACATATAGAGCAACGTCCTCATGCTAAACCTTTGCTCTGTGAGTAGCTTCTTGTCTTTCAGTGGAATTATTAGATTAAGCAAGAATCTGAAGGTTTGAACTCAACATTTTTCTAAATGCTTTTTGTGTTTCCATTAACTGCATTGTCTAACCTTGAAAAAACTAGCTTTATATTTCCAGTCTTTATGCTGTAACACATTACCTCATTTCAAAAACATAAGTCATCATTGACGACAGTCTTCTCTCAGTATGTAAAAATACTCGAGGAGTGTTTGTATAACGGAACCTTCTAGGCGAAGATAACTTTTGGAAATACTACTTGATCTTGAGGCTTATTTTTTAAATTTTTTAATAAACTGATACGGCTGAACATGGAGGGGACCAAAGAAGTGTTCATGAGGGAAAGAGATTGATAGAGTGGAGACTGAGGAAGAATAGAACACAGTAATCTTTTACACGTTTTTCTCTGCAGTTGATTTGTAGCACATTATATTCACTGAATCCAAATAAATTATTACTTAATATAGTAAAAGGATCTGGAAAACTCAGAGGCTGATGTATTTTGTTGTTAAAATCTCAGGCAATCATTTTTCAAAACTGATGTTTAATGTTTTCATTATGTCTCAGGTTCCCAGTCTGAACCTCAGTCATGCAGTGCCAGTTCCATCACTTGCCCATCTGCCTGCACCTGCAGCAACAATGTAGTGGATTGTCGAGGAAGGGGCTTAACAGAAATTCCAGCTAATCTACCAGAGGACATTTGGGAAATGTAAGTGCCAATATAACACACCATTCTTTTCCATGTCTCTCCATTTTCAGCCCATGTCATAGCCTCCTGTGTGGAAGAAAGGCACATGTTTTGAAAACTGTTCTGAGCAGGTATCAGGTATATTGTAGTTGTCCTCTTTGCTTTCATTCTTTTGATCTAAGGGCTCAAACCATTCTTTAATGTAAATTAAGATACTGTTTGAAGTTGCCCTACCCCAAAGCAAGATAAAGTTCTTGGCCTATTATGTTCAGATTGTGTCAGCATCTCACAAATCTGGGATTACAGTTCTATAGTCAGGAAAAGGAAATACACAGTCCTTTTTTTTTAAATTGAATTGTTTTATTTTTAGTTGGTGAATTCCCCAAGAGATGGAGGGATTTCTTGGCAGGATGCATTTGTAAAGAAGTATGACATCAGAATACATTGTCCCTGCTGATTTTACCTTCTATTTCTTGTCTCCTACATTTTGTTATTCACAATTCTTTAATGCTTTTGTGACTTTTTTGTGTTGTGAAATCAGATGCTGGTTTTACAGACTTGTTTGTCTTTACTACTTTAGGATTTGCAATCATCTATTTTTGTGTCCATGACTTCATAATACTGTGGTCCTGAAATACTGTTACATTAAGCCGAGTTGCTTGTGGTTAGTCCACAGGGAATGTGAATCAATTCTTTTCCTATTTAGGTGCTTGTCGTACAGAGGTTACTGACATCCAACCAGCTTTTACAATCTACATAGTATGGATTCAAATATTTGTATATTCACTGAACTCGTTCAGCTCCTCGTTGCTGTAGAACTACTGCTACATAGCAAAATTCCTTAGGATAAAGCATAAGTTGAATTGCTCATAAGTAGCCTGGCCCACTATGATACACCAGGAATGTGACAGTTACAGCCAATGAAGATGACGTGCTATATTGTTTGCTAGTGACCTGCTCTACACCACCACTCCTCTAAGTCACTTTATCAGTTGCTTTTATAATTTAAGATTCACCTCAAAGTTGTTTGGATTGCTATCTCAGCACAACAGTTTAGAGGTAGCTTATGCCTGATTGTATGTCTTCACAGAAAAGATATATTAGAAATGAAAAAATTAGCTCAGTAAATGCAAAGAACAAACAACATCTTAAAATTAACGTTGTAGAGAATGTCTCTAGAGCATGTAAAAATGTTTACAGGAAATGTAAACTCTTAATGCAAGCTGTTCTGAATGCCCATTACCTGCTTGCTCGCCTCCTGACAAAGTTCACAATGTATTGGTTGTGTTCATTTCCAGTATATTGTGGCACACAAAATATGCATGTAATCCTTTTTATCATGTGCATGAAAGTCAGTTAAAATTATCCTGAAAATATAAATTGTGTTTGGCATACTGAGAATATTCGGTGTTTAGTCCTGTTTCCAATTCTGTCAGATGGAGTACAAATTTTCAGGAGTGGCTGGAATGGTTCAATAATAAGAGACAGAGGATGAAATTGGTCCAAACTTGCTCACAATTTAGGGTTGGGCTAGGAGAATTGTAAAATTTTGTTTTGTAGTGTTGAAAATGCTAGCAGAAATCAGATGATCTTTGTGGCTCCATGCCGGAATCATATGGAGAGCAGTGTCTGCAGGAAGACTGACAGCAGTTCAATCTGACAGCAGTTCACCTCAGTGTGAGAAAACAAGTGAAAATGTTCACCTTTAGTGTGGTTATAATATGAAATATCCAAGCCCTGTCTCTGTTTTGATTGTTCCAGCCCACAGACCCAGCCCCTGTAACTTGTAGTAAAAGCAACTTAGAAGATCTCCTTAGGAGAGCAGAAGGTGAAGGAAGACTTGGAGAGCCTTTGAGATAGATGATGAGGTAGCAAGCCAAGATGAGTATAACGTATTAAGAAACTTTCATAACCTGGAGTTTATAAACCTTCTAGATCCATAGAACATCACATAAAGCTCGTAGCACCCCCTTTAATGATTTAGATCTGTCAGAATTCTTGCATTTTAGGCAGTACTTGTTTGAGTCTTTTTCTGTAGATAAACCTGTTGTATTGCTCCAGTCCTGCACATATCCTTTGCAATTCACAGGCACTCAGGTGGGAGTAGTCTGCAGAACGCAGGGTGTAACCCTCATGAAAACAGTCATTGCTCGCTTTCTGTGGGAATCAGTCCTGTGAAGATTTCATTTCTATGGAATATATATATTAAGAAATTTAAGTAGTTCTATCTGTTTATGGTGAGGGTGGTGAAACACTGGGACAGGTTGCCCAGAGAGGTGGTAGATGTCCCATCCCTGGAAACATTCCATGTCAGGTTGGACGGGGCTCTGAGCAACCTGACCTAGTTGAAGATGTCCCTGCTCACTGCAGGGGGGTTGGACTAGATGACCTCTAAAGGTCCCTTCCAACCCAAACCATTCTGTAATTCTATCAGAATAAGTCTGAGTGAGTGACATCACTCACATATGGTTTTTCCTACTGGTAAAATGGTGTTCTCATTTTGTAAAAATACTGGTAAAAAAGAGCAATTAACATTACATCCAAGGGCAAAGTAGTACATATTCTCACATAGAGTAAAGCCTATAGTCACATAGAAAAATGTTTCTGGAAAGATGGAAGAAGCTGCCACAGGGTTTTCCTGGAAAAATTCTGACATAAATTCTTTTGACCAGGATAGCCATTCTTGTTTATGCAGAAGTCTGTCATACTACTCAGAAATTCAGTTTGTCTGAGACTGCTTTGGGCTTATTCAATATAAAATCCATCCAGAGGTCTGATTCCAGCTACACATGGAATAATGACTGTCTTTTGAATTGATATGATAGGCAGAATAATACTCTTTTGCTGTAATGTTATAGCAATGGGGGCAAGTAAATTCTCTCTACATGCTGCAACCCGCATTTCTTGCTCTCACACAGCAGTACTGTTGGGTTTTTTCCCCTTGGGGTTTATCCCCCATGGTTAGCATTTAGTTAGACCCTTTGTATAAAAGGTGGATATGTAGTGGTGTGGCCTGAACACTTCTTTCTGGACTCTGTAATCCTATGATCTGATCCTCATCATCTTTGAGAGATCTACCTCTTACTAGAGATGAGATTCCTCCTGTGGAATATGGGGTACTGACAAACTACATGGCTGGGTTGCTATTACATACAATCCTATGGGATACTACTTGAGATGGTGCATTTTTCATTCAGCTGTTTCTGTCTGCCATTGTAAATACTCATTCCACTAAAATACATTTCCCCCTATAGACTGTAGTCCATTCATAATATTTATATGATAGTATTAAAATGCTGTGCCTTCCTCAGTTCCACTTGGGGCATTTCCAAGTTCCTTTGCTTGGTTAGTAGTTGCATTCAGTTACAGCTTTCTAGTTCTTTTATTTCCCCTTAATTTCAGTATTTCTTTGTAAGCCAAATTGTATCCATAAGAACCCTTGACTGACAAGCTGTTCTACAAACATGAAACACACAGCTGTTCATCTAACATGGTTATTAAAGGTGACCTACATTCACTCTGTGTTTTGGTATTAATTAAAGATCTTTTTACTCAGCCTTCCTGACTTTCTTCATTAACATAGGTAGGCAGAACCTTCTCTGACAAAGCTGCCGACAAGTCCTGAATTTGGTTGTGTTGATAAAAACCCTACCACAAAACAGGCAACTCACTTGTCACAGAACATAAAACAAGCATCATACGACACTAATTTTCCCTTGCTGCTGACCCCTGCCACATGTGACTTAGAAGTCTGTTGTGATACTCTATTACACTTCTCCCTGAGGTGCATTATCCTGAAGGCCCTCATTGCAAGAATGTTTATTATTAAATAAAGGAATTTAGGAAAGCTAGAAATCTGTATCCCAGCCTTGTTTTTTCATTATTTCATAAAATAGGTAGCTAGAATATACAGAATGCAATTCGGTTTTATATAAAGCTTCTTGTTCAGTGGGGAGCTGACATCAGCAGGCAAATTGACTGAGGGAAAATGAGTTACAAGAAATTGAAGCTGAGGAATACAGACTGTGTGTTGAATGTTATAAAAGGTTCTCTGCTTACAAAGTGGTTCTCTTGTGCTTTTCAAAGGAGAAATGAACAGTGTATGTTATAGAGAAACACATGAGAATAAGCATAGAAAAGTTTTGCATGAATATTTGGATGAAAACAAAAGTCATTAAGCACCTGGAGGCATTTACTGAAAAAGAAATACCAAAACAAATATGGCTTGATGGTTTGCTGGTAAATGAACAATATAGTCATTTCGCTACACTGGAACAGCATCTACAATAAAAGGAGAAGTTTGCGTTTATTTAGAAAGGGTGAGAGAAAATGCATGCAAGATAAATAGGCAAGATAGTGTGGATGCAGAATGGACTTGACCTTGGAGGAATATAGAGAGGGAGGGAGGGATGACCTGCAAACTAGTAGGAGAGAGTCTCCAAAGAAACTGTTTTTCTGATCAGATTTGATGGCAACCTCACAACCAGTGCCTGTCAGACTGAATGACAGCCCAGTCTGTGAAGACAGCAAAGCCAAGATGTAGTAAAGACCTGTTAAAGCCAAAGCTACCAGCTGTGCCTGCGAGAGTCACTACCCTGCAGCTTCGGGAAGCTTGGAATGGCAAGAAAGGGAAGTGAAAGAAGGGCAAGCGAGAAACACGCTTTGCCGCAGCAGTGGATTTCAATCAGCCTATGGTTTGGGCAGCGGTTGGCTCAAGACATTGGGCTGGATGGATCTGAGCTCTAGCACTATCTGCCCTTTGTCAGTCATTAGTGTGTGGCTGGTTTTATGCCAGGGAAAGGACAGCTCTCCTGCACTTGCAGATGTGGGGCACTGGGAACAATGGTTTCAAACAGTATTTGCTTCATCGTGCTGCCTGCCAGGTTCATTTGATGCCTCCAAGTACTGGAGGGTGATCACTAACTCCCTATTAATCTTTTCCCCACCTCACTAAACTTTTCCTCTGTCCCTTCTTTAGAATGAAGTTTTCATGCTGTTTGTCTATCTCAGGCTGATCTACTCAATTTTTTTATTTATCACTGTGAACAAGGCCGCATATCAGGATATTAATTCTGAACAGCTTTTGTATACCTTAGAACAGTAGTGCAGAGACTATTGCTTCTGACTTTGTAAGATTTTGTGTAAGACCTTCCTGAATGAAAGCAGGGAATGGCCCCCAGGGGCTGGCCTTCCTGCTGCTGTGTGGTCTGGAGTGCATGGCGGAGGGTGCTCATGCTGTGGAGCCCGGAGGCACGCAGACTCCTGGGCTGCCGGAGCAGCAGCCACTGGCAGCAGCGCTGGCACTGGGCACTGCTTCTGAGAAGGATCTTCAGATTGTGTAAAAGAAGGATTTGGTTAATAGCTAGTGCTAAGGACTAGATTGTGGGTTGGGACAGACACTTGAGAGAATAAAGCTGAGCGGGGCCCAATACAGAAACTGTTGGGAAAAGAGGGCTGAACTCAAATGAGGAAACAACAAAACGTATGATGAAAAAGATTGGGAACAAAGGAAATCAAGACAGGTTGATAAAAGTGCTATGAGAGGTGAGGAATATTTGGTGATAAGGCCTGAGATAGCTGGTAGTGAGCCTGGGACACAAGCTCTGCAGGGTGGCTTTGGGGATGTGGCAGGAAGGCTGGGACACTGGGTGGCATGGATGGGGGCTGGGCAGGCTGCAGGGCCAGGACAGAGCCAGAGTGGTGCAGGTGAAGGTGGAGCTGAGGAGTGTCTTCCCACCAGAATGCGCACACATCTTCCAGTGCCTTCCTGCCTTGTCACTGTATACTTGAGAAACCCAATAACAATTTGCATACCTTTGTCCCTGTGCACTATCTACGCAGAGATTAACTATTAGACTACACAGGGTTTTACTGTTTTAACTGCTGCTATTCCAGTTGAACATGAGTGCAGAGGTCTGGGTTGGTCACATGAGTTTCGTTGTGATGGAATTAGCTATTTCACTTTTTATTTTGAATCCACTAAATTAAATATATGCTAAAAAAAAAGGTTTAAAAAGTTAGAAGATGCCAAAGTTAGTGTTTGTAGTCTTCATTCAGTGCTTTTCTATATATTTGTTGTGGTATGCACTTTAATTACAGCATAGTCTCATGTTGCTGTTAAAAGGCTGGAGTAATTTCTTGTTGTCTAGGGATGCATCAGGGTTGTGTGGTGATAGGATCTGTTTATTTGTTGCAGAAAGAGAAAAAATTTAAAACGGGGACGGTGGGGAACATACTCTCATGAGTGCTGTTCAGAGAATTGGGTCGTATCTCTTCTTGCCAGTGGTTTTTTCAATTGTTTCTGGGCGAGTAACTTACACAAACGTTTCATGGGTGGTCACTAGTGATGTAATCCTCTGTTTCTGGCTGACTCAGCTGAGATATTCAGACGTGCTGAGGACTCACAGCTGCAGCAAAAGTCAATAGGAGCTGTGCTTTGAACACGTTGTGCTGTGCAATGCTAATTACTTTGAGAAGCCAAGTCCCAATCATCTGCAGACTTATAAATCAAACTCCAGAAACTAAAGTATATCCTTAGATCTTGAAACTGATCTTAGATTTCAAACCTGTGCTTTTTCACATCAAGCTTGCTTTATCACTGTTACTTAACCTTTACAGTACTTTCTATCCGGTGAGATTAAGAGAAATATAATTGTATAAACCAAGAGTAATGCTGGATAGGATCTATTTAAATCAGAGATGAAGGACCTTTTGTTTAAATGCTCCAGACGGAGTAAAGAGGCTGACAGTCCCTCAAGGAAAAGTGCTGCTTAGGCACCCGTATCTGGTGAGATAACAACCACAGCTTCCCATCTGGCTTCTGAGCAGAGTAAAATAGGATGGCAGCCCTTCTACCAGCATCTAGGTTTGGCTTAAGGTCAGTTTTGAGTCACTTGTTCTATGTTGGTTTAGTTTATCATTTTCGCTATTGATAGCTGAATTGGTGACCGATATTTTTGTAGGTGTGAGTAGTGCTTGATTTTGATGCATAATTTCTACTTTTCGGAAAAATGCTAGAGTTTGAGCACTAAGGAATAATCTAATGCATGTAACTCGATTTTCTCATGGTTCTGTCAAAATACAAAAGAACCTACTTTTCTGCAAGAGAATCACATTGAAATGTAATGTTTGACTTGTTCCACTTTTAATTAATGCTTTTCTGACAAATTTAATATTTAGAGAATTGCTGTCACGAGGGTACCACTGTGTATGGCAGCGCTGCAGACAGACCTGTAGATAGATGTTAGTTTGTTGCTTTTGTAGCTTCAGTGATCCTCCTGGGAAGAAATTACCTTTTCTGTTCTTCAGTACCTGTGTATTATAGGAAAGCTGGGACTTCAGTTAGGAATCCTGATTAAGCTTTTGTGATTTGAGGAAGGTGATCAATAAATTCTGGGCACTTAAGTTACTGGTATATTCTGAATCAATTTTCCACTGATTAAAATCAAGTCAGAAAAGCTATGAAAAAAAGATTAAGCACTAGTAACTCTATTAATTGTAATAAAATTAATTCTTTCTTATATAAATTATACATTAACTGCACCATAACGATTTCATGTATATTAACAGTTGGCTTTGAAGTTCTCAGCTTCTTAAAGGCAAGCGATTTTTATTTTTTCAAGAATATAAGTGTGTAGAACCTATAAACTTTAAGGATAGAGGAATGACAGTTCTGTATTTAACAATGTTCTTCCTCCTAAAAGAAAATTATAATAATTTTCCCAGGCTTCCAGTAAATACTGTAGCTGAAGCCAGCACAGTATTTTTGAACACTGTAATAAATGTTCCATAATTGCCTCTGGTGGCAAGTTCTCTGGCTAGGGAATCAGGTTGGCTCCTGTAGTTGAATAATATAATATGATTTTCATTCACTGCTGTAAATTGGCTCTGGACAGCTTCACATGTCAAATTCAACTACTATTTTCTGGATCTTACTAGGCAAACTGTATCATTCACTCCTTGCATTCAATATGAAAAAGAGGTTTCTATTGTCAGGCCAAAATTACGTAGAAAATCTATTCTATGAGGGCAGGACACAAAAATACTAAAGAAATGATAAAGAAAATGTTTTCGATTAAGAGTCAGTAGAGAAAATATGAATATATGGGAAATGTTAAGAATAAAGGTGTTTTCTGAGCTGAGACAGATTAAGGAAAACAAGAAGCTATGTTTCACAGTTTTAGAAACAAGCAGTAAAGGCAGGGAGTTTCTGCTGTAAGATCAAAGCAGGATTTATTTCTTTCATCTTTACTTTTATTTGTAAAATTAAGTGTAAGTAATTTCATCTATAGGCATAAGAAGATGTTTTTGTTTTGATAAATCTAGTTTTCGTACACATTATAATTTTAATTTTGGCTATATCATTTTTTACTGTCTTCTCTATAATTGTGAGGCTTCTTTTTTAAAAAAAGTTATGTGCAGGTGAATTTTACTCAGCAAGCTGTATAAGAGTTAGTAACCTCGCAAGGTTTGTAGGTGTTTTTTCCAGAGACATTGCTTCAGCAGGAGCATAAATTTAGCTTTATTTAATAAAAAAGAATGGTATGAACAAAAAGGCATATATCTTTTTTTATCTAATACAAATGTCACTCAAAAGCTCCTATTTTGCCAAGCAAAATGAGAAGATTGTGATGTGTAATGAGTATATACATCCTGAAAGCTATGAAAGTATAGAAGGAATCACAGAAAACAAAATAGAGAGCATAAAATCATCACTTAGGAATAAAATATAGTAATCAGATTTTTGACTACATGAAACACTAATTGTCTTTTGGCTTATATGTGTTCTTCTGTTTATTTTGCTAAAAAAATAGGTAAAGAACAAAGGGTTTGAGGAACGTTTATATTCAAATGACAGAATCTGTTCTGTTGACAAAATGTTACAGGTGGCAGAACTTCAGCTACCAGAAAGCTATATAATTTTCCTACTTATTACTTGTGTTTTACCTTTTCTTTGTCAGTATTTGTAAATGTGCACTGAAAACAGATGTTACACAATGTATGGAGCTTTTCACAATAAGTTAGATTATAGATTAAACAATTACTTTTTTTCCTTTCTCTCCGTTTACTGTTTCCATTTCCACTAAGTCTAAAAATATATTTTTGTGTTGCAACTTGACAAATATAATGCAAACCAACTTTAAATCCTCAGATCCCTGAGCTAGTTATGGCATTGTTAGAAAATTTGGAAAGTGATCTGGGCTGGAAGTTTCCTGAAGTAACTAGAAGTCAGTAGAGGGTGAGCAGGACTGACCTGCTAAAGTAATAATGAAATAACTGTGTGACTGGTTAAAGGGTTAGTCTTTCTGGGACCTAATGGAACAAAAACTCTCAGTAAAACAAACATTATGAGTCTTGGTTGTTAAAACCATTCCTACTTGTTTAAATTTATGAAATGTAACCGTAGGCCAACTATTGCTTTCCAGTAGGTACTGTAGAAACCATGTGTCTCCCAAGTATAGACTTTAAGCTTCAGATAAAAAAGGCAAAAATAGCTCAAAGGGTCGTGATTAATGGGGCAGAGTCTGGCTGGAGGCCCATAACTAGTGGTGTTCCCCAGGGGTCTGTGCTGGGTCCAGTCCTGTTCAATATATTCATCAGTGACCTGGATGATGGGACAGAGTGTAACCTCAGCAAGTTTGCTGATGATACCAAGCTGGGGGGAGTGGCTGATACACCAGAAGGCTGTGCTGCCATCTGAAGAGGCCTGGACAGGCTGGAGAGCTGGGCTGAGGGGAACCTGATGACATTCAACAAAAGCAAGTGCAAGGTCCTGCACCTGGGGAGGAACAACCCCATGCACCAGTACAGGTTGGGGGCTGAACTACTGGAAAGCAGCTCTGTTGAGAAGGATGTGGGAGTGCTGGTGGACAGCAAGTTGACCATGAGCCAGCAATGTGCCCTTGTGGCCAAGAAGGCCAACGGTGTCCTGGGCTGCATTAAAAGGAGTGTGGCCAGCAGGTGGAGGGAGGTTATCCTCCCCCTCTACTCTGCCCTAGTGAGGCCACACCTGCAGTACTGTGTCCAGTTCTGGGCTCCCCAGTTCAAGGAAGATAGGGAACTGCTGTAGCAAGTCCAGCAGAGAGCTACCAAGATGATCAGGGGGCTGGAGTACCTCTCTTATGAGGAGACAAACCTGGGTTTGTTCAGCCTGGAGAAGAGAAGACTATGGGGGGATTTTATCAGTGCTTATAAATATCTAAAGGGTGGGTGTCAGGACGATGGGGCTGGACTCTTGGCCAAGGGGCAATGGGCACAAGTTGGAACACAGGAAGTTCCACCTAAACATGAGAAAAAACTCCTTTCCTGTGAGGGTGACAGAGCAGTGGAAGAGGCTGCCCAGGGAGGCTGTGGAGTCTCCTTCCCTGGAGACATTCAAAACCCGCCTGAAAGCATTCCTGTGCCCCCTGTTCTGAGTGTGCCTCTAGATGATGTCCAGACGTCCCTTGCAACCCCTACCATTCCATGATTCTGTGGAAAAAAAAAACAAACCAAACCAAAAAACCAACCAATCAAACAAAAAAATAACCAAGCCCCAAAAAAACCTTTAACAAACACAAAAAACCCATCCAAAAAATAACAAAAAGTGTTCAGCAAAGGTCTAAGGTTGAGTCAGCCTCACAGCAGAATCTGTGTTGTTGAAGTGAATGCAGGAACCTCATCCTCTATGTAGCACCCTGCAGGCTGGTCTCCTTGGAGTCTTCTGAACTGGAATCACTGGGTCTGAACTGGAATTGCTGGGTGTCACAGAACTCCAGGAGTGGGATGCATGTTTCTGCTGTGTGTGGTACACCACAACATCTCAGCATAAACGCATGCATGCTGGATGAATGAAGCATGCAATTAGGCTGCATTTCAGCAGTAAGTAGTTGGAAATTGCCAAATCTCTCCAACCTAATGACTCGCTCTTTCCTGGCTTTGTGTTCACAGCCGCATGCCTGTATAGAATAAAATTCTTCCAGCAAACTCTGATCCCAAGTCCATGTGACCCAATAAAGTCTGCTGAGATGGAAAATTAATCCTGTCTAGGCTAGAATAAAAGCAGGGAGATGTGATTTTGTATTCTACCCCAAAACAACTTCAGTTTAACCTTTAACATCCTCACTGGTTATGCCCACAACCCACAAACAATGCAACTGTGGCACTGCAATGAGTGGGATCTCAGGCACCGACAGCATGCTGGGTGGATGCCTGCACCCTCACTCCAAGGATGAAGCAAGGAAAATAAATGAATGCAACTGGCAGGAGTAACAATGACAGGTGATGAGAAGGGCCAAAAATTCCACCTGGGAACGTGGAGTTTCACAGTATCACAGCAGTAGATGGAGAAACCTCGAGGTTTGGCAGTATATTACTGCATTCTGGCTGTTTATGTTGGTAGAGACATTGGCGTTTTGTCAAAAATTGTTTTGCAAAATACCAGTCTACAGATTTCTCTGGTGTCTTCCTGTTTGTCTGTACTGCATTTGGTGCAAAATTAACATACCACAACAGAGATGTTGGGTTCATAATGTGACTGCCATTACAAATTCAGCATTTACTGAATTTATACTGCATTTACCAGCAGACACCTGACCAACTCTTCAACCAGAGAGTTGTGTCAGCTTAAACTAAATTCACTGTGGTATGTCAGAAGATCCAATTTCACTAGCACTACTTTTAGATGAACACAATGTTATCAGGGAACATACAAAAACATCTGGTTTAATTCTGAAAGATATCTTTTGGTGAGCAGAATTATCTATGTAGCTTCCTAGGTAGATTTATGTTGAAAAGTAATTTATTTCTTGATAGGATTTTGTCTGTTGAAGATCTGCCCTTAGGTAAATAGTTAAGAAGCACTCCTTTTTAAGGCTATAGCAGGAACTCAACAGCTAGACCCTGAAAAGCAACACCAAACGTCAGAATATGAGGGGAAACTCTAGTTGTCACCTTGTATTAATATAGGTGGACAGTTTACTGGCTCTCGGCTCTCCAGTTCCTAAGGCAGACTCAATGAGAGAGATTTATAGTGCATATTATTAATTTTATTTGGAAGTCATTCAGGTACTGCGATGAAAGGCAGCAGTATAAAAGTCCTGGAGAACCATATGTGTTTAGGGTTTTTATAGGGGTGGTAGAGACTTTGGCTGCTGTAGAGATTGAAGGCTTCAACTCTCTGTTAAAACAAGCAGTAAACACAGATATTTAAAATGCTGAATGTCCTGCCATCCCAAAGCACTTTGTTTTCTGTTAGAGGACTGAGTGGTGAGAGATAGAGCCACAAAAAGGCTGTTCCTTGGTAACGTAGGTCCATAAACACTTTCTGAAGCAACAGGACTGCAGGATTTTTTGCCTTGCCCTTTGCAGAGAAGTGCCCTGTGCAGTGCTGCACTGCTGTGGTGTAAAGGAGAATGACTGCCTTCTCTGCGTTTTTCACTGCAGAATAAGCCACAGGTTCCAACTGCATAACCACGGGGGAGGATTCCTTCCTTTCCAACAAGGGTACCTCCTATCTAGGGCTGTCTTTGGGTAAACACTTCAGCTCAGCTACCTGAACCTGTTGGGCATGGTAAGAATAAACCTTATATTTCAAATGAAGAGGCAAGAAAGGGGTCAGGACAGGGACCTGATCTGGCCCATATTTGTAGTAAGAAGACCAGTTTTTAAGTATGATTTATTGCTCTTAAACACTGAAAAATATATCTGTGGACATTTCTTCATCAGCATCCAAAATGTACAATAAGCTACGTTAGCCCAAATATGAGATAATGTAAGATAATGTTCTAAGCAGCTTTTGAAATCCAGTTGTTCTCACTCCTTGGCAAGGAAGAACAGTCTCTCTCTTGATTGTTATGTGCTCTAGAAGTTTTCTCCTTCCTAATATAAATGGTTCTCCCCAGCCCTGAGCTTTGTTACTGTGGGGAGTCCACATGCTTATTTCCCCCAACCAGTCCTTGACCAGCTCCCTGTAAATTCCTGCTTATAGGGCGGGAGGAAAGCGATGGTTTTACCCTTCCCAACAACCTTCACTCAGGTTGTGTGCATCCTGCCAGAAGTGAGTGTACTACAGGTTGCTGCTGCACACTATATCTGATCTTATGCTTTCTCTCTCTCGGAGATTGCTTTTGGTTATTGTCTGCCTGAGTGATGCAAGCCCAAAAGAGCCCCAGCACTGGGAGCAGAGTGACACGATCCAGAGCAATCTGGCTCATTCACTCGTTTTCTCTCTCTCCCAGCAGGGAAGTTCATGACTGCCCAATACAGAGGGACGTTTCTGACACGTCTCAGGCAAGAGCTCGATGGCACTGTTAATAGAGCATGGCTGTCTCATTTGTAGGCTCTGTTCATCTGACAGCTAAGAATTATCAGTACTGATGCTTCACTCCCTCTCTCTTTTTCTCCAAGCTGGTGATTTGTCTATGTTATGGGTAGGTAAACTTGACAAAACATTATACATTAGCAGCTGAGACGGTGTTTGAAATGGGAAAATTGCTAGCAAACTGCTCCATTAGAGACCCAAATAACAAATTCTTTCTTCCCCTCAATGAAAGAGGGATGGTTAAGGCCCAAATTAATACGTCTGTCTCCCCCACTCTGCAGGGGGAATCACTCTTCAAGACAAATGGCTTCGTCTCTCCTGAGAGTGTGAGCTGGTTCTACGAAGGATGCATTAGTCAGAGTTTTTTATCCTTTGTGTTTTGCCATCTTGGGTGTAAGCAGTACAGGCGCCAGATGAGGAGGTGATGAAAAGATTTGCACCTCAATGAACTTTGAGATGGATTAACATAGGAATTTGAGTGCTTATTCTTTACTCTGGGATAGTTTTTCATATTTAACCGCATAGTTTCCCACTGTTTGTTTTGGGTTTTTCTTCTGATATGTTTAATTTCTGCTCTTATTGCTGCAAAGTCATTTAAAGAAAGTGGGAAGAAGGAGGGCTTTATCCTGTCTAACATTATGTTATTACAAGCAAAATGCATCTGAATCCATTGGACCCTCATACTTCCCAATCTCTGATAATATGTTGGAGAACAGAAAGAAAATTGTTCTTGTCCTTTGTTCATGCTGTTAAAGACTCTAAAATAAAGCTTCGAGAGGCAGACAGAGCACTGCTGAATGTCAGAAGGGGAGAGATATGCTTCAATTCATCTAAGAGATACAGCTGGCAGTAGGCAACATGGCACAGTGAAATGGGTAACTGAAAGGAGGAACAAAAGCCCCTGAGAGGTTTGAACATAGCCAATTTATTTTATCAATTTTGTGATTTCTACTTGTGGAGTCTTTTAAGTAGATCTTATTATGAAATACTAGAGGAAAATCAAGGAAAATTTTATTGAGTTGTAAAAAATCTTAAATGTGGGGGATAGTAGTTCAAATGATCAAAATTTAGTCTTTTAGGACTGTGTTGCTTGTACAGAGTTCTCAGATGTTTTGTAAAATTATTTTATAGTATGTTCTGGTGATACACAGGAAAAAATGAACTCACTGATGTTGCGTTGGATTAGCACAGGTGGTTTTATAGTATATGACAGCACTTCATAGTATGCAGGGATAGACCATGAAAAATAGTTTTCCAGAAGTCATGTTCTAGGTAAACTAGGTAATTTTCTCTGAAATAGAATGTGGCTGTAAAATTTAGATTAGCTTTTCAATTTTTGGGAAAAAAAAAAAGACAACAGTAGGTAAGAACTCTGTTTTTCACTTTGTTTGAAAGCAGCAGTTTCCCATTATATCATGAATAACACTGGTTTGTAATTAAGCCTTCATCACCTTGAAATTGTCAGTGCCCCTTCTAGCAAAACCTAGTGTTTCCTAGAGAGTTTTAATCCTCTACTGTCCTTCACGTGTCATTTATGAGCTCAGATGACGTGAAAGCACAAAGGATGAATACAAATATTTTGTTTTCTACTGTTTTAGTTATGTAACTGCATTGTGTTTTTCAGCCTATGCCTGCCAATCTATAAAATGCATTTTTGAAAAAAAAAAAAACAGAAGTGAGATTAGTACTTAATACTTTTAAAATACCTGCATATTTAATGCTGTACTTTATTTAATGCTCCAAGATCAGCTGCATTTTGTGCCCAAGTTGGAATTCCCCTGCAAGCACACGGTCCTGCTCGTTGCTTCTCTGGCGGCATCTGCAAAATGTAGTGCGCTAAGCATAATGTGTTATGTCTAGTCCTTAGTCCTTCATTTACAAAGAGCTTCATACAATAAAAAAAGTAAGGTGGTACGGTGAAAATATAGCAGCAGATGACAACACCCTTGTCCATCTATTTCTATACCGGCCATCTGCTGCAATGTTTGTAGGAAATGGTGAAGAATTCAGTACTGCTTCAGAAGGTAGCTCTCTGAAACAACTCTTTTCCTATATTCCTCTCCACTTTTTCTAGAGATTTAATTTTTTTCTTATTACTCAGGATCTGTGGCTATTCAAATTTTGGCTTTTTTGGTCTGTTGGCAGCAAAATTCCTTTGTATTTTTCCACCCTTGAGTCACTATAATTTCCTTGGCATTTTAAGTGGTTATAAGAAGGGCCCATGTTTCCCCTTAGCCCTGTATTTGAGTTTCCCTGTAAGGACTGCTATGCTGTGTCGATGTGCAGCAACTGTGAACCCCCAGTTTCTATCCATAAGGCAAGGGAATTGGACAGGCATGGGCCTCTTTTGTTCCTGGAAGTGTCTGCGTAGAAATACTTGGGAGGAGTCAAACACCAAACTGGCAGGCTGACAAAAAGCCTTTATGGGAAGAGTATGTGTACTGCTAATTCTGGTGACAAACACGCAACAATAGTAGTGGGCTGAAGCTTACAGCAATTTGCATTTCACTGTGGCCTTGCCAGAAATGAAGCATGTTATATTTAGACCAACTGGAAGGGAAATCTCAGACACTAATTCAAATCACAAAACAAGGAGTAGAAATAACTCTGATCACAACCTTTAAAACAGACTCCTACAGAAATAAACGTGCATGCACAAGTTGACTGTGCAAGTATCACGATATTCATGACTTAAATGGCTTCTTAGAGTTTAACTGAGCTGGCAAAATATCTTATTTTCAAGGGAATTTTTCTTTCGTCTGTTGATAACAGATCAACAGAAGGATACACTGTACAACAGAGGGCTGATGGGCCTTCTGCATTTTCTCTACGTTATTCCCAAGTCCTTTAAAAAAAAATGATTTACTTCTCCCTGCATCTCATTTTTTTTTTCTGTTCCTGGTTTTAAATTTTTTTTCTCCCCTCTGCATTGCTGCAGCAGCTCTAAATGACTAGAGTGATTCATTCCATCATTCCAGTCTGTTTTTGTATTCCAATTCTAAACCATTTTCATCCACAGATTTTTGCTATTGAAACTGTTCCTTTTTATGACATTTTTGGAAAAAATACATAATGTTTGAATAATAAGTAAGAACTAGGTAAAATAAAATTTTGCTTCAGTTCCAACTCTTGACTGTAGAATCTTAGCTGCCATGGTCATTTGAATTTGTTGTATGGGAATCCACTTTTACATTTCTAATTGAGATTAATATTTAGTGTTCATCTGAGGAGAAGAGAGTTCTTTTAGCAGGAATTTGGGGAACTTGCTGGCAAAGACTTGAAAATACTTCTGGGAAGGAACAGAAGTTAATCTTTGTGGTTACTGTATTTGGTATCTTAAAGCTGCTTACATTTTATGTTAGTGATAGATGCATTTATAATACTTCACAAAGAATACTTCTTTTAAACCAAATCTCAGAAATGAAACCAACAGCATTCTCCTGTAGTCTGGACTGTATTTTAGAACACTTTCAATGTTTGGTACTTAAAATAGGAAGATAGAGTCCTTTTTTGCTCTGATTTAACATAGACTACACCCACGACCCCACCCCCCTGCCACCCCTTAAAAATCTGGATGCATATTTCAGTGAATTCCACTTCATTTTTTCAGCATGTTCCCACAGAGTGTTGTTCCTGAGTCACTCTGATAGTATTATTAATCTGCTTATTAAGCTGTCACAACATAGCATAGCTTTTAGTTTAGATAGTTATGTTCTATTTTCAACAGCTAGAAAGCATCTGTACTTTCTCCCTTAACCTTCATTAAGAAAATATACCTACTAATTTTTATTAATTCCATGAGCTTTAAAGGTGCAACGTCTATCCCTGGGACTTTTTCCTAAACAAATCCAGTGTAATCAGGGAGGTGGTTTTGTTTTCGAAGGTATTTTCTCAGTATTTTCTCCATTTAGTGTCCTTCAGAAGAAAAATGTTTTGCATAAAAACTCTATAAAATTGTTTTATATTTATGTAAAAATTTGCTCTCATGTTTAATGCTATCCCTGTCCTATAATTGTGTAGTTAACATGCATATTACTTTGTTTGTTTTCAGACGTTTGGAACAAAACCTTATCAAAATCATTCCCCCTGGAGCTTTTACACAGTACAAGAAGCTTAAGAGAATGTAAGTTTTAATAACAAGACCAACATGCAAGAGCAATCATGAATCTTCTAGCTTCAAGTTCAGTATCTTTATTTTAGAAACATATTGGCAATTTCTATGTTGAAATCACTGGGGACTGCACAAATAATCTCTTCAAAGTGTAAGCAACAATGGAATTTGGTTCAGGATGCCTAACAGTGCATAAAATCCTTAATAATGCTTATTTTCACTTCCTATTATAAATGATGTGAGCTAATTAGTTGTTAGTCTGTTCAAACTTCAAATCTGCTTCCTCAGAAAAGATTTTAAGTTCTGCGGCTTTTTTTTCTTTCATTCATTCCGGTATCTGTTTGTACCAGTTGAATTTAGTTGACCCCAGTTATAGCAGGAGTGCATGTTCTTGCAGAGCAGTTAAGACTGTTTTTGTAGTGCATTTAATGTCCTGATGCTGAAATGGTTTGACTGTTTACAAGAAACCTGCTGGAGCTTGTTTTTTCTATTTCTTAATCACCAGTAGATACCCAGACAATTCTTTTTTGTTACGTCTTGTGCTTTCTCTTTGGATTTGAAAAAAATGATCCTGATTTGTAGCAGTGCTTTCATGCAGATAATCTGGGCACTCCCCCAGTTGGTCTTTCTTTTCATTTTTAAGTGATATATGAGGGATGTTGTGACAGTAGCACAATGATACAGGCAATGGTAAAACAAGTTACTCCTGCTTCACCATGGTATCAAGATGTTGATGGGTACCACTGGACCAGTAACTTCCAGAAATCATTCAGGCTTTATAGCTCAGTGCTGAGACTGCTAAAAAGGTGCCTTTACAGTTCTTGTTTTCTGATGTGAAATATAGTTATTGGAATTAAGATATTGTAAACTGATTTCACAGAAGACAACGGATTATCAGATAGCTAATGCTTTTGGAAACTGAAATGAACTTGCTCTGTACCTTTGGATTTAAGGATAAAATTACTGTGTTTGCCACTCCAAACTTCCCAAGCTCCTAGAGCTGAAGAGCTGTAAATATGGATCTTAATATTTAACAGGTCAAATCATCAATCTTGTAGAGTCTCTATTCTTCTGTCTCACTTTCAATATAGCTGTATGTATTTTTAAAGAAGTACTGTATTAGATAGCAAGATGGTAATTTTAGTGAAAAATGATGGATCCCTTTTCAGTGACCTAACTTGTAACTTTTTCATTATTAAAGTCACTACTTAGTTCTTTCTGAGGTATGACTAATTTTAGATTTTGGCAATGTTTTACTGTCATTTCATTTTTCATGATTCGTGAACTCTAGTTTTATGGGAGTTGACCAAAAAAATGTTCTTTATCTTGACTAGCTGCTCAACCCAATGCTGCTCTTACTATGTGAAATGATTAATGTTAGAATTTCACAGCGGAATTCCATTAACAAGTTGTGTTAACAGCTTTCTGGAGTATAATTGGCATACTTATTGAGCTCTGAACTCACAACTAAATAATGTTATTGTGCCAGATGATCTGTATCAAAGTTTAGTTAACGTGACAACATTTTGTGGAAGAACTTGGGATAGACAGTTAGGCTGCAGAATGTCCCATAACAAAGATGATGTTTTGCCATTTGGTTATTGATGTGTCTCCTTGTTAAAGTTTCATTTCTGCCGGACAGTGAGGCTTTAAACTGGGCATCACTGTTGTTACATAAAGTTTAACTGAAGACATTTGTTCCACCATTTGAAGACATTATTGACATAATCTTTTTAGTGTGCAAGATTCCCAGTATTGTTAACACAATAATATACTTTAGTGAAAAGACTACCTCTTAAGAGAAGTAACCATCCTTAGAGAGGAAGGACATGTTTGATATCACTGAAGTCTTCAGCCTTTCTTAATTTCTGACACTTTGATTCCAATGAGCAGTGCAATAGCATGAAGGTTATTGATTTAATTAATTGATGCGCTACCCAGAGTACAAATGAAGAACAATATTATTATGGTTATTATTAGCTATTATTTATAATAATATTTTAATATAATTCAGAAGATAGTATTAACATAACATTGTGAATTGTATTGTATTTTTCTCCTTCTGGTGAATAAATATGCAAGAATGTTAGGAATAATAGACTGCTCACTTGCAGCACTCTCAGTATTTTCATTGTTTACTGAGTATTTCCTGCAAGATTATGCAGTTTCCTTTTGTTAAATAATTGGATAAATGAGATTAATTTTTAGGTAAGAGCCAGTTGTCCAAGATAATCTTTATATGACTTGATATTAATAGGTCAAATGCTACCAGAAGACATCTGTATATTATTTTAAGTGTTATATTTGCATCTAGCTGAATTTTCCTGTTTAAAATGTCTCTTCAATAGCTTCCAGGACGGAAGAGTTATTCTGGTGATTGGATTTTAGCAAAGGAGCTGAAGTCTTGTGTGTCCTGGACTTCATCATAATTGCCTACATTTTCTCACACAAATAATTATATGAAGCTAAATGTATCTGTCTCAGAAGGAAGATTTGGCACCTATAAGATTCAAATATGCAGTTGAATTATATAATCTGGGATGGCAGTTCCCCTGATTTTGGGTGCATGTATAGGTCCTTGCTCTGTGCTCGGTTATTCAAGGACTTTAGAAGAGGTTTGAGGGGCTTGAAGGAGATGCAGCCCATCTCCAGAATCAGAAGTTGTTGCCATTATTGCATGAAGTATCCAAGCTCAGGCATGCCATTTTTAATTAATTTACATAGCAGTTGTGCTTGTACCATAGTTCTGTAACTTCTAGCTTACGAATTCCAAAGTTTATGGCATGACCTCCCATTTTGTCGTTGCTTTTCTGAGGCCTTTAACTAACAAGTCCGTAGCACAAGACTGATCCAAATACAGAGCCACTTTGAAAGATGTGGTTGTACTCCTCTAGTTCTCATGCTTGTAGTGGCATTTCATGTTGTCAGATTAATTTTACTGTGTATTAGCAGAAAACACATCGAGATTTCACAGTCTTCCCAGTTCCTTTGTGGCATTGCTACTTTTGTTAAGCATCTAAAAACTAAACCATATATGACATGGATTTTTGCTAAGTCCTCTTGTCAAATGAGAACAGTCCATTTTACTCCATATTACATGTTAGAGATAGATAATAAAGTAATCTGTTTCTAATAATGTTAGCTGACAAAGAGAATATTCATCCAATGCTATTAATAGTTTTGCATTCAGCTATATCTAAAAATAAATCTGTGTTGTTTCAAAACCTTTTACAGTAAAGACATTTAAAGCCATACAGTCATATGTTTTACAGTAACTCACAGGGTATCCTTGCTTCCCTGGTGCAAAGTCAAAAAACCCATTTATGTCCCTAACTGGTAACTGAGCACAGCCGCCCTCCAAGGTGTGTCAAACCACCTTTAGAAAGAAGATCTCTATCATGCTGTCAGAGGTGCAGGGAGACTAGTTTGAGGTGACTAATGTATTCCCTGCCTGGGTGGAATCCTGGTAAGTTTATTACATTTCCCCTGAGTGATTCAGAGATACCCTAAACTATGAAAATGAGCCGTATATGATCTAAATTGACTTAGCTCTGCAGGCTAGAAAAATCCCTATCTCTTTCTCTTGATGTAAATCAAGCACGGAATAGGATGGTCTTACCAAAGGAGACCAAAGGAAGGGAACAAAAGTACAAGGACGTAAATTAATTCCTTTGCCTCAGTGAAGTCAGAAGGAGATGGGACCTCCTTATCCAAAAGCAGTGGAGCTTGGGCTCTAATGGAAAGGAAATAATGTGTCTAATTATCTTCTAATGCTGATTGTAGTGCATCTGCATGAAGTGAGTGAGTGTCATCACCCAGCATGGCATTTATGCACATTCAGGCACCATTAGTTACACACTCATTAGCATCCGGACATGGGGAGAGAGAAAGGATGGAAAAGTTGAAATGTAGCAAATCAATGAAATAGTGCTGAAATACTTTTTTCAAAAACTAGACGCCCCTTTTCTGGTGCTTGTCATTGTTCAGCAAACTCATGATTTCATGTCAGTGTAATAGGTTTTAATATGTCCCTCAATAAATAGATAGCACAGATTCACATCAGACTTCATCTTACATAAGAATTACTAGATAAAAAGCAGCAAATGCTACCAGGCAGTCTAAAAGTTTCACAAAAACCTGTATAAAAAGAAATATTCCTACTTTCACTGTCACAAAATTGGCTGCTGTGAATTGAGCTGAAGAACTGGAAGCCTTCACTGAATACTGTCCTTGTAGGCAGGATGTTGTAATAGAAAATATCAGTGAATTGCATAGCAGTTATTTCATGAGCCTTAAAAAAGAATGAAACCTTATAAAAGAACCAAAGGAAACAAAATTTTATATGGCTAGATTTGAAAACAGTTAGAGGACTTCATTAAAATTTTAACAAACAGAATTTGGAGCTCGAAACCTGTATAGAACGGAAAACCTTACATTCTGGTTCCTAAGTTCTTGTTAAGTGATGTTTATTTTGAGTCTGACTGGGATCCTTAGCATGTGCCCTGAGTGAAAATAACAGTGAAGATGTACATGAAATACTGTATTACTCCAGCTTCAGCATTCGGTGAAAAGATTTGATACTACTGATAAAAGCTGATACCAACTGTCAGCGAATGCAATGAGGTGGCTGAAAGTTATGCCTGTAGCTAAGCACCTGGTTGAACTGATTGACAGAAAGATTGGATTGCAATGACAATCGTGATAAGGCACCCAGTTCTGAGCATCTGGGTCCCAAGAGTGGTAAATTTGTCTCCATGTATAAAGAAATCGTGTCATAGCCTATATTTATCTTTGTGTACTTGGTGGGTTATGATTGAAATTGAAGGGTATTTTCCAAACCAGGAACACACTTTCCCTTGAAAATGACAGCAGGCTGTAACGGAATTCCACTCACGTCATAGCTGAAAGGGTGGAATCTTGCTGGGGCTCTCTGACGGGGTCTGCAATGTACTGGGTGTTTCCTGCAGTGCTGCAGGCTTCAAAGGTCCACAATTTCCATTCAGATGCTCAAAAGCTTTGCCTAGTTTCTGAAAACTCTAGGCAGACCTGCTAGTGCTGTGTTGACCCTCTTCTCATCTGCCTCATCAGATCACGGTCATGGTAGAATTCTATGCTGCTTGTTTTCTCTAGGCCATTAAAAGCCAAACACCGCAGTGCCAAACTCCTCAGTGACACTGGTGCCTGCTTTGGGATTGGGGCCTGGATAGTCTGTTTCCCATCCCCTTTCCCATTGTTATTAAACAGCAATGGTGTGGGAAAGTCTTACCCCAGAAGAATTTTATCATCCTAAGAATTATTGATATTGTTTCATATAAATTGAGACTAACTCTTAGTGGAATTTCCTAGGGTTTTGATGGGAAGTTTGTTTAACTATACTACATGTTTCTGGTATTTATGAATATGTTCTTCTTTACATCTCATTTACCACAAGGTTTCTTCTCTTAGACAAACACAGTCTTGCTGCCTCAGAAGCCAGTCCCCTGGTGCCTACACCAGGGGAATTCCTTAATGCATCTCCTGCCACCACTTTCCAGCTACCTTAGAACCTCTCCTCACCTTATCATTTCACTTACAGTCAAGATATGATCTTCTGTACTGTTATAAAGTTAGCCTTCCATGCCTCTAGTTAAACATTCAGACAACTTTTATGCTTTGTCACAGGCTGTTCCTCCTGCTTGAGGACCACCTCACAGAGTCACAATGTGATCTCCACTATTAATAGTTATTAAGATGGTTTTATCAACTGTTTTTATTCATTGGGCTACCTCACTATTGTTCCTCAAAGCTCTTCATAAAACTCTTTGTTTCAGTGTCCATAAAATGAACGGCTGTATTAACAGGTGAGCTGCTGATTTATTGAGGTTATGGCCTGCCGAACTGATTGATGTTTTCTGGCCATTCCTGGAATTTGCCTATCTGTGTCCTTATATAGCTCATAATCTCTCTGAGGTAATATGATCCTTTTGTTCTGCTTTTGTATCTAGTATATTCTTCCAATAAACTACACCTAAAATGTTTTCATCAGATTCCTGTTTACAAATATTTTTTTAATCCTCCCTTCTCTTTACAGAGACATAAGCAAGAATCAAATATCTGACATTGCGCCTGATGCATTCAAAGGCTTGAAATCTCTCATTTCATTGTAAGTACAAAACAGAACTGAATGGGCATTTGGGGAGAGCTTGTATGTAAGAGAAATAAAAATGATAATGTGCTGTCTGGGAGAACTTACGTTTCTGTGTGCATTTGCCAGCTGTGTGAAGCATCTGATCTTTTCCAAATGAAAAATTGGTGATGAAGGTTACACATCTCTAGTAAGTTCTTTTGTAGATGAACACCCCCAAGGTTAATGACTTCTTCACTTCTTCAAATCAGTGCATTAGTTGATGTACATGTGGCCCTGCAGGCTAATCCATGCCCCCCAACTCATCACGGCACTCAAAAACTTCGTCACAGCTCAGATGCTGTTTGGTGGTGTTAATCAGGGAGGAGTTAGGGGAAATGCTTCCATATTGAATTTTCCTACTGTACTAAAGAATTGAGGTTGCACACTCTTGTAAGTTTTTTGGTTTATTTGGTTTTTGAGTTTGGTGTTGGGTTTTTTTTTCAAACTAGTTAGTGAAGAACCTAAGCTCTTAAGAAAATGTTTATATTTCTTAGCTGTAGTTGCTACTTTATTAAGCTGGAAGGGGACTAAAATATGACTTCATAAAGAAGATAAAAGGACGGTAGAATACAAAAACTGTTTTAGCACCAAGTTGAATTTAAATGCAGCTATGTTTCAACTAGCTACCCACAGCACTATTCAAACAGTGGAGCTTTTAATGGCTAAAAGGAGCAATACAAGGTCAGAAGCTGGATATGGAGAATGAGCTAGAATAGACTGTTAGAAAGAGCCCCAGGTTGAGAGAAGAGAGAAAGCTCAACTGGAATGATATTTCCCTGCATTAATTTTGAAGACATTTTAAAAACATCTAGCTTATTAGTATTCATATAACACAGTTTGATTTTTAAGAGTGTAGTTTGTTTCTAAAAGCTGCCATAATTTTATTCTCTGAATACCAGATAATTCTAACAACCTATATAACTTGTTGACTAGTGCTAATATTAGAAGGTTATTCGGTACTAAACTTACATGCTGTAGTAAACTTCTGAGCCAGAATGCAGAAGGATGTGCCATTTTTTGTGCTCTGAATCCAACTGGGAGAATGCCAGAACTATATATTAAGTGTTGCTAGCCTTTGTTGAATAGTTAAGGTGGTGTTATTCAACACGCTTGGAAATGGTCAAATCCCTCAATGCTGCCTGGAAACGTTTCAGTAAGAGAATGACATTTTCTGGACACTACAGTTTTGGCTTAGTATGAAACTACTGCTGATGCTGCAAAGCTACAGCTTTCTGGTCTTGGCAAACTTCCTGGCTAGGAGCAAGCTGGACAGGCAAGACATTTCTACTGGGGTTGACTTCCTGACTCAGAAGCTACTCAGCTTTAGCTATAGCTGATCCAGATACCCCCAGGTGGCCTCAGGAGTGGAACAGAACACATCAGTGTGGACAGAGAGGAAATGAGAAATATAAACTGGGCAGGAATTTATAGTGTTTTGACTTGCACACAGAAGCAACTGAAATGACTGTGTATTCTCTGCTTAGTCATCCAAAATGATATTTTAAGTAAATGACGTTTAAATATGTTTATATCCAAGGGAGTAAAATATTGCTTAAGTTAATGCTAGGAGGTTACAAGGGGGAAGAGAGAGGGCAGAGAGATGAGATGCAACACAAAAAGGGCTATAGTAAGGGAACTGCCTCTGAGCTGTCTGTCCTTTGTTCAGGGTTTGTTTCTGCTTCAGTTTCCTTCTACCACAGCCACACAAAGCTGTTGTGACACACAGTCTGTTTCTCCTCTTTCTGACAGACTGGTTTCTAGGACAGTATCAACTCCAGCCTTGGAATTGTCAGCCTCCTCCTCTAGGTTCAGTTGTCCGTTGTGCTTGCTACTGGCTTTTACTTTCTTTTGAAAGGTTTTTCTCTCGTTGGTCATTGCAGGTAGGTCTTACAAACATTTTCCCAATGGCTGATAGGCAAGAGTTAGTTCCCTGATCTTTCATGACCTGTCACTCAGACCTCTGGCAAGTTCCTCCTTGCTGGTCACTTTTGTAGTTGCTTCACTTTCTGAGCCCTAGATATCTTCATGGAGCAAGATTATCTGCTGTTCTGCAGAATCTGGGTTTCTCTGAAGAAACCTCCCCCAGGTTTCTACTTCTGAGTAGTAGAGGATTTTCTTTCGTCTGATCTCTGCTATAGCCACCAGTCCAGTTCCGTCAGTCGCAGAAGGATGAGTAAGTTCAAGAGAAGATGACTCCTTTGAACTGCCAGCCTTTCTAATGAAACTGCTGAAGGGGAAAGAACAAGGAGGTAGAAATGAAAAAAGACAGTTTGCTTACTAGTGTTTTCTCTTTTAAGCAGGTCCGTCTTTTTGGTGCCCGAGGCCCCAGTAAGTTTAGTCAGCTACATGCACTGAAGGAATGCTGCTCTGCATACAATGCTTCAGCTCAGCTGAGAGTAACTTTTATTTTTCATATATGTAAGTCAATGTGATTGGTGGCATACATTTTAATGAGACACCATTGAGGTTTAATCTATGCACAGAGCAGCTGGACTTTTCAGCTAGCTGAGTTAAAACAAGAATAAAGAAGGGGAAAATATTAATGCACAAATGAAAGTAAGCAACTTTGTTTCCATTAAAAATGAAGTGCTGCTGTACTGCCTAAAATCCTTAGTTTTTTTCCCCTCTGCATTATTCACATTTTCTGCTCCTCCCTTTACTCCCTGCTTGCATGCAGTTGCAGTGCTCCCTATGGATCTAAGAGAGTGAAAGTGCTTACCTGGAAGACAGCCAATGCTGTTAGTCTAGCTGGCTAATGGAGGCCTATATATAGTGGGTTGCTCTTCTACTTTCTTCTGAAGTTAACCTAGGTTAGTGTTTCCAGGCAGAACTCTTTCTCAGAGTATACTGCCTATTGTACCTATGTAGAGATGGAAGAAAAAATGGTGTATTGAAGTTTTCAAAACACAGAAATGTTTACTACAGAAACAGTTTCCCCTAAAATGTCTAAAACTTAAAATTACTAAGTGACCCATATGCTAGCAGGTCATAAGTTTTTATTTTAAATCGATGTATTTTCTCCAACAAGAAATCCTCCTATGAGAGTCGAACAGGTCACAAAATCTTAACACTTTAAATAAGCCATTTCTACCTTAGGTTTTCTCTGCATTTAGCAAAAGAAAGGCAAGCTTGTTCTTGTAAGGACTCAAGACTTCTCCAGTCCTCAGACATAGGGAAAAAAAATTGTTTTCTCCATGCCCATTTTTCAGTGGGACTTTGTTCCCTATTGATATACTGACTTTGTGGAACAGAGAATTTCTACTCCATTTTTCTTAGAAATAGAGTTTTCTGGCTTTTCCTTTTCCCCTTGTTGTGTCACATGCAGGTGGCACTGTGAGTCACCGGTCAGCTCTGGGTCTGTTTGTTCTGTGTATTTAATTCTGTTACAGTGTCTGAAGTTCCCTTTCAATATTCAGGCACTAGGGCATAGATCCTTAGCATATTTTTGGTATGAACCAAGCTTCAAACCTGCTTATGGACAAAACTGAAGATACGGTAAGGTACAGCCTCTGGTTTTGAGAGGACAGAGTTGTGGAGAGCTTGCTATAGAGTCATTGTGGAGAATGGAGGGTGTTGTGGATCAAGGCCTGAGAAGAAGGGTCTTTAGTCTTAAAGATGCTACTGTGGGATTTGGGAAGAAGAAGTTACATTGCACAATTTCAGTGACAGCTGTTGGGCAAATAAACTGCTTGTCTATACCAAAGTCTCCCCCCTTGAAAAAGTGGAAGTATTTCTCTGTCTCAAAGAGATGATACGAGGGTGTGTATACATTGAAGGCTGTAAGGTGTAGTACTTGGGACCATATGAAATATCCAAAATGAGAAACAAATAATTATAATTATTTGAATCTAAAAAAGCAGTAAACAGCAGAGATGTACATGAGCCACAGTAATGTAGCCATGGCTTTTCTGTTGGAGGGATTAGTCTTGCCATCCGATATTTCTTTCCATATAAACATGAGGGCAAATATTTCCCCTTCATTGAGAAGTCTGGCAAAATAGCTTGATTGCAAAAGAATGTGTTACATTAATTTTAAGCAAAAATTTGAGAAATGCTCTATCTGTAGTACATGTGCTTGCATTTACATAGTTAGAATTATACTTTGCTGGAGTTGGAGTGGTTAATAACTCAGCGCAGAACTTGGGGCCTAAGTTATTAATAGTTTCATGTTTCAAGAATGCTGCGTGCACTTTCTGAAGTAAATTAATTTTTCATTTAATCAACTCAAAATCTGTCTAATATCAGTGAGAGTATTGTATCACCATTTGGTTATTGTTAATAATATCAAAGATAAATGTTATTCTTGGGGTCAATAAACTTCCCACAAATTTGGTTTGGGAGGCCATATCCAGACTGTCTGGGGACATTTTATGGGAAATGACAAAATGGTCTAAGCCGTCATTGTGTTAAAGGGAATGAATAAATTCTAGACCACTGCAGAGGGAGAATTCCTTTGCTTTTGTTTATATACTGAATTAAGCTAGCGAACAATTTAAAAGCTTAGATCAGCCTGGGCACAAAGGCAAGAGACAGCTTAGATTTTGACATAGCAGTCCCATTTAGACCATCATCTCCTGGGTGATGATGTATGTGGTGTCATTTATGGTGATTTGAAATCTGCAATAAAACACTGCCAAACTTATTTTAAGGTAACAAATTGCTTTAGATAGTTTTACTGTGATTTATTTAGCCTAACTTGTTTTGAAGAAATATGAAATAGTGCAAGGGAAAAAAAATGTCTAAATTTTTTTCAGATATTAGAAATGTATTGCTGTTTTTACCCCTATCAATTCCTCCTCTTTTGAAAACTTGAATTCTTATTGAGCCTGTGCCATTGTATGTAGCTTGGGAAATATAAATTTTCCTAGCAAGAATTATTTTAACAGTCTGAAGGAAAGTTAAAAGCGTTCTGCGAACTGAAAAAGACATTGCATAAAGTAAAAATTTGACACTTCAGTGAGAACGTTTCAGCCAAGCCGAAATAAAGGAACACTTAGCTGGAAACCATATGGTCTAGAGTAAGGGATTCTGTGCTAGGCTTTCATAACCCCAAAAAGTTCTGTGTCACCTTCCAGGGAAAAATCTCTATATTCTGGGATCTGACTTAATGGAGCAGCTAAACTGCAACTACTTTTGCAAGTAAGGCAGGCCAATGAACTGTAAAATAAAGACAACACAGCAATTATCGTTTCACAGGCTTAGAAGGTGGTATGCTAAACTTCAGTGCTTTGAGAGGCCATGTGTTGGTAATGTCTTTGAAAATTCCTTAATTTTAAAATTGTTCAAGAGGTCAGAATGTCTAGAGACTCTGAAGAATCAGCGAGACTTTTAGGCTTCAAGGCCCTGCCACTGAAGGTTTGTTACATGCTTGTTGCTACGTGTGCTTCCAATACTTTCTTTGTCTGGTACGTCTCAAGCTTTTAGATGAATCTATGCAGTGACTATTTTCACTGTTTAATCCTTATTTTTAACTACTTAGAACATCAGTTGGATTAATCTGCAAAACTTTAATTTAGTAGTAACAACTAATTGATTAACTGGAAATTCAATATTTAGTTGTATCTTAGAATACATACGTTTTGGGGGCAATATTAAAATATGATGCCAGAATCAGGCTGAAGAAACGTAATGCCTCATTATAACTTTTATATATTTGTATAATTTCTTATTGCAGTTCTGTAATAACTCTTCAGCTGAATAGGGTGTTTCTTCCAGGGATCTCCTTCAATGCCTGCAGTGCAGCCAGGGGTCTGTGTTTTATGTGTGTTGTCTTTCCTGTTGTTTGGAAGGTTGACAGCAGCCTGAAGACTGCTGCAAGTTGTGAGCCAATCTGCCAGGTACTTTTGAAGAACTGCAGCTTGTGGTTTGTGGACACAAACTAGTGAACTGGCATGCTGATGGCTTTACATGCCACTAGGAATACAGCTTTCAGATGGCTCAGCTGTACCTGTGCCATAGCAGTAACCTCCTGATGTTGGAAAGCCACCTGCAAAAAAGTTGAGAAAAGTTTGCTTGAGTTAAAAATACAATGAATGTTTCTTCACACTGGTCATTCTGGTATTAGATACACCTGCCTTGTGGAAAGACAAGAATAAAACTAATGTACTGGCAAGTCTTTATGACCGTTTTCTTCATTCAGACTGGTTTCCATCTTTGTAAAAGAGACTCCTATGTATGGTGCGAAGAGAAAGAAAAGAACAGTAAGGAAAAGAATACCTATTGGTGTCTCAGTCAGTTTTGGCTTAGCCTCTAGTTGCTACTTTTAAGATTAGTGTTGTGAATATAGAATTAAGCTATAGCTCACTTTCCTCTTTCTCCCAAAATGTACATCATGTTTAAGGTAATGTCTTCACCACCTGACATTAAATGATATTTGTCAGACCTGTGGCTAGCTTGGTCTCCCAGCAGAGTTGAGAAGCTAATGGACAACCAGGAGCACACAATAGAAATTTTAGTAATTTTTTTCAGTTCTAACAAATGTCGCTCTGATTTACTGATTCACTGTCTATTGGCAGCGATTACTGAGATGATTTTATTTTTATTACATATAAACTTTGTCAGTGTATTTTAATTAAAAATATTTTGAGTCTAAAATTTCGGGTGCTAGAGTGTAGAAGGAGGGCTGTATTTCTTGCGCCAAGCTTGCACAGTAGAGCCAGGACACCTGCATGTCCTGCAACATATGTAAGGGATGCAAGTGAACATAAAATTTTAGTACTTGTAATGCCATAGGCAAACCTCCTAAAAACTATCTCTGTTGATAAAAGCATTGGAGATTTAAATGAAGTTCTTGAATTAACTTGGCTGAGTTTCCTTTCCTTTTATATGGTCTTTTGAACTTATTTTTTGTGTTTGCAGTTTTTGTTTGGTTTCTTTTATCCCCAGAGCTGCTGTTCTGGAAACATTGCGGTGCATGCTAGTGAGGAGGGCAGAATGGCAGGACACAGAGGAAAGCAGCTGCCATAATGGAGTGTACCTAACCTAGCCAGTCTGTTCTGCAGGCTAACTCATTCATAGTACTCTTAGGAGTGCAGCAGTTGGTGTATTCAGAACAAAAGCACCTTGGATCAAGAACCTGACGAGCATTCATATTCATTGGTATGAGTATGCTTTCCTGTCTTAAACGGAAAAAATGAGAACTCCGAGGAAAGCAGAAGTTTCTGTGCTTTTTATTAGAGTAAATTGAAGGAAGGAACTCAAGAAATGAAACGCGATGCATTATGTATCTCCCCTCCCCTCCTCTGCTTCTTTCTGTACGACCATTCGACTTCAGCTCTGGAATGGCAGGCAGACAATGGCATTAGCTAATTTGGCTCTGTGTAGTGCTGAACATGAATATGAATTAGAGACAAGTGCCTGAGCTCTCATACTGACTTTTGTTTAGCTGTTAATTTTTTTGAATGTTAATGTGCCGCATGCACATAACCCTAATTAGGTTTGAAAATGCTTGTTTCTTTTCATGGCTTCTAAAAATTGAAGCTTTGTTTTATTTTATAGGCTATTTTAATCTGGTTTATTTCACTCAAAATAATAAAGCAGATGTATAAACACATCCAAGGTTTAAAATTCAGTGGAACACTGTGCTATGACCTTCTGACTCTTAAATTAAAAGTAAATGAAAAATTACTCTAATAAGAGTCTTATTTTGCTATTTGCATTTAATAGTACCATAACTAACAACTACACTGGGTGTGAGTGTTGAGATTTGTTTAAGGTTTTACTTTATATAAGTGTTTTTACCTCTACAGCCAGAATAACCCTTAGTCTAGAGTGGGGATGTTTTTACTTCTTTCCATGGGCATTTTGTACAGCTTAGCTTCTGAACTCTTTCTTATATGCTATAGTATTTTATGTTATTGATCAGCACTGATGATCCTGCTACTTCACAAAACTAAGGGGATGTTTATCTAACATCACAGAATTTATAATCTAAACTTTGTATACAGATGATGCACTTGCTAAAGAAATGTTGTTCAGAAAGAGTGGAAACTGAAATGGAAGTGCACTGGATTCTGTAGGCATTAACTTACTATTTTAACCTTTTATAAATATTTTATCTGCAGAGGTTTTGCTTTTGCTTCCTGATACAGGTGCTCGCATCAGTTACTTTGTTCAGAAAGAAGTCTGTGAGTCAGCCATTTAGATGTTGGTTTAGAGCACAGTGAAGTTCAGTGACTTGAATATTACCTCTTATTTTGAAATTTTCTAAATGGACCTGCTAGACCTTTCAAAGTTCAGCCATCATTTCTGTCTAGTTTTGGGTAGAGTATAAAAATCTCCATACAACACATGAAATTTTGTTGAAGTAGGAAATTGTGTGTGTCTTCTGAAGGTGAAATTAGGAAACAATTAGAAAAATGTAGCCGTACTAGCATTTATTACTCACAAAAAAACCACTAATTGTAACAGCACATTAAAAGCCAACCTTCTGACTCTGCAATAGATAAACTGTTACATTTGTTTAGAGAAAATATAATGATAGATGATCATGAATGGCTTGGGTAGCAGTTCAGTTCCTGCTAATCTACAAAAGTAATGAAAAATGAAGTTTCAAGTTCAGATTTTCATATCTAAGTGGTGCTATTTTATTTAGGTTCATTTTATTTAGGCTCAGAAATGAGCTGATCTGGGAACTCTCCCGCAGAGGTGATATACTTCCAATGACTGATGAAGAGTAAACTGAATTGGTGCTACTCTGGGAAGACCAGAGGGTACTGTAAATGGTCTGTCATGCAAAGTATTTGTTTTTCAGTATGTTCAACTCACCATAATATTTTAAATGTTGAAAGACAGGGTAAGCCAGAATTTCAGCCAGCTCACATGGCTATTTGATTCATTGCTAGCATATTGAGGAGATTCCGATTGGACACCAGAGGAAAATTTTTCACACTGAGGACAGTCAACCATTGGAATAATCTCCCCAGGGAAGTGGTTGACTTGGCCACATTGGACACCTTTAAGAGTCGTCTGGACAGGGTGCTGGGCCATCTGTGCTCTTCCCAGAAAGGTTGGACTAGGTGATCCCTGAGGTCCCTTCCAACCTGTGATTCTGTGATTCTGTGATTATTCCACATTACAAAGTTAGGGAATTAACCTAATGTTTAATGACATATAAGCGACACAGTTGTGGCATGAGCTGGTTTATAGCATTTACCATGTCCTATGTAGAACACAGAAATTAAATAAATTCTGTTTTTCCCAATTTGAAGTCTATTAAAATGTTTAGGTAAGGTGTAAAATTTTCAGAGGGAGCCTAATTTTCTCCCCTTTTACCAGGACCCATACAAGCTCCTAACTCACATTCTGGTTTTGACAACTTTTATCAGCTTGCAGAAATGACATGAGTAAATACTTTAGCCGTGATTGAAATTCAGGTGTTCCTGTCATGTATGATTTTGCTCTGATCCCTAGGTAACGCATCTTAGTGTAACAGTGGTTTTCTCTGGTTTTCCCTTTAGTTCAATTTCTGAGGGTACTGTATGTGCATTTTTCCAATAAAAAAGGAAATATTTTAAATATCAAAACTGAATCATGGGTATCAGGTCATATATATTTATGGTTGAATAAATACATACAGTGACTCTCATTTGTGTTATTAAACCTTTACTGATTTTTTAATAACTAAACTATACCTGAACTATTTTTGAATTTCTGAAATGTATGTCTATTTCTAGTTCAGGCTAAATTTCTTTATATTAGCTAGTTGAAATGGTAACAGCAGCTGGTGAAGCCATAGTATTTTGTCCAATGATGCCTGTGTCACATTTCATGCCAATTATTATATCTTAAGAGATTCAGTAATAGAAAATTTTATCTACAACCAGCTTGTGCTTCCTGGCTTTTAAATTCAGTATCACTGAGCAGAATTCTAGGTTTCTACATCAGACAATGTGCCTTTCAATGGTTAAAATATTCCTAAAAAGGGTGGGAAAAATCCCTCAACAGAATGAAAAATATTTCAGATACAGTTTTTGGATGATGTCCAGTTTCTACATTAAAAATGCTTTCCAACACCAGACAAAGCCTGAATCATAACGACTCATTTAATACCATGTGCTCTCAGAAGAGAAAATGAGATTGGAAGTTAAATGAAATGCCCACAGATCCTGGGCATGGTGCACAAGATCAATAAAGATGATAATGCAGAGATGTGGGAGGACACTTAACTGGTCTGTAACTTAAGATTTATTCTGTCTTCCTGAATCTTTCAGAGTGCTCTATGGAAACAAGATCACAGAGATTCCCCAGGGCCTTTTTGATGATCTTGTGTCTCTGCAGCTGCTGTGAGTATGATCCCTTCCTCTTCTTTATTTTACAGACTAGCTAGATTTACTGTTTCTTCGGCTTCTGACACTAATATAATCACCTCTTCCACTGAAAACTCACTGGGACGTGCTAGTCTGTTGGTTTTGAGTCAGGCAAGAGGGAGGCAGGGGCTGAAAAAAAAAAAAGGAAGGTGACAACGGTTTTATAGCACAGTGTGTATAGCAGGTAATAGACACAGAGGATTTAAGTGTGGGGAGGAAATGAGAGACTCGGTGAAGTCCAAGAAAGGAAATTTGGTTGCAGGCTGATGTGTGGGTGGGGATGCCATCTGATTGTTTTTACACATTTAGCATTTGTGGTTGAAGGTCTAGGTCCTTGAGGGCTATGGTGTTGAAAGTACCTGCACATGCAGGCAAAATGGCAATGTGAAAGGTCTTATTGCTGTGAGCCAAGCTCAGTTCCATATTCTTATTATACCAAATGGGGCTTAGATGCGAGATTTCAGAAAATATTGTGTATTTGAGTATTTTATGCCGGGTGTGATTTAACAGACAGTCATGAGCAGGAGTAAGATATATACCATACGCTCTTCAGTATTTATTAAAGTAGCATAAAAAATTTCCTAATCCAAATTTGAAATTGCAAATTTCACTCACTCTTGTCTCCATAATCACATTGGGAACGAGTAACTTCTTCAAAGAGAAGGAAACCAGCTACTGCTTCAGCCAGTCAGTAGAGGGAGCAGAAATTAAGTGAGTTTAATATATATTCCTAATGTTCTGATTACCATCATGGATGATGCACTCAGAAAGTAAAGGTGATGTATGATAAATTAATCATTTCTGGTTTATATCACGTACAACCCTCCACCCCCAAACAATAAATTATATAAAATATAAAATCAAAAGTAGCTTTTAGACATGTTACTTTAAGCCTTTCTGACTGTCTTGACATAATCAGAAATGAATATCCAACAGTTCATGATTACCATTGAACGTATCGCTCTATGATTGCAGTCTTTGCTGCACTTATATGCTCTCTAAAAATAAGCATAGATGTAGAATAGAAATCCATGAGCAAAGCTAAAGAACTAAAATAACGAATAGTTTAAATTGCTCTATATGTTAAGTGAAGGACTACTCAGACGTGTAATTTATCCATGAGATCTTAATTGCAAACATGGACCACCTTGTTCTAGAGAAGGACAAGCAAGAGCACATATAGTTTGATTATGACAGTCCTTGAGCTGTGACAGTGGGAAGCTGTTCATCTCCCCCTGCACACAGGCAATCATTTTGTCTTCACCTTTTGCACATACTTTTTCTGGCAGCTCCTTTCTCTCTCCTGTCCCATACTTCACAGATTTGTTAGTACTTCAGTGTCTTCATGGCCAGCCTGCGCAGTAGGAAAAGACTGTGTATTTAGCAGGGAGGTAGTTTGCCATGTGTGAGAACAATGAGCATGAAAGTGCTTAGAAGCTGGGACTCAGTACACATTGATATAACTGGCATGTTAGTCATTGTCAGGCTCAGATTGGGTCATGTTCAGTACATTGAAGATGCTGCAAGCAAAAGGAGAGCTAAAACTTAACTTGTGACTTTGACCTCTGAGAAAGAAACTATATTTAGAAAGTCGGAGCTTTATCATAGTCCTCCCCTACAAATATTTTATGGTTACAAGTTCAAATTGATACACAGTTGCTCTATTTAACCCAGCACACTTTACAGATAGGATCTTTCCCAGTAGGAAAAAAAAAAAAAAAAAAAAGAAAAATCACTCAACACATGGCTTACAGTATCCTGTAAAAACATGGGTCTAGAACTTTTGCATAAAGCATTAAGCAGGTTTCAATGCTTTTATCCTATAGTCCATGTGTGCAGGTAGTGCAGACTTTCAATGGATTACATATTTAAGCCCAGATGCAGTAATTTTCCAGTCTGAATTAGCTTGAGTGATGCCTTTTTGTTAAGGGGGCAAAATCTATATGCCACAAAACCATTAAAAGGTGGTGTACTTCAACCATTTAAACATTCTCAAGCAGAGAAGATGTAAGTGGGTTGCCCTGTTATGGGATTCCCAGTGTATTGTGGCTCTGGAGCCTTTCAGGGTCTTCTTGAAGTGTTTGAATATAAAATAGCTTTTGGCAAGGAGAGCGTTGAATGATCATGCTTTAAATGCAAACAAATGTCTGCACAATTCTCTGAGTGTGGCTTTGAAGCAGCTATTGTGGGATTGCTTGTAGTATTTTAATGGATACCAAAAAAATAAATGGCGTTCTTTGGTTTTAGACCTGTTGTTGAACAGTTGGAAGAGTGCCCTATGATTATATCTAATTTAGTGTTCAGTGAGCTCTAGATTGGATTTCTTCTTATTAGTCTGGAGACACACTGATAAGAATGCTCTGATTAAAGTATACTCGTAGCCAGTATAATTTCCTAAGCTTGAGCTGGAGCATTTTTGAAAGTATACTGGCATTATGGTGAAGCAGGACACAATCAGGAAAAGGGAATCATTGTAGATCCTGTATAAAATCACTGAGATTGTATTTAGAAGGAAAAAATAATTATTGTGAAATTGCAGAGCAGATAATATTGTTATTTACTGTTTTGGATAAGACTCATCAGAGTTTCTCAGAAATGTCATTACCCTTCTGTTCAAGCATACTGTTAAAATATAGGCCAGATTATTGTACCTTTATTCTGGCAGAATTGTTTTGTGGAAGTGCCTTACATCTGCAGACAGTGCCACTGATGTCAGAAACACTGTAGCTGGGTAAAGTAATGCTCAGCTCAGGAATGACAGCATCTGAAACTGCCCCATTGGACTTTGGTATGTGGGTAATGAAGAATTCAGAAGTAGTTTTAGACCACCTGGCTAACATTAGAATTCTGTATTTCTGTTACATAAGACAGAGGTGGGTAAGCCAATATTATATTATATTTGGCAAGAAAATAGCACAGCATGGTTAGATAATAATTTTTTTTTTTTGCAGGGGGACGGGGGTGCAGCATGGCATGGTTTTGTTGTTGTGTTCTGGTTTTTTTTAAACCCTATTGGTGTCATTGAAAATATTGCTTCTGAAGTCTTCATTATAATTAGCTATCTTAAGGAGTTAACATTCCCTGAATAAGTAATCTCAATTGGATTTCTGTTAAATTGCTGATTTTAAAAATCTTATGTATTCCTAAATATGCAGTTGTAACCAACAGCAGCAAACGTTATTACAGAAGTCCAACTACACATCTGTTCTGTGGAACAGAAGCTTTTCTTGGACCATGTCATTTTCCTTATCCTGTTTGAAGTTGCCAACAGAAAGGATTCTAGAAAGCTACTGTAGCTACTGTGCCCTATCCTCATATAGTCTCTTCTTTTCAGCAGGTTGGATCAAGTGTCTTCTGAGAATTTTAGGTCAATTTAGATTTTAGAGAACTCCACTGTTTTCCAGAAAGGGATAACTAAAGTCTGGGGGTTTGGGGTTTGGGGTTTGGGTTTTGTTTGTTTGTTTGTTTTTCTAGATTTGGGTTTGGATTTTTTGGTTGGTTGGTTGGGTGGGTGGGTTTTTTCAGAGCTTTCATTTCATTGTTGCAACAATCCATCCAAGCTGTGAAATAATGTTTCATTAATTATCATTGTTTGTGTAACTTGCATTTGAATATCAGAAGAATGGAAAGGGTTTCCATTTCAGGGGGAAGTTTTCAAGTAACCATTAGCTGTGACCAGTTTGAACTGCTGTCCAGGAGGCCTTAGACTGATCTGGGTCTGTCTAGAAACTGGAATATATTTAAATGTCCTTCTCACCTGTCTTTCAGTTTGCCTGGAATGTGGACAGGCTCTTTCAGGAGCCTTTGAGTTTGCAAACTGTCTGCCAGTCACTGCATGAGGGCACAACATAACACTGCGCAGCTCTTTCATTTTCAGCAGCCCTGTGACAGATAAACCTGACAGTTGCTCAAATCTGCAGAGCCAGTCTGCAGTGAAACAGTGAGTCAAGTGGCTCAAGACAGCGAGCTGTGGATAATGGGCACCAAGTTTGTTAACCGGTATTTTTTATATCTAAGTAATACACTTTCCTCTCTGCAACCATATTAAAACAAACATTCTGGGAGCCTTTTTATTACAGTTATACACTGCGTGCTTCACGAGCACTCTATTTCCTGGAACAAGATGGTATCATAAAATCTCTACTGTTTAAAGAGATTGTATATCAAAATAATATAGGGGGATGAAATCTCATTTTTCAAATGTCTGGCAAGTATCAGTTTTAAATAAATCCTTTTCCTTGAGGAAATTTGCTTTGCATACTTACTAATAGTACAAGTGCTCAGGTGTGTTGATCCTAAATCTTACAGCTGAGATACTTGTGGCTTGCTGGGCAAGAAAGAATCCCTATAGTGGGCTCTGTTTTGATGTTGCTAGAAGTAGATATCCTCCTGGGATACATATATATTGAAGTAAGAGGTTTATCGTATTCTGCTGTGTAAAACGAAGCCAAAAGCTTACAGCCTTCTCCTCCTTCTACTAACGTCTGATCATTAGGGAAAACTCAACATTGTAGTTGGAAAAGACCAATAATCATATTGGTGCCTGGAGTTCAACATATTGACAGATAAAGTAACTACAAAAGTCATGAACAATTAAACTTCCAGGTCTAATCATCTAACCTGCATTAAAATAGGAACCCATTGGATCTAATATTTGCAACTTCAACTGACTTTCATTTAAAATAGACTTGTGTGAAGTGACAAATTGTGTGTGTACTTTCAGAAATGGCTATTATCAGTCTTCCCAAAATTCAACCAGTCAAATTTTGCTTTGAGTGATTCTCCTTTTTAACCTGCCTTTTATGCTGCTTTTCCTTGGATGAATAGTGAGGTACTTGGTACTCCCATAGCTCTTCTGCTGAGGTTGCTTGGAAAATCTCTCTGTGGCAGATTTGCCAAGTTTGAAGTGCTTGTGTTGATTTGTAATTGTAAATTGAATCCCAGTACTTAAGAGCGTAAAATAGGATCTACCAATTATTTATTGTATCCTTTTGGAGCTTGTTAGAAGCTTAAAGAAAACCCATACAAAGCATTTTAAAAAAAAAAAAAAAACAGAAATACAGAATTACTCTAATAAATGTACATGGATTCCAATATTTTGTACTGTATGCATTATACTATTATATACATAAGTGTCATTAAACAGTGACACAAACAGTATATAAATGCTGGAATAAAGAAATTAAAGTTTTCCACTTCCAAGACCTTTATAGTACAGTAGTCTCTCCTCCCCATAGCAGTCTTCTGAGATTTAAGTGACATATAAAATCATTTTGTTCCATGCAACTCTTAATTTTTCTCATGGAGAAAAGACAACAGGCATTAATAAAAGAGATATTCTGACTAAATGTAAGGGGAAACATTTTCATAATGACAAGTCAAGCAGTGGAGGAGCCTGCCTAGAGAAGTTGTGCATTCTCTGTCCTTGAAGATTTTAAAGACCAGACTGAATAACACTCTAAGTAATGTGGTCTGACCTTATAGCTCACCCTGGTTTGGGCAGTCTAAAAGGACAAGAAACCTCTCAAGCTCCCTGCCATTCTGAATTATCCTGTGATCTGATGAAATAATTATTTCTCAGATAAAGCAAATATCTCCATTAAATACCTATAAATTGGTCATGCTTTGAGTGGGGTTCAGACCAGATGACCTCTGGAGGTCCCTTTCAATCTTTGTCATTTCTGGGTTCTGTGGTTCTAAATTCATAGCAAAATGACATATGAACTTCTCCCTTAACTATTCAAAATATTTCTGGCTACAGCAGAGATGCTATGCAACCCTCATCCTTCTAGTTGAGGACAGAATACTCTCCACACAGACCCATTTAATAGCTTTAGAATTGTTTTCAAGCTGTTTGCCTCAAGCTTTTTTTCCTTCAGATTTCTGCATTTAGGCTGCTATTACCAAACTCAATAACCGCTGTTAAAGTGAGGGAGCAGCATCTGCCAGACACAGAAATACAATTACAGTAAAGCACTAATGAAAGACTGCAACAGCATCTGCCTTTTGTGTGTCACTTCTGTAGCCTGTCTGCATGCAGCTTTCCAAAAAAACAGCTACTTCATACGTCAGTGTGTAATTCATTAGCTATTCTGACGCCAGTGCTCCAAGCTGGACTCACCTGACAGAAACTCTCCTAGTTATTACTACACAAAAAACTAACTTCCTGATAGCGCAGGAAGTTGATAAAATGTGTTTATTCTGCTGTGCATCTGAATTATCTTGTGGTATCTAAAATCATCTGTGACCTTATCTGCAGGTATAAATAGGACAATATTGAATTTTGAATAACAGAAGTCCAGATGCTATGAAAACATGTGCTTATAATTCTCCAGGTAGTAACACGAGTACTGCAGGATTGTTTTATGGATGGTGTTCAACTGGAGTTGCAGTCTTTTGGTTCAGGAATGAAAGGAGGCCTTTAAAATCTCTCCAAAACAGGACTGTCAGGCTGTGGTCTGTGCTTCCTTCTTGACTCATTATCAGCTCCTGACTTTTCCATTTTAATTTATGTTGAATAAATTTGTCACCACCATCATCCAGTTTCCTGAACATGGAGGAACACTTGAAGCTGGTTCAAGCAAGTGCAATGATGATTTCACACTGGTTATTATCAACTGAAGCACCGACAGACTCTTCAGTGGTCAGTCATCACATTAGAAAATGTAATTTTTAGTAGATGTCTAAATATCTTGACACAGTGAGAGGCAGTCAGATTGTTCCCTTACACTCCAGGCCATTTTAAAACACTCCTGGAACTTAATATAATTATTTTGCCAACAAGTAAGCAGGGACATAATTCTGTCATTAGGCATTGCTTGTCATTGCCTGCTGGGAGGACTTTTGACTAGATACTTCCATATTGGCGCTTCAGCTGTTCTCCCGTGATAAGTTGTGTTAAATCAAATATGACACTTTATTCCCTGTAAATTTCAAACGAAAAAAACATGCCAAAAAGCTTCTTGACTTTTTGTAACAGGTACTGTATATCCTAAGGAATGCTTTCTGCCAAGAGTCCTTTCTTTGCTGCTCTATAGCGCATTTAAAAGTAGGTGAAGCCTTTGACTACTGATATCCTGTAAAAGTTATGTATATTTGTATTCCGCCGTTACCCATGCAAAAGTGTTACTCAGTTCTTCTCTTCCTTACAAGTCTCCTATGCATTTTACATCTGCCTTTTTCTACTGAGTTCTCATTTTCCACGGTGGAGTCTGGCATGTGGGATGTGTCAGCCAGTTCATGGGATGCTGAACATTTTCATTCTCATCGTGTTGCGTTGCTGTCAAAGCAAAAAGCTAGTGAAAAAGAAAGAGAAGTTTTCCAGTGGCTCTGTGCAACTTTTCTCCCAGACACTTTCCTTTTGGACCATTAATGCAGGATGATTTCTGGTCCATCCTATAGCAACAGAAAACCATGCAGTCTCCATCGTGTGTTAAGGTTGCTAGGCGGCTGGTTCATTCTCCCAGTTACATAGTTATTTGCTGATAGTTTGATTACTTGACTTCACTGAGCTGAAAATACAAACATTGCTAAGGGTAAAAGCCATATGAACATCCCCCTTTGCTCTTAAAAAACCCAAACAATTTTTCAATCATTTTGGGTTTGGAGTTCAAAACGTTATTTAAATGTTAATCACTTGAAACGGTGCTTGGGCATATAATTAAATTATGGGACCATCTTAATTATGCAGATGGTGCTTATGAGCATCTGATACAATTACTATGCCAATTCAGAACACATTCATTCTAAAGGGCTTAGCTGAAACACGTTATTATTTCAATGTGTGTGGACAAATTCACTTTTTCAGGAAATGGGTTCATGGAATTGTAATACCGCTCTGCTCATTGCTTTCAATGGTGTGTAAACCACAAGGTCTTTAACTGTTCTCCTGTATTCTGTGGTGGTCCTGGGCTTGCAAGAGATTTCTTCATGGTTTTAACATATCCAGAGGGATGAAAATGAAGACCTGAGTTAATAACACATCATCCCTCTGGGTAGCAGGCGGTTTTATTTCTACTTGAATTTCTAACCTCCTTTTGAATGCTGCACTACATCTGGAGGATGTGTGTAAATCTCATCCAATCAAGCTGATAACAAAATAGGAAAATTAGTAGAATTTACTTTCACCATATACTGGTGCAAAATAAATACTATGTAATTCGTTTTAAATAAGACTCACCTTTTAATGTTGTCCCTTCTTTTGGTGTAAGTCCAACGAAAAGGAAGCCTTAGCATGTTTCACAGCATGCTTCAGCGTTCAAGGAATATCAGTGTTTCTGCTTCCTAGAAGGTATTTTTCTCATCTACTTTTGTGTTAGTTGTAGAAAAAATTCTTATAATCACTTTTTACTCCATGTGAGGCCAGCCCTGTATACCTGATTAATAATTAGATGCCAGTAGGGGGGCCTGTGACAGTGAAGGAAGGTTAAGCAAAGAATTTGAATTATACAGGGGAATATCCATAGAGGGGATATTTTAAAATAACTGAGAGTTTTGAAAGGAATATAAACCTTAATGCTTCTTGCCAGAAGGCATCCTCTAACTCACAGTAAGTAGGAGGAAAAAAGTTTTAGGGATGATTTACTCTGCTTTCTCATGGTTTTTCACTTCCCCTTCTCCCCTTTTCTCACTGATTCTGATCAGAAATAGGCCATTAATCTATCCCATGATCCACTGAATATGGCCACATCTGAATTACCATGGAGCACATTATCTGTCCTATTTAGATTTAGGTACTGCAAATATGTTGTGTAGATGATATACAGAATAGGTGGTGTCACCTCAGAAAAGCTGCGTAGTACCTGAATTCCCACTTCTAAACAGTCTGCACAAGCACTTTCCCATTCCAAATTACTTTCTGTGATGCTTAAAGGAGAGAGTGTGCCTCTGTGTTTGTGGCTGTATATAGGACCAGTTTCTCTCTTTTCTGGTATTTGGCTCTTACAGAAATGTCACAGAATTGAAAATTCGTGCCAGGAAGACTTACCACATTGTAAATTCTAATTTCTGGCATTGGCTTTATTCATGATTTGTTGAAACTAATAAAAGAACAAATCTAAATCCTGTATATTCACTGCAGTTCTAGGTTAGCTTTGCTCTGAGGATTTATTAAGTGGGATCAATGATGGTTAGAGTTCAAGCCCACTCTTCACATGGGAGTGCATAGCATCTGCAAAGCACAGTTCTGCTGTGTGTGCACCTATTAAGCATCACAAAAAGGCGTGCTGGTTGTCCACATATATGAATACAACTGTAGTTCAGTTGTAAATCCTTCTATTACTAAGATGATTTTCATTTTTGCTTTATGCATTTTTAGAAGTCCTGCTTACAACATAAAATATTATTATAATATTAGGAGAAAAAAAAGAATCTAGCAAAATAAATAGAAGTGCATACTTACTTTCTGTTTTCTTCCTGTATAACATAGGTACCAAGCCTCTGTCATGGAACAACCAATCTAAGCTAATGTGTATTACCTGAAAACAATGTGGGACCAGTGCACAAGGACAGAGAGTAGAAACCAAAGGAATTGTAATGCCAAAGTGGCATTTGTTCAGATATGCTCAAATGCCACTTCGGCATTACAAATCCTTTGGTTTCTACTCCCTGTCCTTGTGAATGAATTTGTTCATAAGTGGAAAATTAAACAGTATCTGGGGATTCTGCCTTCTAATGACTTTTTAACCTGTTCTTTATGGAAAAGATAATATATAAGCTTGAAAGAGAAATGCATAATGCACAAGAACCAAGAGAGAATGAAGATTGCTTTGGCTTGGATATATGAATGGTGATAAGAAACAAGTAGTAAGAGATGACATTGATGTTTGCTGTTGGAGCAAAACCTCCAAAATCGAATGCATGGGAGGTACTATTCCTGTAGGCTAATTTGAAAATTACCCTGTTAGTTCTGGTGGAGTTAACAGGAGAGAGGATTAGGTGTCACATAATTATCAGTCACAGAAATACAGGTTACAGAGGGATCATACTAGTGCTGCCTAAGATCTCATAAAATAATTTTAGCTATTAGTTAATACAAAAATGTAACCTTATTGATCCATCATTGCCTTCTATGGAACTTTCTCTTAACTAATGTCAAGCTTCTTTTTCCATGACATATAAAGAAGAAAATTCAGGTAAATTGATATTGACTTTTCTGTTGGCTAGGAAGGTGAATTCTGCCCTGATGTCCTCTCATTCCAAAGCACTGCATTGCTGTTCTCCTTGAGAAAGGGGCTCTACCCAAGTGTGTGTCCATCTTTTACGTATCTCAATTACTGTAGCCGTTTACTGCATTAGTGAGGCTCTGCCAAAACAGCAGCTGGAGCAGAGAGCTGTAATGAGTGTACAATGTTCCAAAGGTTTCAGCAATGCAAAGGCAGGGTGTTATGCAGGGGAAGCACCTTCTGAAGTTACTTTTTGGAGCACAAGAAAAGCATCGTGCACAGCTAACAAGCATGCATTTCTTCCTTGATAGGTTGCCCTGTTGTCTATAGTGGTTTCTGTGCATCTTGTTGAAAATGGAAGCTCCCTGTGCTGTTAGAGGTGTGTTTAAGATGATATATTTGCTTGCTGAGGAATGGAGGGTGTCTTCTGTTTACCTAAAACACATTTGTCTTCTAATTTAGTATGTGTGGTGCCTCATAGAGAGCCACAGTGTTGCAACATTAGCCCTTCAAAGTCGTTGAGAAAGTAGCAAGAATTTTGTGACCAAGAGAACTGAGTGGGCAACATACACTGTTTGCATTGTACCATGTTTCTCTGGCTAGTAGTAGTCAAACGATGTGGATTTTGGCTTTTGTAAGAAGATAGATCATTTCCTACCTATTTGCCTTCTAAATGTAAAATACCACTTATGTAAATGACACTGACAAGTGTTCTCATGTTTAATTGTCTCAGAGGTAGATCCAGCTTGTTTATACCTGACTGTGTATACTTCTTGTATGTTACAGAACTCTGGCTGGATAATCTAAGAGAACTTGCACAAGTACTGTCCAAGATTTTCTGGCTGAACTTAGTTCTGGCAACTGTGTAGATGTGCAAAATATTACACACACACAAAAAAAAAAAAGATGTAAATTGCCTTTGTGCTGCTTTTCCACAACTGCACAGGAATCTGTTGTGAGTGGAATGGAGTAGATTCATAGAATTGCAGGACAATGGAGGTTGGAAGGGACCTCAGGTGGTCACTAGCCAATGAGACTGGAGAACCCTTGCTCAAAGCAGAGTCACCTTATTGGGTCAGAGCAGGTTGCTCATGGCTTTATTTGGTATCTTGAAAACCTCTAAAAATGGAGACTGCACAACTCTGAGCAACCTGTTCCACTGCTCGACTATCCTTAGGCATGAAGTAAGCTTGCCTTTCAGTAAGTTTTAGTCCAGACCCTACGCTTCTCTCTTCTTATCTCTGAGAAGAATAATGTTTTCTTTCCTTCCATGATTAAATTAATCCTGAACTGCTTATCAAAAGATGTCAAACTTCCAGAATTTCAGTTAGACTTAAGACAGCTGCTGGTAGAAAAAATTGGAAAAAGAAAACCCGCCAGGTTTTTCTCATTGTGGACTTTGTGCATAAGTGTGTGGATGGATAGCAAGGTGGATAGTATTTGCCATTTATATATATATTAAGATGAAGACTTTATAAATATTTGTGTAGAATTTTGAACAAATGGGGAGGAGGTCTTGGCATACAAAAAAAAAATCTTTTAAGTATTTTGAGATAGCTAGCACTGCTATGAGTCTGTATATTCCCCAGATATGAGTACTAATGTTGACTGTGGTTTTTTCACCTTTAAATGTAACAGGCAAATGAAGACCTTTAAATGTGCATTGGCTTTTGTGACAGGGCTAATATTTTTTTAGATTTAACCCCAAAGCTCAGTCTATCTGTATTTGATTATTACAAGATTAATGAATTATAAAACCTTTCCTCTGTTTTCAGGCTTCTCAATGCCAATAAGATCAACTGCCTGAGGGTAAACACGTTCCAAGGTCTGCATAATCTCAAACTGCTATCTCTTTATGACAACAAACTGCAGACCATCAGCAAGGGGCTCTTTGCACCTCTCCGATCTATCCAGACTCTGTGAGTATGCAGGCATATCATAAATGACAGCTCTTGCTTTTTCCCCCCAAGATGTTGCCTGACATTAAGAGCATTTGAAAGAAACCCCAAGGTAGCGCTTCCTTTTCTGATAGAAATAAAAGGAGCAAGACAAGAAAGTATCGCCTAAATTCAGCACAGCCAGCTATCGATACAGCCTGCCCATAGTGACATAAATGTCGTAAGTGTATTAAGCTCCCAGAGTAATTTATTCATACTGTTTGTTGGGAAGATAATGGCTAAATTTGACTACAATATATGGACAGCAGATTCTATTAAAACCATTGCCTAACAGTTTTTAATGAGCTAGTGAGTTGGCATCTCTCCTTACTGGGTCTGAGTCCTGCTGTACAGTTCGTGACTTCTGAAACCGTATTTCAGCTGACATTCCACTTAAGGGAAATGATACATTGTATTGTGATCCATTAAAAACATCCACTAAATATTTTCTGGTAGTCTTTGAATCGGAAGCATTAGGAGAAGAGGGATCAGAAGCAAAATTGGAAGCAAAAGTATAGAAATTACTCGATATTTCACAGAAGAAGGTTTCATCCTAAAGCTGCGAGTAGTAAGATGATAAGGTAAATAGTACTTTTTCAGAGCTGGAGTTGGCAGCCTGATCTAAATGAAAAACAAGGAAGGCCTCCCTCACCCAATATTGTGTATGAGTGTTTATATATATTTGTGTGTGCATATATACATCTAAGGCTCTGTGTGTTTGTGTAGAATGTAATTGTATGCATTTCCAGTACTAAAATATATATGCGTATGTGTGTATATATACACATACTGGAATATATATGCACATTATACTTGTGTGTGTATATATATACACATACTATAGTACTGGAAATGTATCTATACATATTAGCCAAATCAGTTTTATAAATCTTTTAATTAATATAAATATGAACTAGGGTTTATTTCTAGCAGCAGGGTACCTGCTATGTCCTCAGGCAACCACAAGAACACACCTAACTTCCAACAGATATCTGGCTAGTACGTATTGCTGCAAATCATTAAGGCATTAGAATAATCACGTACAACTTCCCAGCCCTGCGCTCTCTCCTCTACCATGTTTTCTTCTGCTGCAACATGCTGTACGTGTACATAGATATATATGTAAACAAGGGTGACAAGGTTAATTTCCAAAGGTACATAAGATTTGTCAAGTTAAATAACAGGCAATACCCTTAAGGTATCCAAATTTCTCCGTGGTTTCCATGGGGTTCTATTGGTCCTCCTGGTGGCCATTACTTAGAATGGACTTGTTGCTTCATACTGAGACACTTTTTCATTAAATGTTTTGACTCATTGTCCCATTTTTAGTGTTCCAGTGATTGATTGCCATTTTCTGCCTTTTTTTCTTGAAGTATAAAACCAGTCCCATATCCAGTCTTTATATGCTTGTTTGTTCTTTGGACCTTTCACACCAGGAATGGCTCTGCTACAACAGTGATCTTTAGTTTCTTCAGACACTGTCTGCTATGTATGCTTTCACTTCCCACTCCTTGACAGACTTTGCCCTGTTGCATTTTCTATTTATTCTGTTAAGTGACAGTTTATAAATATAACTGCCATCAGAAAAGAAAGGAAGTTTCTACAGGTGGAAAAAATACACTAACAGTAACAGAGCAGAGTTCTTGTGAGAATATAACTTTACACCTCAGTCCAAACCAAATTTAAACATCTCTTTTTTTAAACTGTCTTTGCAGTTATTGGAGAGCCATGCCCTGTTCCCTTGGAAGGTAGAGGGACCGGTGCAAGTAAACTTAACTGATATCAGAATCAGGCTCTGAGAAAGATCTGGCAAACTCTCCTGATTTATCGCTCAACTTCGTGAAGCAGAATGAATCATAACAGCAGCAGAGAAATACTGTTTCCCTATAAGATGCTCCAGCAGATTTCTATTAACAAAGTCTAAATATCCAGTTAAAATCAATCCTATGACACCTATTTCCAATTGTGTGGGAAATATGTTGTGCAAATGTTGGTGAAGGATAGAGTCATGTTCTACCTTGCATAAAAAGTTCAGTCTCAAAAGTGAAAATTTTTGGTCCAGGAAAAAATACATAAAAAGGAATACTATTACACGTCATGAGTATATGCAAATATCAATTTCACTCTTGAGAAAAGGCCTCTGGATCACTTCTGGCTTTGTACACAGATTCAAGGCACTTTACTAATTCACATTTTGATCCCTAAGAAATTGAGATTGCCAATAAAATTTCTTTTAAACCAGAATACAAAATGATCTTCAGGTCAGGTGCATCTAAAAAGGTGCATTTCTCTCAAAAGACAGCATATCAAGCTCCCGAGAGAAAACATTGGACTTCACAGACAGGAGGTCTGTGTCCTTTAAAGCAGGCTTTGCTATATTAATTTTTGTTTCCTCTCTGAAAGGACCTGCAGCAGACTTAATGAGCTACGAAATGTGATAGCTCACAGAATTCTCCCATTCATGTACAGCTCCGTGTGGTTTCCGCCAGGCCTGGGTTTTTGGAAGCTTATTCAATTACTCTACTCTTCAGGTTTGCGTTTGTGAAAAACAGTGATGGAGTACAGTGTCACAGGTCACTTCTGATTAAACATCCCATCCTTCTCGCAGACATTTAGCTCAGAATCCATTTGTGTGCGACTGCCATTTGAAGTGGCTGGCTGATTACCTGCAGGATAATCCGATAGAAACCAGCGGCGCTCGATGCAGCAATCCGCGTCGCCTTGCCAACAAACGAATCAGCCAGATCAAGAGCAAGAAGTTCCGCTGCTCAGGTAATTCATTTATCCAGGCTGTACTGCACTTTCAATTCAGAAATAAGCAGGTCCAGAGAGCCTACTAATCAAATCTGCAGGACAGTGTTTGCTATAATGGATATTATGGAGCATCTTTTAAAATTAAATTTGGAAAATTCATTTAGTTCTCCAGAAAGCCAATTACCTTATGGATTTAAAAAAAAAAAAAAAAAAGAAAAAGAAAAGGGGGCAGTCTATAGCTGTCTTCTGTGTGTCTTTCAAAAACAAAGAAAAGAAAAAAGAGAAAAGCTTGTGACATTTAATTTTAAAAGAATTACTAGGTTATAAAATGTCTGAAGAAAACAGTGAAGATGTAAATGAAACCATGTGGCAAGTGCCATATTTTGAAGCAGTGGAAGGTGGATGGATCATCATTTGTAATCTGGTCAGAACTCCCATTGACCTTAATGAGAGCTGAGCTCAAGTAAGTTCTCAGACCTAAAAGGCTGAGAACAGTATGAGTAAGATTTTTATACGACTGGCAATGGGCATTTCTGACGTAGGATGTGAGTGAAGCTGGGGGTAAGTGGATGGCATCGATTCACACACTTTTATAGATTTATTTTTTTTTATATATCCGCAAACAACATGCACCAATTCAAGCAAAACTGCCAGTGAATTTGGTAAGATTTTTGGTTTTAGTAAGTTATGAATCAAAACTTGCATCATAGTTAAGGCAAAGATTTTTTGTTGTGAGCTAGGTGGAAAAATGTTTCCACCTGAAAATAACCTCCAAAGCAACATAAACACCTTTTTCTCAGTCGTATCCATTCTTTATTTATGGTCCAGCTATCAGTAAAAGGACATTTATTGCCTTATACAGCACAACTAAGCAGACTGCTTCTTCATGTGTTTTTTTCTATTGGTTATATGTATTTTAGATTACTGCATTTTTGTATACCGTAAAGACAAGCAGGTTTCAGTGAGCAAATCTATTAGTGTATACTGAGAAGAAAAATTACTATTATTGATGGAGTACCTTGCAGTGTTTTCTATAAAAATTACCATGATTTTTGTCTTTTTCCTTTGGAGGAAAAAAAAAAAAAAGCCATGATTAATTGTGTTCCTGGTGGTAAATGATTAATGACTCTAGATGGGGATGCATCATGAAGCTGAATGGCAGCAGCCCAAAACAAGCCGTTGTGCTTTGTGTATCTCTGAGAGCAATATGCTGAGCTAAACCTTCTCTTTATGGGGAAAATAAAATAAAGATAACTTCATTTGCAGGCAGGTTTTCTTGGGCATGCTTGTTAAAGTCTTCAATCACTTGTGACTCAAGCCACAAAATTTATAACCAGAACTGAAATTATGGCATACTTTTATCTAGGTTTTTGGATTGTGTCCATCATAGTAACAAGGTAATTAGTTAGTAATATTCATATTTAAAGAAACTGGAAATGAAAATGCATAAATATAATTTAGAAAGGCAAGTAGACTGCAGAAACAGATCAGTATAAATCTGTACCCAGTTTGCCATTGTTATTTTCCTCTGCTTTTATTAATAGGCTAGAGAAGTTAATGTTATGTATGTGCATGCATGCCTTGAACAATGGTACAGGCTATTGGATAAGGCAAACACCATCTGATATCATTTATGAAAGGTCATAGCTAAGATGAGCAACAGTGCAGAACACAGTACCTGGTGATGTTAAAAATAATATTTTGTGTGAGTTCTTGTCTTGGGGGTCCTTTCCTTGAGGCATTAGGCTGTTTTTTCCTTGGTCTCTGGTTCTACAAGTATATCAAAACCACATGGAAAAGGCATAAACCTGACTTATGAAGGAGGAGAGCAGGGATTGTACAGCTTCAGAACAAAGACTTCAGCTGGATGAAAACTAATTCTATTCAAAAACTCAATAGAGAAGATAACCTTGCCTGCAGAGTTTCCAGATGGAGGGGAGATCTATTGAACTCGACTCACTGTCTGCTCACACAAGACAGAGGGAACATCTAACAGTTCAGAAGAATCTTAGTTTGTAAATCAATCCAGAGAACAGACATCCTTGGCACCTGTGCTGCTCAAGTTGTCCCTTTGAATCGTGGCTGCTTCAGACTTGGCATTTAGCAGGAATTTTCCATGTTTTCATTTTGAGGAATATCTTTCAGCCCAGGATTTAATGCAGCACATCTCTGTGCAGAGAAGTCCATGAGGTATGAATCTTCAAAGTCAGACTATTGAGCAGTGCTTTGTGTTATCCAGGGATGAGCCTGCACAATCCCACTGGGATGCCAATGCTTAGTAACTTGTCAGTGTCTTTGCTGGCTGTGGGATTCTCACTGTCTAGTTTTTACATCTTTTGCTCAGTGTATGAGAAAAGAATTTTTACTTTAAATCCTTTTCTAAATGTGCTTCTCTTTTCTCAAAGGGTTCTTTGTTCAGGATCCTGATATTTTCATGTAGTTTGCGTAATACATTTAGTACACGTCAATGGTCAGAAAGATGGTTTTGTGGGGGAAAACCCAGTGAACATGAGAGGGCTATTTAAGGAAGCAATTTTAATAAGTAATAGTACTTTTTAGCAATTTTAATAAGTAATTTTAATGAGTAATTTTTTTTCCTGACCTGGCCTTTGACCTTGTAAAAGTTATGAGGATGCACAGAAAGTGTAAGATCTGCGGGAGCAGAGGTACTCAACCAGTGTCAGGACCTCACCCATGAGTAGTTAAACTTAGGTGTGCTTAACACTTTAACATCAGGGAAAGGACCAGTTCTAAAGTCATAAAGTTCTGAGGTTGTCCTGAAGTAATCTGTTTGTTTTCCACATTCATTTGGGTTCTAAAACGTATCATAAAGGGAACTGTCAGGAAGGACCTGGCATGAGAAAAAAATAAGAGAAGAAAGGGAAGTGCTTTTTGTACGAGCATAGAAGAGAGGAATGGAGAAGAAAAGCTGAGATGTTTGAAGTTTTCATCAGTCTGAAATGGAATATCAAGAAGGTAATGTCAAGAGGACACTTTCAGAGATGCAGACAGGCTAAGTAGAACTGTATTTGAAAAATTAAATGAAACTGTAAAGACAAAACTACGCAGCATAGTTGAAAAAAAAATAAAATCTAGAAAACTTTGTTCTGCATATTGCTTCCTTCAGTTTTTATTCCAGCTCCCCACCATCCTTATGGATAGTATCTAGCAAGAAGAATTTGCCTTCTTTTTTTATTTCATGAGGTTTATTTCATTTCATCTTTTTTTATTTCATGAGGTTTTTTTTCCAGATGTTATTTCCTCCCTGAACCAAATGACTCAAGCTTTTACTGATAATGGTGGAGCAACATCTGCAAAGGTTGTGAGTGGCTATAGGAAGGAGGTTCTGTGCAACAGGTAGATAATGTACATAATTCTTTTTAAAATGAGAATTGGAAGCATTATAGCATGAAATGAAGGAACAGCAGGGAAAGGGGTATGTTTTTGCCCAGGGCTGTGAGACAGGCAAAGCTGTTGAATACGCTATCAAATATGTTTAAGCCTCTGATTGCAATAGATACTATTATCTGTGTTTTCATGCCTTCCATTTAATGCAATGCACAAAAATAATAATAAACCTCCCTCTTGCTCAACTCTCTCCCCACAGCTTTAGAATCTGAGACTAAAAAAAAGGCTTTTCTTGAAAGAGAAATTGGAGGAACAAGCTGTGACTAATTCTCTCTCTCTTTTGTTTAGAAAAGGGTAACACTGTCATATTCAGTGGCAACAATAAAATTCTGATGATCATTTTCTCTTTGGCTGTATCAGACCGCTATGACCACCTAAGGATCCAATGGTACTTGCTAGCCTGAGGTCACTGGAGGCTCCCATTCTTAGTAAAAATACGGGGAAAAAAGAACAACAGAAATCTTCTGCCCAGTAGCATTTGATTAATTCACTACACAGCAGTTCTGTTTTCTAAAGCAGCACTGGCCTTTACGAGGAAGGGAAATGAATCTATGAGCAGATTGTGTTGTCTCTGTGGTAGCTTATTGTCACTTGAAGAGTTGGCAGGATCCTTGATTGCTGTATGAAGCTCTGTATGAAATAGCTTTTGCAGAAAGCTGCCCTTGTATTCAGCTGTTTATCTTTTTTTTCCTGTTATATGTTTGCATTTTTCAGTATATTGTGTATTCAAAAGTGATGAAAGTTCCACCTGCTGTGCCTACGCAAACCATTTCTGATAATGATCAAAGCATATGTATCTACGAGCATCGCATCACAAAAGCTTTTTGATTTCTAATTCTTAGAAATAATAATCTTATAAATAAGGTTACTATTTGAAATACTATGAAGTAAACCTGTCTTTCTGCTTGCTCCTGCATTGGGGCATACGTTGTGTCTAACTGACTTGAATTAGTTACTTCAGTTCCAGATAGTGCTGTACAAATCAAAAGCGCAGGGAAAAATAAGAAGACAACAATGAACCATCTGCCAGCATAATTCTCTCATTTTTGGACACTGCTTCTTGTTAGCCCAACCCAAATCAAAGTCAGCCTCTGTGGTACATACGGATCCAGAGCTTGCATATTTAGGGTTAGTGTCATATCTCTTGTGTTATTCTCTGTTATTAGATAGTAATGTAGTTGCCGTTTGCTCACTCCTAATTTTCAAAGGCATTTGATAAAACCTCTTCTTACTAACTGCAGTTTTCCTCCTAATTCTGTGTCTTTTGCAGTCTCTGTCTTCATAGATATTCACCTTTCTTGGATTACCTGTCTACTTTGGAACAGAGTTCCTATTACTTGTGATCGCCTGAGACTTCCTTCTCTCTTCCCTGCATTGTTTCACCTTAGAAGCATAGAACTGCAGTGGACAGAGAGTTTTCAGTCAGGAGAACATAGGCTGCCCAGCAGGGCTTTTTGTCTGGTCCCTACAGCAGTTCACACATTTCCTGTTTCTTGGTCTCTCTAGGTTATCCCCTTCTCTGCTTTTAGTGACACGTAAATACTATTTAAGCTCTTTAAGCTCTCAAAATGAAAGGTGCAATGTATTGTTATTCCTCAGCCAGTGTCAAAAAGTTATGAAAGGCAAGAAAATTTATCCAGATCTTACATAATTTATCTGATTGAAACACTCAGTTGTTCCTGTAATTTGCCAATCACTCTGATGACGACTTTGCAAATTCCTTCCAGTTTTAGTAAGCAAATAGTAATTTACAGACTGTGTGCTCATATTCCTGCCCTTAGCATTTTCTGTTTGAAGCACTGATATCCGCTTGCTCTTGTCTGCCTTGTTACAGTGCTGCAGTGACACGTGCTCGGGGATTCGCGATTATGCCTGCCCATAGCGTGCTGGTCTCTGGCAGCTCCTGCCTGAGCAGGCACCAAGCCCTGACAGCTTGTAGGTTTGTCCATGCTGGAGGTGATGGTCGTGGGGATTGGCAGGCCTGTGCAGGATGCTCTAGGCCTGGTCATGTTTGTGGGAAGCCTTGTCTGAAGCCAAGCTCCAGCACTTTTGCTCCTCAGGGCTTTTGCTTGAGCAGAGTGAGAGAGAGGAATATGAAACGTTGCCTGTGATCTGGACAACTTGAAAATTAACTGCATTCAGATGCCTTTCTGCTTTTTTTTTTTTTGTTGGTGTGTGTGTGCTTTGTTTTGGTTTTATTCCATTAAATGCTGTGTTCTACTTTTTTTTTTTTTAACCCTGAGAGGCAAAAAGACTCAGCAAAAGTATGTTCAGAAGCTCTCTGAATATAGCAAAACTGAGGATGTGCGTTTGTTGTGCATAAGAATAATTCTCTCTGAACGGAAGGGGGTTTAAGAGCAACAAATCACCTGCAGATTAAATCCTAGACTGAATTCATAATTACGAACCTGAAGTCTTCACCATACACTCTAGCTGAGTGTATATGAGCTTTGGTTTGCATTAATTTTTTTCTGAAGTTGAAGTCATTAGAGAACACAACATGACTGCTATGACAAATAGTAATGGAGCTAAACTCCCTTGTACTGTAGAAATATCTGTGCTGAAAAAGTAATTTGGCTGTACTGTATAATGATTATAGCCCTCCCTTTTCTGTAAGTCTTTGATAGCAATTCAGATCTTTATGGTAATATTTGTGTCAATTACTCTAACCCTTCACCAGCTCATGATGAACACTATGGTGGAGGTTTTCTGCTCTGCAGTAGGGGGAAAGTAGGCAGAATGGAATCCATTTTACTCAAGGAAGCATAAGCTTAACATAGAGCAGGTGGGTCTGTTCGGCAGAGAATATGGTTCTTAATAAGAAAGTAAATTGGTGTGACCTAGTTAAAAAGTTTATTTTAAGGCTGTGCCTCATTTTATTTTTAAGGTGAAGTAGTCTTCAAAAAAACTAAACATCTGAACTGCTTTGTTACCAGCCAACATCCTTATTTGCTATGATGATTAAAGAGGCAATGAAAAGAGGGAGAATAAATGCTGAGTCACCGATGCAGCTGTATCACTTAGGCAATCCAAATAACATAGTTGTCCTAGATTCCCTATGTAGGCAGAGTACAGAGCAATATAGATTCCTCACTTGAGATCTGAGTTGTCCTCTGGAGGATGTCTTCATTAGCTACGGCAGAAAGCTGAGTGATTACTCTTGTAACTCAGATACCTCAAAAACTAAGGTGGGACAGAGGTTGTTCTCTCACATTGCCATTGCGTGTGTTGAGAATAAGCTGAGCAGTGCTTACCAGAGATGCAAAGTTAGCACTTTTTTGTGTGTGTAGTGGTCACTTGAATAGGATAAAGAAAATAATTGGGAGAGGCATTGGCACGAAGGGAGCTAGTCAGCTAAGACCAGTGCAAGAACGTTTGAGCCTGCAATTGGACAATGAATTTTCATCTGAGTATTCTGGGACTGCAGTGGTCTCCTGAGGTGTTACAGCTTGATGGGACAGTTCAAAATAGGCTCCTATATACAAATTCTTAGCAAACTGTGGATTCAGTGGCTGATAAACAAACAGATCTTGGATTATCAGAGGTGAATTAACAGTAGAGCAAACCATATAATGCTGCTTGGATGTGGAGTATATCTAAAGGGTTGTCTTTTTCATGAAAACTGGCAAATATCTGGATATATGGCCATTCCTTTTGCAACATTTTTTTTTCCTTCAAACATTTATGCAGAATGATCTTGTGTACATCCAAAGGTTTGTGGAATATTTTTTATTAAATATAATTTATAAAATAGTGTGCTTCCCTGATTTTTTTCTGTTCTATTTATCAAAAAAAAAAAAAAAAAAAAAAAAAAAGAGGAGGCTACGTACCTGCACATTTTTTGCAATAATCTGCAACAAGCAGAAAGGCCAGAATGTGCCTGTGGAGTATTTTGGCTTTCTTGTGTTCTGGGGACATAAATTAGGGTTTTGGCAGACTTTTCGTTGTGTGCTGCTACCTCTTTTTCATCGTAGTTGATGATTAGCTTAGGCAGTTATTGTAAGCGGTGTTTAATTAGTGCTGCAGAGGAATAGAGACTTGTTCAAAATATTCTCTAGGGGTTTCTCAAGAAGACGTTTGCAGGGCTCTGACTGCATTTGTTTCCAGTAGGACTGAAAGAGTTCATTGACACTGAAACTACTGAGTTTATTACAGATATTCCACTTAATACTGCAAATCAATATATAATATAAAAGTCTTTGGAAGATATGAACTATTACTTCTCATTGCTTAAGAGAGTACTATGGATTAATTTATCTGAAGAGCCCATGCCAGAATTGCTGCATTATTAAACTAGTGTAGGAATAAGGAGATGGAACTCTGCATCCTTCTTTGCTAGTGCCATACAAAATTATTGGCAGGAATGCTAGTTATAGGTGTAATTTCTAAACAAATGAGATGTGGATTCCAGGGTTTGAATGAATCATGCAAGAAAATGCCTCTTTGTGCCATGTTGCATGAGTCACAAAAGAAAATTAATACTCTAATTCTTGTATCAGTTAGGACTCTGGCTAGTTTGGCAGCTTGTGGGGTTTGAAGGTTTACTGTGTTAGGTTCTCCGCAAAAGCTGCTTTAGTTTCTGTCTTAGATTGTAAAGATAGACAGTAAATCAAATTGTCTTTAATTGCTGTACAAAAACCCACAGTATGAGGTGACTAAGTTAACACTGTATTTATTTTCTGGAGTTCCCAAGTAATTTTGTGTTGACTTTCTGCATAATAATGCTGGTTCATAGCACAGTGGTGAAGCAGAGCTCCTTGCTGTATTATCTGTCATCTCTGCTCAAGTACTTGCACTGTTCTCTGTGTAGGCAATGAATACTCTGCTCGATGCTGACTTTGTTCTTTGGGCAATGGAAACCCCTTACTCTAAAGAAAGTGATTATTTTATTAAAAGCGTAAGCATTGACCTTCACTGAAGTCCAGCAAAATGTTCTGAGTAACCACTGCCTCTCATTTGTGAAGCCTGCAAGAACATTTGAGATGTGACTTTCAAAAGCATTCTCCACTGGCATAGCTCTGCAGACATTAAAGTCAATGGGAGTTTTATTTCAGTGGGAGCAGTCAAGCCAAAACTGAATGCCCTGCTTTATATGTCAAAGTTGCAGGAATGAGTTACAAGAAGTAAAGCTGTTTGACATAATTCAGGATGTGAGAAAGAGAGAATGCTTTCATCAGCAAATTATGTACAAATCCAACAAATATTATGCCAGAAAGCAAAATAACAAAATACTCCTGTTTGCCATAATATGTCTGTAGTAGCATGTGTGTGCTACCTTGCTGTAAAAGTGCAGCTGGGAGAAAAGAAAAAAAAGAAAAGCAGTGGTAATTACAGCTCGTCAGTGTAAATGCCACCAGCATTAAAGGCCACTGGGAGCTGAAATCAGGCTCAAAGGGAGCTTGGGGAGCATTTAATACCAGAGCCTGGCCAACAGCTCAGAATCTACTATTATTAATATGAGCTGCGGTATTTCTAAGATTGCATTTAAATCAATGGAACAAACCAAAATGGCATTTATACTGAAAGGAGACACCAGGAAAGAGAAAGTAGCTACTAAAAAGCAGCACAGATTGGCCATTCAATATATGGTGGAAGTTGCACATCCTTCCTGGAAAGAGCTGTTTTGCAGTCCTTTGGTAGTGTTTTCTGTCATATTAGTTCTGGTTCTGAATTCGCCCGGGCTCTGTTCTTGTACACTAACCCCAATTGTACTCCAGGGTGTTCCGGCAGTTGTAGCATAAAGGATGACCTCTTGTATCCAGCACCTTTTTGCATGGGTGGAGTGGAGAGCAGCTCTCCGTGAACCTTCAGCTTGTGCTTCTCCATGCTGCTTCCTCTCAACGCTCTTCTCTCTTTGGCGCTGCCTAACTCTGACTCTGGCTGTTCATGGGGTTTTCCTTTGTGCTTGATCTAACCATGTGGTAGAACAATACAAATTGAACATGGTTCTGTCAAGCACCATGGAAGGCTACATACTCCCTGCCGCATGGCATGCTGGGATACTTCTGCTGTTTTCAGAAGCATCAAAAGGTGAGAGATTCCCCTTTTCTCACAGGAAAAATGAAAAAGGTGAAGTGTTGCTTAACCAGACTTCCAGGCACTGCAGAGGGGAGCCCTAGTGATGTTTGCGACAGACTTTCCAGAGGGCTTGCATGCAGAATAACCATTTCTAAGTAATTAATCTGTTTAATTGCTCTCAGAATGAAGTTAGGCATCTTGTTGATTAATATGATTCAAGGGTGATTCCAGCCATACCTACAGAGATAAAAAATCATTTTTGTCTTCTTACCTTATAAATAATGTAAGCTACATCTCTCTATTTGAGCTGTCCAGTGCGTCCTTCTGCTTGAGGTACACTTTGGATACCACAACTGTAAAAAGATGCCTGCTACTTAATGTAGCTCGGGACCTGATCTGAGCAATCTTTAAGTGCTGGCATTTAATTATGAAGAAGTATACTGCAAAAGCATTTCAGAATAGTCTGCAAAGCATTATTGTTTATCTCTTGAAATGACATGGGTAACATGGCCGGTATGAAAACAGTATTATCCAATAGTTACATAGCACAAAGCTGAGTCAGCGTACCCAAATGGGCCATTGGAATGTTTCCCTGGAAACATTCAAAACCCACTTGGACATGGTCCTGTGCCCCCTGCTCCAGGTGTGTCTGCTCAAGCAGGGGGGTTGGACGGGATGATCTCCAGAGGTCCCTTCCACCCCCTGCCATTCTGTGATTCTGTGGTTTTAGCTTTGACAGCTTAGGTAAGATCTTTACCATACTTCTGCCTAACTTCCCCCTCTATGTAGAGATAATTTTACCTATTCATAAAGGACTTTGAGCCTCATACAGAAGTTTTCTTACACAGAAATATTGCCCCATCTTGCAAATTTGTTATATATCTGTTGTGGAGCCATCAGAAGAAGGACATCTGAGATTCTTAGATTTTCTCTGTAAATACTGATAATAATTAATACTACCAATGTGAAGTTATGACAATCAATGTACCTCCTTTTTTTCCTGAAAACCTATGAGAATTGTGACCTAGTGGTTACACGAAGAAGTAAATGTCAGGATTCCTGGGGTTTTGTCCACATTTTAGACCAAGTGATCACTGCGATGATGTTTTTGGTGCCAGATTTTAGGCAGCTGGATCCACCTTTCCTAGAATGGATATAGCAGGTCAGTGTTCAAGCCCCCATTGAGGCAGCTTGATTTTTTTCCAGAACAGATCATCCAGTGCTCCTTTTAAGTCCTTTGGGCAAAGCTAAGTTTTAAAAACTGAAATCAAGTTTGCTAAACAGTGCTTAAAAAGAAGAATAGGACAAAAAGGTATTTGTCTCTGTTGCTTATTTCCTCCATGTTAGTATTAGAGAGACACCTAAAATTTTTGAGCACTTGGAAATGTGGTGCGTGTTTATCTCAACACTGTGGTTTATAGAATGGCATGCGTGTTTGTTTTATGATACTGAGGAATTGCAATGCCCTGGTACCTGATAGTGGTGTCACATAGGTTGTGAAATGAAAATGTTATCAGAGTAACTAGCAATTCAGATGAACGCAGTTGCCCACAGTGAAACACAGACCTTGCTGTTGTCTTGGCTACGCATTTTACAGCAAACTTAATTATTTTTAATTTTGGAAATTATTAGAAACTCCCAGGTCATGTTTTACATCCAGCCAAGCTTCACAGAGTTTTCAGCTACAGTGCACACATATTTCCAAGTATAATAAAATGACCAAATGGCTGGTCTGGAATAGCAAAATGAAGCCCAGTGGTTCTTCTGTGCCTATTCTGCATCTCTTTTCCATGGCTTTCCACAGGTGATCTTACAGCATGCAAGAACTATTAACATGCTTGTGACGGTTAATTGTACTTCCTGAATCCTGTCATGTTCACTCAGAGCCCTGCAGTAGTACACTGATAAAGCCCTGTGTGTAGAAATGGATATACGCACTTAAATACTTCTGCAAGCAGATGGCTGAATTTCACATTAGTATCCCATATGGGAATATCTTAATAGAGCAGCCACCTGTTCAAGTGATCTCAAGGCTCAGGTCAAACAGTAAATTTTATCTACTCTTTGGCAGGTGATTCCTGCTGTCTAACAGTCTAATGGATGACTGAGTACTTGCTGAGCATGTACATGCTATTGATTACTTTTGCCTCCCTGCTTACCTGAGTAATTCTATTTAAACTCATTTAGAAGAAAAAAAAAAAAAGAAAATTTTTTTAAAAGACAGAGAAAGAAAGAAAAGTGTGAAGGTGTTGTTTGCTCCCTTCCTTGCCTTCTGAGCTGAGAGGGCTTCCCCCATTGCAAATGGGGAGGCAGTGGACTGATGCCCAGGCAAGATCAACTTCTTATAGCTGATGGAGTGTGGAAAGTTGTATGCCATCAAGTGGGTGAGACTGCCAAGTCACAATGTGGTAAATGTACTTTATTTACTTTACAAGAAAGCTTGAGAGAAAACCAAAAGCTGATTTTCACCCTCTAATGTTACATACCCCTTTTTCTCCTTCATAAAGCATTCCACTTACTTTCCCATCCTTCTTTTTTCCCATAGGAAGATGAATCTTGTACCTATCAGTAGACTAAAAATTATACTTAATAAATTTTTGCTCTGTGTAACTTCATGACGTTTGTGATTATTCTTTCAAAGAAACCCTTCACAATGAATATAAGTGTTTCATCAATAGTTAATTTGGGGATTTCCAAGGCACTTTCTGATCACTGAAAAATTTTGCTGTTTTTCAAGGCATACTGTAATTGTGGCAGTTTTAATAAACTCTGATCCTGTTAACTGTTCATCTTTGGCATTATTTTGAAGGAATCATAAACAACCAAATGTACTGTCTCATAGCCCTAAGAAAGAATGGCTGTATGTTTTTGTAATCAAGCCACAATACGCTCGTCACTTGATATTTTAGCCTGACTACCAAGCTGGAATTTTTAGGACTGGAAATCAGCTAGGTTTTTCTGAAAAGGATGAGTTTAAATGACGGTGGTGTGGGGAAAGGCTTAGAGGGTATTTTTATAATACTTTAAAATGCCCAGTGGTCCTAATATTTTACATGCTGTGCTGTCAAGCTAGAAAACAGTAGCCAAGTTTCACGTAGACGTAATTTACAATAAGCATGATAACCTGCAAAGTATTTAGCACCACAGAAGTGGTAAAGTACAAAGCTGTATGTGATGTTTCTCATAGTCTAGTTCGGAATTACAAAACTAAACTGAAGTATGTCTGTGGAATCAAAATATTAGATTGCCTGCAGAATTGCTTGCTTTCACTGCATAACCCTGTGGAGGTAATGTGCAAAATAAATTAAAATAATAGTGGGTTTAGGTGTCTTCTTTTTTCTTACAGAAAATAGTATGCGGTCATAAAATGAGTAGTGCTGTATTATTCAGTCTGGGAAGGGGAAGCAGGTGAAGAATGTCATCAAGTCTCTGAAAACAAATTTCAGTTCAGGTTTAAGTTTTTATTGATGATTTCAGGTTCTTAAAAAACTGAACTTGCTCAGCTCATTCCTGAGAAAGCCTTACAATTGACTTTTAAAACTCTGGAAAAGTTAAATACTTCTTGGTAGTTATGATCATTGGGCATTACACAAGGTTCCTGAGACAATTCTGGTGCTTCCATTATGAAATATGAAGTGAGTGGGCAGGTATTGCATGGCAGGGTCTTGGCAACACTTTACTTATATACATACTTATTAATACTCCCGGTTCCTTGAAGCACAGAGATCAAGTTTCCAACCTGCTGTTATTAAAAGAGAAAAACCAAACCTGAAGAGGACAGATTAGTTTACTGAGCCTAATTGGGAAAGCATTTCATTAGAACGGGTCAAAAACCTAGTCAAAGAGGTCTGGCAATCATGGTATAATGGTACACTAGGGAGTGCTTCTCACTAAGTATGGTCTACCCATTCCTTAATTAAAATGAAAATGATTTAAACTGCTATTACTTTCCTCTGCTGTTTGTTTAACATAGTTAATAAATGTATCTAATTGCTGGAAAATTGACAAGGTTCTCTCAAATAGTATTGCTCTTGAAATAACTCTAATAGGTGAGGTCTGAAAATTTTAGGCTTTTTTATGACATCTTTAAAAATCCTTTGTCATTCAAATGTACCAGGATAGCTCCTGCTTTCATGAGATCCCTTTTCCTTGTTGCTGGACTAAGTTCCTAATGGGAAAAAGTGACTTTGCTAGATGTCCTTTGAAGCAGACTCCAACAACTAGTTAGACATTCTTCAAAAAATACCTCAACAGGTAGCCTTGTTAGACAAGGATTTTATCTATTGAGGGAAGAGTGAAAAAACAGAGGCTAGTCTTGGGAGTAATTTGAAAAATTGCTGAACAAAAAGCTTTGGCAACAATTAAAATTGTGTGCAGGAGCTGGGAGCTGACAGGAGCCAGTGTTGAGAATAGATTCCATGAAATCTCTGATTGCTACAGTTATCAGGAGCTGTTTGCTGAAATATATTTTCCTTTTATTGCAGGATCAGAGGATTACAGAAGTAAGTTCACCGGGAAGTGTTTCATGGACCTTGTCTGCCCTGAGAAGTGTCGCTGCGAGGGAACAATTGTAGACTGCTCTAACCAAAAACTCACCCGATTGCCCAGTCACCTTCCTGAATATACTACTGATCTGTAAGTGTTGGCTCTCTAAGATGTGCTCAGCAGGGCATGTTGGTTTTCCTAGTTTTTAAAGGCTGTAAAAGGGACTCAGACCAATTCAAGGCACCTTCTGCTTTAATCCCTGTGTGACAACGGGGAAGTTAATTTTATTTCAAGGGAGCACAACTCTCTTATTTCCTTAGCATTCAGGCCCACTGTGGGGATGAGAGAGGAGCCATGGCCCTGTGGATCAGCTGCCTTTTTATGTCTTCTTGAAGTGTTGACCTATTATGTGGACAAAGCTGTATGGTTTCTTTCCATTCTACCTTTGATTCCTTTGTCTTTGCATCTGGTCATTTTTATTTAAGAAAGGGATTAACCCTTTTGAGTTAAATCTGTGATCAGGAACTCATTCCTTCTCAGCAGTGCCTCTGCTTGGGTGAAATGGCTCTCACTAAAGGTAATGTATTGTTTAATTATGAGTGATTTTTATGAAATTTATTTGCTTTTAGAGATTCTTAGGAATTATAAACATACTGCTAAAGAGAGTGTGAGAAAACATATTTATTACTTAGTAACTTAAGAATCTTGTTCTTTTGTTATATTAGTAGCCCCTTCAAACACAATTCTCTTTTTGTGTTAGTATTCTATTTAGACCCCCATAAAAATTATTGATCCGAAGTTAAGACAGAAAAATAGGAGAGAGAGATATCTAGAAACACAGCAAAGTCTCTTATTAGGAAAATGGAGCTACATGTAACCAGGGAAAGAATTTTGCGTCAAAGGCCTGCCAAGGCAATAGCCTTTCATTAATTTTAAAGACCAGTAGACTTTGATGGGAAAGCATCTGAAATCAGATCCCTTCTATTTGCATGGACCACTTCTCCAATTGCAAGCAGAATGCATGAGGGAGGTTTAGTCACGCAAAGAAGGCTTTTTAATGGTTAAAGTTAATAATCCCTTATCCTGTGCACTGAAAGAAGGCATTCTGACACTGTCCTTTGGTATTACACTCTTAAAGGCATCCTGAGGTTTTACTATAGTTAGTCTTCTATGTTCCCTTTTCTTCAAAGCTAAGCTCTTCTCACTCTAGGAGTCTGCAAGAGATGGCAGATAGTGTCTTGCTTAACAAAGGTCATAGTTCTTTGTGTGGCAGCCCTGTATGTCACAAAGATATTTTTACAGACATCTGTGAAGTATTAAATGTCTTTTTGTTTGTTCCTCTCAGGCGTTTGAATGACAATGATATTTCTGTTTTGGAAGCTATTGGACTCTTCAAGAAATTGCCCAACCTCAGAAAAATGTAAGTTTGAGTCGCTTGCTGGAATACATGCTGCCTTGGATTATAAGCAAGGAGGAAGGGATAATTTTTTTATAGTTTAGTACTGCAGTAGCAGACATAACTTTTTAAATGTGAATTTAAGGAAATTGAATGAGTTGCATGTTAGCTGGACAGGCCCAGTTAAACCACAGTAACAGACGAAGATCTCTAGGCTGACATTTCAGTATTCTTTAGGCTATATTTCTTAAAGTCTTCAGGTCATGGAGACTGAAGGGAATTCTGTCACAGAATTTATTCAGATGTATGTTTATTGCTAGAGATGGCTGCAAAGTTTCACATTTTGATTTTGTCTTTTGAATGTATTGCGTGACTCCAACTAGTGTGATTGTTTCAAATAGTCAAAGAAAAATAATATTACAGGATACAGATTACAAAGCATCTTCCTTTGATCATTATTGTTTTAGAGAGGAGAATCAATTAGCTAATTTAGAGATCAATCATTCAAATATCTGTATAATTCTGTTAACAATCTGAGTCCTGGTATTGTACAATGTATATATTTAACAAGAGCTGTGTTTTGGAAAGAGGATAATATGGTACATACCTCCTGATAGTCTCTAGATAGATCTTTCTGAAGTTATTTAAAGTTTTAAACCTATGGCTCCATTGCTAATGTCTTATCTGTTTACTTTTAGTAAGACTTTATTGCTAGAGTCAAGGTAATTTAGGGAAACCAACCAACCAGGCTTTCTGTTCTGCATTCATTTCACATGGTTTCTGCCATCTGGAGCTTCCTGGCCATTTGAATCCATGTAAGATCTCAGGGGCTTTGGAGACAACTGCAGTGGGATTCTTATGTCATTTTTATTTCTGCAAGTGTTTCAGATGCAGCAATGCAGGTTTGGGAGTGGGGGTTGTGTTTGTGCAAGTACAGGCCACCAGACTTGGGGAATTAATCATATGCATTAGCCTGATATTTTATGAATCATCCATAAATTGTAGCTGCAGTCCACTTAGAAAAAGTTGTTGACATTGTTGAAATGCTCTGTTGTCTATGCAAGCAGGTGGTAAATGGGAATGAAAAATGCAGCGTATATAAAAGTATACACAAATAGGAAAGCATTTGTCCTCATCAAACCTTCAGGATTTATGTTTTGAAAATTGGAGAGGTGTGGTAGCTGGAATAATTTATATCATTTTATTTAAAACTTACTATAGCCAAGTTACGGTGCTGTCCTTCCTGTTCTCATTAATCACTCAGGTGGGAGGGATGCTTTGACAGGGCTGTATTTTTATGCCTAAATGCAGCATGAAACAGTTATGAGAGGTTTTTTTAAGAGTTTGTTTCCTGTGAAACAAAAAAATCTTTCTGCTCTGTTCTTGGCAGGCAATGAGAACTAAGGTGTACAGTTGCAGTTCAAACAGATGGCAAAAAAAAGTAGTTGTGCCCTACACCTAAATAATAGGCCTCTTCCCATCATGCAAGAAGGGAAATGTAAGGAAATACCAATGGATGGGATTGCTGCTGCTAATGGTCCTAATGCAGCAGCTCTGTGTGTGTGGCAGGAATTTGATGCATGTGCTCTTCATTAAGTCTTGCTGCTTACTGCTGCTATTTAATTAAGGAGGAAGAATATTGATCAACCCCCCATTTTTCAGTGTGCATAAGAACAAGAATTTTTACTGTTATTTGATTGGTAGTTTTGGCTCTGTCTCATCATATGCCTTCTCTGTTCAAGTGTTAAAGGCAAACAGCAGGTGGAGGAATCTGTCTGGAAATTGTATCACTTCCTAGGCTTGAGAAAACAGTTCAGAGCTTTGCAGTGGCAAGCCATAAGCCTAAATCACCGTTTTTCTCTTTTTTTTCTTTATTTAATCTCTGTAATTCTCTTTCTTCTGAAATGAATCTGAATATCTAGAATCAGGATGTCTGACTGGGCATTTGAATGATTGCCGTCTGATTGTCCTTCACTTCAGCTTAAGACTAGTGAGAGATCCATGTCAAGGAAGTTTGCAAAGGAACTACTTTAAGAGCATCTCATTTCCACAGTGACTAGTAAAGCTCCAGCATAATTCCAGAGGTAGAGGAATTAGCTCTTCCTTCCTCTTGACAGATGTTGCATCTTGGTGCCTCCTCATCCTACATTATGCTTAAGTGTAGCTTTGGTGTATAACATAAACACTCCGAGGTGGTCTGTAAATTGGACTTTAAAGAGGATTCAGATTTTGCTTGCATTCTAAGTGTACACTCACATTTGTTCTTTTGTCACTCAAGCTCCATCAGTTGTCCGTGTCTCTATGCATGTTGTTGCATATCACAGTCTCTTGGGTTTTCCAATAGGATTCTAAGGGAAAGGACTCATAGATTTGGCATTGATATATTAGCCTTGCTCCAGTGTGTATATGTGAAAATAGTCTTTAATTATATATTCACGTGATAATTTTCAGTTGGACTCTTGTCCTAATCCCTTGCTAGGTTCCTCATCTCCTGATTCAGCACAGTTTCTGTTCACACTGTGTTTTGCCTCAGTGTAAGACCAGTGTCCTGTCCCTCTTCTCTCTACCTTTCTCTAGCCACTGACAAAACTCCTGCTCTTCTCACTCAGGCTTCCTTCTTAGCCCTCATGCACTCCACTGCATTGCCTTGAGCTGTTTTTATAGCCTTTACAGATCATTCTGGGGCTCCCTCTCTATCCAGGCAAGGACATTACTTCTTAATACTGCCTGGAATTGGTAGAGTAGATACTTGCATAGACAAATGTGCCCAGTCCCAAACTTTTCACAGTCTGCAGCTCTGTGTCCTGCACTGTCTTGAGAGACATGGGAAGATGTCATCTGAACAAGAACCTGAAGTGAAAAAAAAATCTGGAAAATTAGCTCCTAAAATTCAGATTTTCAAAAAATATATATCTTGCAGTCTCCTTGGATTGTGGCAGGAATCTTAAATCTCTTTGTTAAAGACTAAGGATTCAGCCAAATCCTAATAGATTTTCACAGGGAATATGTACTCTTTGAATAAAACACCTACATGGTAATTATTAATTAAATAATTTGAAATAAGAATTTATTTGAGTGTTTCAGGCTTTTCACAAAAAGATTATCAGGGTTTTGAGACATGAGAAAATAGTATTTTGGTTAGCTTTATTTCTTGGAATAGGTGAAATTCCTTCCTTGTTTAAAGAAAGAAAAATAAAACAAAATGTATCTAGCTCTAAACATGAAAAGGGCATTTTGACAGTTCATTCAGTTAAATCTTGCCAATGTTTTGTAGTTTTAAATGTTTTAAAGTAAACATTAAAAAAAATGGGAAGTATCAAGGCACCTTTGCAATAGGTGGTACTGCCAATCCCACGTCTAATATATAATTAGCTTTTGGGTGTAATTTGTCTGTAAATATTCCTCCTAAGCTGAATATTATTGTATGATGTGTCACCCTAGGATTTAATACATTTTAATGCAAAACAAAATAGAATTCTTGATATAGAAATGTAAAGGTCACAGATCCATAATGCAAAGTTGTGCCACATTTTATTTAGGAATTAAACTCCTAAGATTACCCTGCTGGTTTTTAAAAGGTTAACATGTCTGCATGTGCTTTTTTTCTAAATCAACTTCAACAAGTAGTTGCAAAATCCCATACACATAATGCTAATTTCATAACCTAAATTTTAATCCATCTTTATATTTAATGCTTTTTACAGTAGAATAAAAAGGTTGATGTAGATTCCTGTAGACAGATCTAATCCAGTCAAGAAGTAATTTACTGGGTTGTCCAGTTGGTTTTGCAAAATGCCTTGAACTCTGTGTTGCTTTCATTGTGTTCTGACCATATACCTCACCTGATCTTGCAAGTGTAAAGGTATGACTTGCCTCTGAAGGCTAAAGTCACATTGCAGCGACTTACAGGCTCCAAGAACTATGTTGCTAGTATTTTGCAGGGCGGTTAGAAAAGTGCAGTTTGAATCTGCTTGAAGCCCAGGAGAAATACAAAGATGCATTTCTGAGCTTCATAAGAGTGGGAGCAGCTCCATGACTTGGGTTTTTGGGGGTATCCTACCCACGTAAGATAGAAAGGCTCCAGGACCTGCTGCCCTCCAGCCCTGGGAGCTGGAAGGTTCTGCCTTTCGTAGAGGGGTATGTTGCCAGTGGGAGATCTTCTTACTCAACGCAGCAAGATCTCACATCAGGGAGGGGTGAGGGGCAACACTACCATTCGCAGAGGTAAGGTTTTGACTCTTGTGGAAGGGATCAGTTCTTTGCTCACAGCAACTCCCAAATTCAGCGTGAATCAAACACTGGAGACCCCACGACTCCCTGGGACTACCTCAAGTTGTTAATCAGTGAATAAACCCTCCAGTGCTTGGGGACTTCCATGGCAGTGGGAGCCTGGAGGGGTCTTCTGGACATGGCAGACAAGTTCAAGCTCCAAAACCCCCTGGGTACCTACCTCAGTGGGAGCAAGGAGGTACACTTGCTTGCTGAAATGAGATGCTGACCCATAGGGAGAGGCTGCAGCTCCTAGGTGTCAGCTCCGGAGCCTGCCAATTTTCCAGTGCCTATAGGAAATCAGTGGGACTGGCCATTCCCACAGCTCTTTCTGCAGAGAAAAAGATCGCAATGAGCTCACATTCAAAATAAAAAGGTGAACTGCCATACTTCATGCACTGCCAGGGAGAAAGGGGACTGACCTCTTCTCTTGGAGAACAAAACCAATAAAAAATATTTACCTCAGAAACTGAAAGGGACATCTGACAGTTCATTCTGTTAAATCTTGCCAAGGTTACAAAGTGAACATAAAATAAGGTCTTATAAAAGGAAGTGTCAGGCTGTCTTGGGGATAGCTGGTACTGCCAACCCCACCTCTAATATATAATTGCCTTTGGAGGCTGAATTTGTCTGTAAACATTTCTCCTACGCTGAATTGTATAGAGTGTCAGCCCTGGATTTAACACATTTTACATGCAAAATAAAATGGAATAATGATAAATTTTGCAGACTAGAAGTCACTTTGAGAAACAGACTCTCAAGTTTCTTGGGGAGGTAAAAGTAGTTTGTGACCTTGGAAACAGCTGTTACCTGCTGTTCTTTCCCCTAAGCATAAATATAGCCATGGCAAATGAGGTTGCAGTCATCTGTCACTTTTTATACAGAAACGGACTTTATTTTCTGGAAATGATATTGTAGAGAGTTGTGGTAAATGGCATTTGGGCTCAGCATGTGCCTCCCTTTTTTTCCAGTGAGGCCATCAGTCTGCTCTGCTGAATGAATGTAGGAGTGCCACTGGGTGTACTTTACTGTCTGTAGTATTTAAGACTTTCAGTGCCATCCTGCTTCTGAGAACAACTCACTCTGTAAAAGCCAGACAGACTGTTGGTAAAAGCTGTGAAACCTTCTTAGCAAATATCCTTCTTCCAGAAGACTGCAACAGTGTTGGGATTTTCCTCCTAACATATACTTAAAAATTCCAAACACATCACCAACAGAGAGGAATGTTCTAGGAAAATGCCCACTCAGAAGAAGCTGTTTGTATGATAAAACTATAAGGTTCAAGGTGAGACCAAGCAGAGCCTTTTTAGCTCTGCGCTCTGGTGGTTGTTCTTGTGGGAAGGTCTGTCAGTAGCGCAGCAATGAATGGCATGCTGGTATGTTAAAATTGACCCAGCAGGTACAGCAGGATGAATGGTTCTGTTAAGTCTGAATAGAATCCAGCTTGTTCTGTGTTGGTTATAAGATCAACAGAAATAATATTATCATAAACTTTAGCCATAAAGTAAATAAAACCTGGCTGAAAAGCGAGCTGTGTGAACAATGTCACCTTGATAGCTTCCTTAGATCTGTTCATTTCCTATTCGCAGCTCCACATAAAGTAAACCCAGGCTTTCTGAAAGTTTCTTTTGACCTCTTGCCCAAAATAAAAATCTGGATATAGGATTAAATGTTATCACCAGGGTAAATCAGGGAGTCCTTACGGAAACAATAACCTTTCTTGAGTGACCAGGTTGCCTACAGGTTCCCATTTGGGTCCTGCCAGAGGGCATAGGTATCTTGGGAAATGCTCATTTTATTTTCCACTGTCTTCCAGTATTTCAAGAACAAATCCCTATAGAATCTTAGTGCTGCAAGAGGATGGGGCTTTTCTATCAGAATTTTTTTTCTGATAAAAGAAAAAAGCCTCCTTGTCAAGTGCAATGATCATATATGAAAGATTCTTTTAGTGTTGGGAAGGATGGAGTAGATCCCTCTGAGTTGCAGAGCAGGCAGAAGTTTCATTGCTTTCATTTTTTCAAGGTTTGTATCAGCTGATTATTTTTCCTGGTAATTCTAGACTGAAAAGTATGTAATTTCTTATGTTTATTATTCTAGTAGGTCAGACTTTAAGGAGGATACTTTTTTATTTTTGAGTGAATAGGAACTATCCTCTACCTTTTTTTTAATCCTGTTGCATTGTGATAAAGGAAGCTTTAATTCAGGTAGACAAATAAAGAAATCCAGGATGGCAAAACATCTGTTTTGACAATACTCCAAGCAGGATTGCAGGGTAGTCGTCTTTACCTGTTTTTTATTGTAAAGCTTGTCTTTTCTATGCCTTGCAACTTTGATTTCACTATGGCATTTAATCTTGGATTTTCAAACTTCTGCATGGGAAAGTTATATATAATGGCTGCCTTCTGAAACTGCTAGCATATTTTTGGATAATTTTGTGTTGTTGAAATGATCAGGCATTATTAACTCAAATGAGTGAAGTTCCCTATCTACAGGAGCTCTTTGGCAGTAATTAAAATTCAGATGGTTTGGATTGCATAAAGGTGCCAATTCCTTTGCAAATTATGACCAGCCTTTTTCTCCAATATTTGCTCTTTTTTGCCTTGAGTATCTAATCATCCATTAAAATTGAACCCATTTTTAAATATATGTGATTAAATATCTTTTAGATGGTAAAAACTAACTAATAAAACTTTGTAACTACCAAGTACAGGTCAATCTGCAATCTGTGAATTGAAAGTCAAAGTCTTTGTGTATTGTAGTAACTCACCCTCCCTTCCTACTACAAACATTTACTTATTTATTCATTTATTTTTGTGCAAATATGCATCATGGCATGAATTTTACCAGGAAAGGGATCACTGGGAGCAATTATTTATGCCAGCATTCAAAAGAGATGCTGAGCTATAAACATTTCCTCTAGAGAAATAGCTGAGCCCCAAAATTAAATGCATATGTCAGAATATCCTTCCTTGACTTGCTTTGACACTGAACATAAACTCTTCATGTGAGTGTTAGCACAAAGTACTAAACTTCTGGAAAGCATGTAAGTATTTCTATATGTTTTTATGTTATTTTTGGCTGATTGCTGGCATATTCCTATTGTTTCTGATCAGAGAATGCGCAAGAGGTGATGGGCCATATGCTGTAGGGCCCACTATCTGACAGTTGTTCAGCAGATATAAACCAGCATACTCAAGTTTCCCACATGAAACATATCTCCAAAACTCAACTTTTTTTTTTTTTATTAAGTGATGACTTCTGCAAAGAGTGAGACCCACATTATTTCTGTCTGAGGCCAAGCTGTCCTGTTGCCATGTCTTCTGTCAACTTTTATCCCAACAAGATTGCCTGTTCTTCTGAGCAGAGTAGCCCAGGTGTTAATCTGATAGTTTGTCATTTGTTTTATATCACCTGGAATTGGATTTCAGAACTGTTACTCATGCTGCCTGTGTACTGGGATCTTTTCTGGAATAATGTGCTCTTCAGTATGAGTAATAATGTTGGAATTTGGCATCTTGTTGGGAGCAAAAGCGTATCTTTTACTTTCTCTTTTTTGTTGTAGACAGTAAAACGAAGAACGGTGTTTCCTGTCATAAACCTAAACAAATATTCATCATACTCATCATAATCTATACAGGGCATCATAGGAGATGCTTGAAGGACTGAGGCCCAAGGTTTTAATGTGCTTAAGGCTTTTAATATAAGTGTTTTAAATAATTAAATGCCATTTATTTTTATGCATCTCTAATGCTTTTATCATTCAGAAGTTTTCTATCCACTTGGTTTTTCACAAATATGAAATATTCAAAAGATTAATTCTGCATTTCATCAGAACTTCATTTGACCTTGTTGATACAAGTTGCCTAATGTTGATCTATAAGCAAACATTTTGAGACTGTATAGGCAGAGTAAGTAGAAAATAATGCTGTATATTGCAGTAGCTGTGAATTGAGAATTAAGTGATACTAATTTCATTTTGAGGGGTGGTATTAAATTTAAATGCCTGGGAGTTCATGAGTGCACATATTAAAATTTGTGTCAGATACATGCAGTCACAGTTTTGTGTGTTACTCCAGTGTTGAGTTTAAAACAGTAGAGGTCCTGGTACACTAAATAACAGTGGTCCCTATTTCAGTCTGTGATACCTGTTTCAATAGTATGGTGAAATTAAGTGATTCTTGCTAGATGAGCACCCAGTCCCAAGTCCATAACTTCGTGGACACAGATCAGATGCTAGAAACCCCCATTTATTGTATCCCAGTGACCCCTGTAAGCAAGAACGACATGAGGTGTAAGAGCTGGTAATTTCATTAATTTAAATAGTCTTGATACATCTGATATAATTGTGGTTTTGATGAGTGAAGGAGAGCTATTTGTAAGTACTGTAGGTATACTTTTGAACTTGAATTACAGTCTCTCTAGATAACCACTAAAAGGCACATATTCTCCCTATCTCCTCCTTCCAGCGTGATGACATATGTTTGAAATAAAGCACTAATAATTTTCTTATTTGACTCCTTGTATCCTTCCAGAAATCTAAGCAACAATAAGATCAAGGAGATCCGAGAAGGCACATTTGATGGAGCTTCAGGAGTGCAGGAACTGATTCTGACAGAGAATCAACTGGAATCAGTGCATGGACGAATGTTTAGAGGCCTCACAGGTCTAAAGACATTGTAAGTGCAAAGACCTGACTTTCACTGTTCCTCTGTCAGTTGAGTGGGAGTGTTCAAGTTCAGCAATGCCTGCTAAAATATCAGTTACTAGACAAGGACTTCTAAGGCAGGGCCTGGTATCACTGTCATGAAGTCTTCAATATATTTCTAGTCCTGGGTAGGTTTGAGATTTATCAGGTTTTCAAGAATTTCAGGAGTAACATGATGGTGAACCTGTCATGGGTCAAATTTGGGTACTTTTAACCATTTAATACTAATATTATTTTGTTATTTCCTATGGGAACAAGGCATGTAGGAAGATGTTTGCTATTAGTCAATCTTCCCACTCCACCTCCACCCAAATTGGAATTGTTGGTCTGCTTAAACCAAACCTCAGAGTAGGCTAGGAGCCTAAAAGATTTTTAATATCCTCCAAGCTATATGAAATCAGTAGGTAGAGAGAGAAGAAAGAATCAAGGTATTGCTGCCACCAAGACAGGTATAGCTAAGCAACTTTGAGGCAGGCATAACCAGACTGTTACAGGTCCTGCTGACAGAGGGTAGCTGGCCACTTACTGCACCAGGTGTAGTAGCTAGCCACAGCATCCTCTTTCTTGCCCACACCAAGTACCATAAAAATTATGTGTGAGTATATTATTAATATTAATATATATTAATAATATATAAGAATATATATTACTAATATATTATTAATGTGGTTGGGGAGAGTGTGAAGGAGACAGAGCACAAATGCATAAGAAATCATTTTGGTATTACTTTTGTGCGTAGACAACCTTTGTAATTTATTTCTGAGAGCGAATGCTTATTACATGTTATTACATATTTTCATGTTAAAAGTTATATTGGAAGAAGGATCGCAGACAAGATTTCAAGATGGCATCTAAACCAATCCATCCACCATCCTGAGAAGCAGTCAGGGACTAGTCTTCTGGTGACAGCAAAGACTCATGCCAGACCACGTATATGATCTGTACATGAAAAATGCCTCTCTTGCATAGTCTTCCCTGCTGTAGAAAGAAAGTACTTGGCTAGGTGGATGCTGTCAGTAAATAGACTCTAGAAATCAAAATGCCATTTAAAATCCGCAGTTTATTCAGTAGTAGCAAATACTTCTTATGTTGCTAAGTGTCATGGCACAATTACTTCAGTCCTTACTCAAGTGCAAAAAGAAATCCAAGTTTCACTTCAAGGACTGTAATGATGAATAGGGAACTTTTCTTTTACTTTTCCTTTAACATTATTTTTTTGTGGTTACAGCCATCTGTTCTTTCATTTAATGTATGCACTGTATTAAGGGATTTGAAAATACTGTCCATAGATACAAAATTAATTTTTATACTGTAAAGCAGCCTGTGGCAGTGGACCTAAACAAAATTCAGCATTTTTTTAATAAAAAGATGCTTAACATTCAAGCTATCTTGCTGACCTGACCTACATTTCCCCCCTAGCTGATCAAGCAGTATAAATATACACAGCATGATATGAGGATCTGTAAGTATGTTTCCCTTCAGAAAGGGCACACAGTGCATGCTGAACCATGATATGAAACCAAAGGTTTTGGTTTGAGGGACATATATTTCTATCCATTAAGTTACTTTCTTTGAGCATTAAAATTGTGGTCTTTTAAAAGAGGTCACATTAGACAGGGTCATGGTCAGGTTTTTAAAAGACACTATGTTTCCTGAAATATAATAAATAGCTGTGCAAGATGTATTGGCATCTAAATTCAGTCATCACATCTTGCAGTACTGCTGCCTGGTACTTTACATACAGGACTGAGAAAATGCTTCCTATTGCTACTAAGCCACCAAGGGCCTTACTTCTCTTATTTACTCCCCTATTAATTTTAGAGCTTTGGGTCTTGACCTGCCTTTCAGGCAGCTTAGTACTCCACATGTAAGGTGTTTGCCTCTGTGCCCTGTGACTTTTTTTCTGACATAGTTTCACCCTAGCTGCAATACCAAAACTATTGAGACCGTAAGTGGCTGTGATGGTAACTGTACATAGAGAACAGTAATGCAAAAGCAATGTCATGTCCAGGTCCTAAACACTGAGTATTTCTGATTATACTGTGAATTTCTTCCCAGCCATATCTAATCTCTCTTTGGTGTTTTTCAAGTATCTATTGATGTAGTATCTAAATGCCCAACTGGCAGATACCAATCTGAGATTTAAATCCAGACTTCTAAGGGACTCTGAATTTTCATTGTTCACTGCATGAATTTGATACCAAGGAGTTAACCCTCCTCAGTTTGGAGGATCAATTCACTGGAACAGCGGCATGAGCTGCATATATTTTGTGGATTTTTGGTATTACACTTTAATTACTGAATAATTTTTCACATAAGTAGGAATATCACAACTGTGTAGTGATGTTTAGAAACCCAGATGTTGATTGGCATGCAGTGTAACAAATACCATGAGCCTTTTTTACTACAGAGTGAAACAAGATACTACACTCTTTCAGGTTAATTAGGCTTTATTGTCAAGTTCATTGTTACCATAACAACTCGGAGACATGTATCTTCCAAAGCACTAATTCATCTAGTACAAGCACTGAGCAAAGACCCTTTTATAGGATAGTTACTGCTTTCTATCTTGTCAATTAATGATTATAATGACATTTCAGATTTTGTGTTAGGTGTGGAAATCTTTCCTAAGCTATTCCTTGATTTCTGCTGAGGATGCTGTTTCCTTCCATACTTTTGCAGTGTGAATTACAAAAAGAATTCATAATAGGAATAGAAGTAATGCAGCTAGTATTGTTATCATCACACATTTCTGGCAATCTTTCTCAGTAGATCTCTGAAATACATCTTCACTTACTCTCAGATATTTACTAAATTAGGACTTTAGTGTTTATATCATGTTTGCCACTGGTCATAATTTTAATTGCATACTACTTTCAGATGTGGAGCTCTGATCAGCCTCCAATGTTGTGTGGAAGAAATGCATTTTAAGTTCATGAGACAATGTTTACATGAATCTGGCCCTCCTTTAGCTGTGTTGTACTTCAGCAGTCAATAGAAATAGAGTACAGTGCTTGCCAAAGCAGCTGTTGATGCCGTAGCTAAAGGACTTCCTAGCCTGAAATTGTACCCTCTCCCAGTAGTTCCTAATTCCCTGTTTTAATGCTTGCAGGATGCTGAGGAGCAACTCTATCAGCTGTATAAACAACGACACCTTTGCTGGACTGAGCTCAGTGAGGCTTCTTTCTCTGTATGACAATCACATCAGTACTATCACCCCTGGAGCCTTCAGCACATTAGTCTCTTTGTCTACAATGTAAGTTATCTTTTTATGGTCCGAACACATCATGATGCTGTTATTCCGTGTTTTCCTTTTAAGAAGACAATGTTTGAGTTTCAAAATCCAACTACTTATTGTTCATATATGGAAAATCAAATTTGGGGGAAGAAAAGAAAAACTTCTAAAAGAAATTTTAGATTGTATATTAGGAAAAATTTCTTCACTGAAAGAATGGTCAGGTACTGGAACAGGCTGTCAGAGAGGTGGTAGAGTTGCCATCCCTGGTGTTGTTCAAAAAATGTGTAGGCGTGGCGCTTCAGGGAATGGCTTAGGGAGGCATGGTAGTGTTGGGCTGACAGTTGGACTTGATCTTAGAGGTGTTCTACAACCTTAATGATTCTATGAAAACCCCATCCTACTGAAATGGCAGGTTTAGGAGATTCAAGGTGTAATTCAGAAAAACATTTTAATTCCGTCAGCTGGAGTGGCTGAAAAAACTTTGAGGTTGCTAGCCTCAGCCAGGGTGAATGCAGGTTTTGCCTTGTCACGGCCTAGTGCAGTGCACAGCAGGAGTTCATGTAAAACAATCTCTGCAGATTCAGAAGTGCATAGCTTATCATACACTTTAGCTCCATGAAGCTGCTTTAGATTCAGTAGAGACTAATTTGGTATGAATAACCTTCTTGGGTTTCAGTTAAATCAGTTAAATATCAGAATAAATCTACTACCTAATTCTTAGATATTCAGAAGAGCTAAGAGGACAAAATGTTCCAGTCCTACTGAATGTGAATTTGAAAATCCCAACCTAAGCTTTTGTGATTCTCTTATATTTCTCAATCCTTCTTTGAAGTATTTTCCTTGCTTCTTAAATATGTTTACACACTTTTTGTAGTGTGGCATTTTAATAAAGTACAGACTGATAAATATGGAAGCAAAGTCTGCTCTTTGTTTCCAGCTGTGAAAGGGAACCCTGATGTTGCTGTTCGTGGAAGGCATCTGCTTAATTCCCCTCACACTGCCCTGAAAATACATCCTAGTTGTCCAGTCAAAATAAACTATTGGTGTTATTGCATTTCAGGTTTTGAAAGTATTCTTGTCATGTTTGGAGGAAGAAAGAAGTGTTCAATCTTGGCTGTTTCATTGCTTACACTTTCATTTTGTTGTTGTAACTTTCCACCAGCAAATCAGTTATCATTTTGGCATTAGCTCCATGCAGCATAAAGAATCCAGACTTTTCTTCCATTTACTTTCTATAATCCCAAAAGCCTCCTTGAAATTGATGGACAAAGAGAGAAAGACAACCAGGTTATTTTTATTGACGGTTTTCAAGTTGCAGGTCAAAGCGAGTGGTACTTGGCTGAAAGCTTGTTCTCACTGTGCTGCAAGCAATGCCGGCCTGCTTCTTGCACAATTGCCTCTGTGCTTCCTTCTGCAGATCCCTTAATAGCTGCAACTCTCTGAATCAGTCTATGAAGTCCTTACCTTGTTTGCATAGAAGCATCTTTGTCATGTTTTGTTAGAAGGTAGCCTATTTTCTTCTTTTTTCAGCCATGGTTAAAGATAATTACAATTTCTAGCATCAGTAATTAAAGCTGCTGCTAATTAGAATGCATTGCTTTGGCACTGACTTACAATCATGTTGGTCATGGCTGGTTCCTAGCTGTGTCTTGATGAAAAAATTTGTTCTTTGACACATTATCACACTGTGCTTGATCCACAGACAGGAGGAAGTGTGCTTTTGACTTCTTTAGACATTGGTTTAAGGCCATAGTGATATTTCACATATAAATGCAGAGTTCAGATATGTTCATTTCCTAGCAGTACTCTGTTGTAGGTGGATATATTAGATGACAACACTACTGAAGATAGATAGTATGACTGTCTTTCCTGTTCAGCCCACACTTTGTGAGTTAATCGGGTATTGTAATGACTCATTTTTGCATCTATTAATGTGAGCCAGAAATTCATACAAAGTTTAACATTTCCATTTTTATCTTGGCATATTTACAGCACTAAAATATATTGTTCCTTTTGTTATTACTATTTGTGAGTCAGCCTCATTGATATTATCAAAACACGAAAGCTCTGAAAATAATGCCCTGACTTGTGGTTTTCGATAGAGGAAGAACATATATTTTGTAAGTTATTGGTAAAAAAATATAAGTTTTTATTATTTATTACTAGTTAGGTAGGTATTGCAGCATCCTAATTTGTAGTGAGCTTGCACTTCTGCGTACAGAGAGTTCAGTCATGTCTTTCAGTCCTTACACAGTCAAGTCGGCGTGTTTGTAAGCAGAATTGGCATTCCATGAATTAAACATGCAAGTATTCTAGTGTAAACTTAACCTGAATTCCAGGATATATTTCCAACATAATTTCAACAATATCCAGATGCATTTCAGCATGTTTTTCTAACAGGTCACTAGAATCCATTTAAATAGTTAATATTCTATGGCTTCTTTGCAATTTTTAAGAGATACTTGCAGTAGGATATGTGTATTTCATTCCTCAAGACTTCTATTCCCCCTTGATTTTAAAAATATGTCTATGTCCTTCAGTAAACACTCATTAATTTAATGTTAGTATGACATCTTTGCTAAAAAACTGATTGCTTTGTTTCTGGTTGAGTGGTTAAATCACTGTCTTATGTCTAGGAACTCTGATTACTAATTATGAATTTTTATAACAATTTGTCTGCTCAGCATTACTGTTTGTGATTTGAGAACTCCACTTGAATAGCCAGATTCCAGAATAAAGCTTTTGCAAATAATTGGCCTTTCCAGATTTTCAATTGCTATACAAATGAAGTAGGGAATCTCTTGTCCCGCATGACACTTTCTAGAGAGCCTCAATCTTACATTTTTTTTCCAAAAGTTGCATCACAGTCTTGCCATGGAAAGAGCATGTATGTAGGCACATGTATGAACTTCATACTACATTAAGGCAAAATATCACTGCTCTGCAGTTGGACAAAGGACAAAATCTAGGTGTTGCTAAAGTGGCAGGAGGACTTGTGTAATGCATGACAAGATAAATTTGTCCTTTCTTCCCCAGAGGCATTTGAATTTCAAAACGGTAGATTTGTTTTTCTGTTTATTAGTTTTATACATAACAACTTATTTCTTTCTTAGTTCCTAAGAAAAGCAAAATCCAAATTCTAATCCAAGGGTTTAATAAATTTTAGGCCATATGTTAACCTGTCTTTGCCAAGAAGAAGAGGAGGGTTTGTGGATAGTTACTGCAGCTCAGCTAGTGAACAGTAACACATTAAGTCAAAGCAACCTCTCCTCTCTAGAATAGGGATAATTACTATTTTGACGGGAGCATTTTGTAGAATGAACATTTGAATGTTTCTGAAAGTTTTTGGTATGTCCCAGAAAGATGCTTTTTAGATGTACAAAATGTTCTTTACATTCAGAGCTTTTCCAGAAACCTGATTACATGCACCTGCTGTTTGTTTCCAATTGTAGAAATCTTTCATTCGAAGGATTTGTGTCATGGAAGTTATTCTGTGCCTATGATCTCACTCTCTTCCATTAGTGGAACAAATGGCCTTCGAAGCATAGGTTCACTTAGTGTTGGGGGTTTAAATACTTGGTTTAAACACTCTGTTCATGCCAAAGTATGTCAGTATGGAAAATATAAAAGGCATCCTGCATGTCCTCCCATTATGGATTAAAGAAAATGGAAAGCAATTCAGAAGGAAAGTAACTAGAATTAGAGTAATGCTTTCAGTGCTTTTCTGCCTATTCTCTCTGTAAGCTGCTATGTAACCTGTTCATTTTCTCACCTTTATACAGCAAGTTTGCCTTGCCTTTGAATCCTAGTCAGCATGAAGCAGGTTGGGTATTTTTATTGCTGAACATCATGCTGAGTTTTTCCTCCCCCCAGTTCTCCCTCTATACAATGTACAATAGTCTGTGCTGGATCCACATGTAATTACACACCCAGAGCTCCAGGCTAGTGCAGTGATTAAAGTATGGTTTTTTACAACACAGAGAGCAGCTATAAATCATATTGTGGGTATGTGATGTTAGCCTAGAACCTAGAACTTTTTAGGAATTTAGAGCAATTTAGGAATTGGTTTGGGTTTGTTTTCTTGTTGCCACAGCTCAACTGTGTCATGTGTTTTTGGAACCTGGTTTTTTAGGGCCTTAAATTTTTTTATCTTTAAGATATAGTATGCTTTAGGGAAATTTAATTATCATCTTTTTTCTATACTACCAAAATAATAACTCTCAGACATATTTACATATGATGTGAGAATTCATCAGTGTTAGTTTAGATACTTCATTTTGCATACATGGGGCTCTGACAGCTCATTTTTCTTTGATGAGGCAACATTAGACTGAGGCTATTGATCCTCCCTGTCTTTGTACATAAGATAGCTTTTTTTTTCTTTTTTTTTTCTTTTTTTTTTTTTAACCAGGAATATCAGCCTCTTTCCTTCATCTCAAGTTTAGTCATAAAAAAGCCTTCACACAAATTATGGATAGGTGTTTCAGTACAGGACTCCAGTAACAAGGTTTTTTCCAAGATTCTCAGAACTAATTCTGTCTAGCTTAGGAAGATGGTTGCTTAACATAACTGTCACCTTACACTCCTTTCATGCAAAGGATCACAACCTATTAAGAAATAGAAATGAATAATATCTTTTCTATACTGACTATCTATGTTACAGGTGCTCCACTGAGAAATTGCTGTACATCCATGTTTTCATGGCTTGACAACAGGATGGATAGGGATTTCCTTTTTTAAACACTGCTAACCCAAGCTACATTAAGAATCCATCCCTCTCACGGAGGCTGTTAAATGGTTGCTTTGGGTACTGCACACCACAATGCCGCAGCTAGGCTGCAACTGTAGTTGAAAGATATTTTAGGAGTTGTAGCAAGGTTTGATACAGACCTCACAATGTCCACAAGGCAGCGGAGCAGATGCTTTTCACTACAGGTATACTGACCTTAGAAAGCTTCATAAGAAGTGGCTCAAGCTGACAGTGCTGCTTTATGTATATGTACATGTAAATGTACATACAGACCGCTATCCTTACTACTTCAGTAGGAAACCCAAAATCAGGTTGCCAGCAACTCCCACCAGGCACTGGTTTGTATGGGGTGAGTAGGAAGCCTGAGTGTTCTGGGGCAAGGAGCAGTGTGTTAAGCCAGCTTGGCTGTATACACAGGGAGCTAGCTGTACATGCAGGTCTGTGCTAAGGGCTAGCAGTGCTAAACTTTTCCATGGCACTACCTGAAGTAACGTCATTGAAGATTGTGCATACGTGGGTACAGTGTGCGAGGTGAGTTTAGACTTGGGTTTGAGCTGTAGCTTGGATTGAAATCCACTGTAAATAAAGCCCTGATGGTGATTTAAGTATGTCTAAATAATAGTTGTAGCAGTAAGCACTTTGGTTTATAAACATATATCTATATATATCTCTATTATATGCATGTATATATATTTTAATTACAACACTAGTTCTAGTATGAAACCTGCATAGAACGTCCCTGATCTGTATATCAGAGGAAGATTTCACAGAAACAGATGGCAGTAAAGAGCTTGGACTTGAAATCTATCATCTTTCTTTAGTTATTTCAACATTTCTGTATGTTCATGTTTGATGCAATTATGTCTCATTCTGTTTCAGTAATTTGCTGGCTAACTCCTTTAATTGTAACTGCCATTTGGCCTGGCTGGGAAAATGGTTGAGGAAGAAGAGAATTGTCAGTGGAAATCCGCGCTGCTTGAAACCCTTTTTCTTAAAGGATATTCCAATCCAAGATGTAGATGTCCAGGACTTCACCTGCGACGGTAAGAAAATCCAATTTTATTTGATATTTATGATAATATTGGCACCCCTGTGAGGACTCCTTCCTATCAAACAATACTGCATGGTAAACTGTTTAGTGATGAGGAAGACAGCCATCTAGAGCTGAAGATCATTGTTGCCTATCAGGAGTTTATTTTCATTCTTGATTTCCAGTTTCTGAATTTCTACTATCTACACCTAAATAAAAGAATGAATTTATTATAGACAGATGCTCCGCATTGTATAATCCCAATATAATCCTGGCCCTTCCTCCCACTTCCTTATTGATACACTTAGTTAACACTCTGAAGCCAGTGGGAATGCCTCTTGCTTGGAAAGTCTTAGTTTTGGATACTGTTCAGTTTTACCAATAACAGGTATAAATACAAGGAAATAAAAAACCTTAGATATTATTTGAAATTACTCAGTGATGCTTATTGCTTTGCTGGGTCCATACAGGTTTAAAAAACAAAAAAATTCTTACATTTCTCTCATTCTCCAGGTAGTTCTTTGTCTGCTGATCAAGAAGATTTTAGAAAAAATAATGAGAAAAACTGATTGATGAATGGACTGCTAACAACTTGTAGGCTGTGATTGACTGTTAAGACTAGATATGCTGCAGCTGCAGTTAGTCATACCTCTAAAGAGACCATAAGAGTGATAGAAGTTTCTGGCTTAGAGGAGAAATTAATTCTTGTCCTAGTCAAACAATCCCGCAACAGGCCCAGGTGCTTGGGCCAAGAGCTCAGGGAACCCAAGTTTAGTCATTAAAGAATAATTTGCTTTAGTTTGGGAGAAAAAAAAAATCGTGGTCCACAAAATGGCATTCCACACTTGGGAGCTTTCTCTATCATAGTCACTCAGACAGCCATGGCAAATGGAAGGTAAATGGTGACAGGGTGTAAAACACAGAACATAGGAGAAAAATCAGTATGCCGAAGAAATGTGCTCTTTCTGCAGTTTTATGAAAGACTTTGAATTTTGTTTCCAGTTATTAAGCTCATCTGGGGAGAAAAAGAGAAAATACCTTCCCTGTTCTTCTGTAGGCTGGTCGTGTTTCTCCATCCCTCTGAATACAAATGATTCCCTCCCCATACATTTATGGGTAATTCTGTTATCTTGTATCAGGACTTCCGGTCTTATTCTTTAGTCTCAATGCTCATGGGTACAGCCAGCAGAGAGAAGAAAGAAACAGATCTGTCTCAATTAGACCATGCATCAGTTTTTCTTTAAAAAAAGGCGGTGGCACATAATGACAGCTGGCTGCGTGCTCTTGGATTGAAGCACTGTGTCTCCATGCTGGCCAACTCAGGCTGCCTGTACCCACAAACAGTTGTGCAATTCATCTCACTGTCATCTAGAGAATGCGCCACTAAGTGTTTTCTTCCATACACATCGTAATACTGTAGTATGCATTTGCCTTATGTTTTGCAAAGCCTGTTGCATTTGGGGAAAATCCATGCTTTAATGTTCTTAACTTCAAAGAGTTGGTTTCTTCTGCAGAAACCCTATTGTTCTTCAATTACAAGATTTAATCTGCTGTTTATGAACCGTTTAATTCATTTTTGGAGAAAGTAGATATTTTTATGTGTGCACAGATGGATTGCCAGCAGTTGGAAGTATGCTGCTCAGTTTGTTGTTTGCCTTGTTATCCTTATCAAAAATGATGAGGTTTCACAATTCAGATGATAAATGAAGTGCCAAGCTGACTTTAAAAAGTAAAAAACATCTAAAAGCTGAAATTTGAAAAAGTCTTCCTAAAGCAGAGTAGATAGTGAACTTCATCTGTCTAGATGAATTTAAGGGCAATTTTCTGGTCAAGTTTTCCATTTCAGCTAGTACATTTGGGATGGGGGGAGGATTTGGGATTTACATAACTGATTTTACTGTAATTTGCAAAATTAGAGAGAAGTAGACACTTCTTGGGGGGTAAAAATAGTATTTTTAAATATTGCTATTCAGTTTTTTAACTGATGTTCTTATTGCCTAAAGAACCTATATGTAGGCAGGTTGATCCAAAGCATTGGATGTACTTTAAAATATTGTGTTGGCTACCATGGATTCAGGGATGTCCCTCCTTGATCCTTGTAAGCAGTTATCTTCAAAGTGTATCACTCTGGGCTGTAAAGATGTCTTCCTGATGCCCTGTTTCTCTCCCTCTGCAGGTAACGATGAAAGCAGCTGCTTGCTTTCACCTCCTTGTCCTTCCCAGTGTACCTGTGTGGACTCAGTGGTACGTTGCAGCAACAAGGGGCTGCGGGTATTGCCCAGAGGAATTCCCAAAGACGTGACAGAGCTGTAAGTTACCTTTTACATAGCTCCTTTCATGAAAAGTTAATGAAATTACATCATATGAGGCTTTGTAGGTCCTTGGAGGTTTTGCCTTTGACTTTAGTGGCTGGTGTTTTGAGCTTTGTTGTTTTCCATATGTTTTGACTGTTATTTTTATACTTATTTGTCCCCTGACTGAATACATTGCTCTGTAATGGGAAGAGAGTTTATCTATCCTTGTACCCATTAATTCTGTGTGTAGGGAACAAATGCATATATTAGTATCAAATAATTCTGTAGTGCTTCTGAGCAGCCTAAGCTCACAACAGACAGTTTGAAAGGATGATGAAAATATGTTCCTGACTTATGCAGCTGTAAGCTAATTATCCTCTGAGGAGATTAAAAAAAAAGAAAAAGAAAGTGCAAGCCAGTGGTGGAAATGAACAATGAATTATTTTCTCCAGACCTCATGAAATGGCTAAAATGACAGATAATTAGATTAAATTGTAAAGTAAATTCATCCTACTTGAGAACTGTCTTTCTAGTCGTCTTTTCATCTACCCCTCTCCATGACTTTATATTGGATTTTTGTTCTTCCCATGGAAATAAAATACACCAGTGGAACTGCTTGGCTTAGACAGTTGGAAGTAGAAATACTGAGCTTTTCTCCTTCAGGTCCTTATTCAAGTCTATCACAGGTGTGTCATTACTGAAACTTGTTACAATCTCATCAGCATTTCTATGTGAAAGTTATTGGTTGAGTTAGTTGGTATGTTCAGTGAATTTTCTAATGAATTAAAATCTGATTCTGCTATTTTTGAGTATCTGGTACTATTTTTACTATTTAGTAACAAGGCAGCTGATGCATGAGAAACGCATCTGTTTACTCCCTTCACAGTGCGAGAATGGGGTTTACACTGTTTTTACCAGTGTTGTAATCAAATACAAGACTTTGTTGCTGAATGAGGAGTGTACTGAAAGTGTATGTGGTAACTCAAATTAACATGGAAATTTTGCATGAATTAATACATCCTGGGAACACTGTTAACCAGGGCATGGTTAATAGTGGTTTGAATTAAAAGCCAAGTCCTGGCCTGTATTCCCTTATATGTTGCCATCAGCAATAAAAAGTCTGCAAGGTGGTTTCTGCAGGTTTCACTGCATTCAGATACAACTTGCCAACAATAAGATAGCACAGATGTTACTTTGATTTCCACTGCCACACTTGGGAATTTTTATGTTTAAATTTTGCATATTGAGTTTTACTGATACTATCTGATACACTGACGACATAACTTTCACAAAAAGAGTGAAATTAATCTCACATTTTTGAAAACTGCTATATTTCTTAAGCTATTTGTTGGCAAATGAGGCAATAGCCTGGAACTGAGCAGTTTGAGTTCATAGGAGTTTACGTGACTGTCTTCTTCAGTAGGAGCCTCTTGGCTGTGCAAGCCTCTAGTTTGGCTTTCTGCTTTCAATCCAGAAATGTGTCAGCAGAACACAGTCAGCCATGGACTGGCTGGCTCTGAATATTTCATGTTCTACAAATATAACCTTGAATCTGTCCCAGCTGTCTCAAAATTCAATCTTGATCTCACTCTTCTCTCAACCAAAATAAGCTGAGCTCCTTATTTGTATATAATCCAATAGATAAGATGCAGGTACTGAAGCTAAAAATTTTGTGTGTTTGTGGAAACTGTGACAATAAATAAATAATCTTACTGGCCTTCCTTCTGTTTCCAGATTGACATAAAGATGTTGCCCATAATCTAGAACGGTCTATATAATTTAAGTCCCAAATTCCTGGTGTGAACTTAGGTATTTTTATTGTTCTGTGTTTAAGAATTATCATTGCTTCTATGGTAAACAGCATCTCCTATGGAACCTCACCTCTTGCCTCCTTTTCAGGACAGCTAAAACTTGGCAGAGAGAACCCGATAGGTTTCTGGGCACAGGGTGAAAGAGATTTATCTTGCTCACACTATTTACAGTCCTCACACCGAAATATCCTCATTTTCCTAGGGCAGTCCTAGATCCCTTGAACTGTGTCCTAAGGCTGAAGTATTTCTTAAAGCTGTGTTGTTTCTGCACTAGCTGTGGATATCTCTTCAGTACTTGAAACAAGAAAGCGCATAAGATACCTGCTGCAGAAGATATCATGGCTAGAGATCGCCACAGCAGTCTCCAGGGCAGGGATGTCTTCACCTTTCTTACTGGTAAAGCGGACACAGGTGCTCAGATAGATTAAAAACCCTTCCACCATGTTACCACAACCCATGCTGCCTTTCTCCCCTTCCACAGTCTCATGTCAGAGACCCCTGGGCAGTGTGCTGGGGTCTCCGTGCTCCCACCAGGCAGTCGCACAAAACCATGGTCACTAAGGACAGAGGTCACACCAAGGAGAGGACAAAGCTGTAAAGAGCCTGTTGTCCTGGTTGCCCACAGCTCCCTCTCTACGTGAGACCTGAACAGGGATATGATGCAGGGGAGCATTTTAGAGGAATTTTTATGAATGCACCAGTGTGACATTTATAAACTTCCATTATTGATGTATTCATTTACAAGGCACATTAGCTGCAGTGCTTCTTATTAAACTGCAGTGGGTTTTTGTACAACATGGTTTAAGAAAAGAAGTGTCGTGTTTAGATAAACCAGTCTGTTATGGCCGAATAGAGACTTCTCAGAAGTTCTTTTAAATTCTTTTAGAGGTCTTACAATAGCCTTAAATCAGGAATTCTTTCATTGTAACAGGTATTAAATAGCAATGTGCAAAAATGAACATACCTCTTGCACAGGCACATAGGGAAAATGTGCCTTTGCTGGGTCAAATTTCACTGTACCTAAGCTCAGCAAAAAAGATCACCGGCAATGTTTTATTACATGGTAGACTGGAGACATAGGCTCGTTCATTCCAACTTTCTTCCTGAGTTTCTGTTTTGGATATGTATACAGACAAAACATGTGAAAACCATTATCTCCTTCATATTTAGAGCTTGGAATGACAGGAGACATCCCTCTGTTTGGTTTGTACCACCCTTGGGAGGAGGGATTACCTTGGCAGGGAAGGCTTCTATCTAGAATAGAGTTGAAAAGATCACTGTTTCCTGGCTTTTTAGAGGGATGATGATGCAAGAAATTTCTATTTCCCAATTACTTCACAAAACCCCATCATCATGGGCAAGCCTTCTTTCAGCTTCCTGGGAATCGGGAAATAGTATGTTGTTTCTTGCAAATTCCTTTGTTCTACATTTATGTACTGCCGACATTTTTTCCCACTGTTTGCTTGCTCTGAAGACAAGCCTTGCTTATTTTGAACTTACTCAGTTTTCTGATCCAGATGTTCAGAAGTAAAATGTTCATGCAATGAGCTAGTTTGGAATTTAGCCTCTCTGCTCCTTAGTGGTTTAGACTTTACTTTTCTTCTTTTTTTTTTCCTTCCCAAATCATTTTGAATTATGTTTCTTTTTTCCTTCTACATACTACCTCAGTGTGTAAATACTGTTTTTTTCTTTTTTTTTAACAAAAGTATACTCTATTTCTAATAAAGTCTTATCTGACAGCATCCAGCTGCTTTTATGGGCCTACAGCAAGTAATATTTTGCACTGGGGAAAAACACTGGAGGCAACTGTGTGGACAGCATATGCATAAGCTGTAACATAATAAACATGTATTTTAGAATAGATATATGTACTAATCATGTCATCTCTAGAGTCCAAATGTTGTCATGATGCTGAGCTATACGATAGCACTGATGGGATCGTTAGGAAAACCTGCATCCACGCATTATTGTTAGTAATAAATTTTTCCTTCCGTTTGTATTAATACCTATTAATATTTGCATTACTTTTGCCATTTCTCTTTCTCTCCTCACAAACCTTCTCTCTCCTGTTTGTGTTTTTTGCTCTGTGTGTTAGGTTCATTTAGCCTACAAGCTCATTCAGTACTTGACACAACAGTTTTCACAAGTGGCTGACCTGTTTACTAGCAGAGGAATCCCATTGAACTGTCTTTTAGGTCTTTATTCCCCACCTCTCGTTTGCTGCCTGTTGCTGCCTTGGCCTCAGCATGGCACCTTTATTCGGCCAAATCTCCAGTTGCCAAGACGATTCTGACAATTGCTTCCCATACATTTGCTGCCACATCTACTTGGAGATACTTACCACCAATCACAACCCTCTTTTCCACCTTCCCAAGGCACTTGTGATTTCTCTTGACTTGTGACTAAAAATAGCGCTTATACCTGGGCCATGCAAGTTGTTGCAAAAATACACTCTAAGCAGTTAGTTATGATACATGTAGAAAATTGTAACAGTTTAGGGCATTTTTCAGTATGCCTATATTGCTATTGATCAAAGGGATAACTCTGAAGAGACATACCCGATGAAAATCACCTGCTTGAGAATGCAAATGCTTTTGCTTGTCTGGCAATCTGCACTGTTTTATACACTGACCCTTAACACAGACTTCAGTGAATTTTCTTTTGATAATAAAGGAGAGAAACAATTTAGATCAAAGCTTAGGCTTACCTGGTCCTGTGTCATAAAAGCTTTTACAGCCTGCTTAATTCACTGCGGAGGAAAACTCTCCCATTGAGAGAATGGATGGTTCTGTAGAAGAAAATTTTAGTTAGAGCTGAAATAGAGGACGTAAATCTGCATTTCAAATCTGATAGTTGAGAAAAAGTAAATAGTAGCAATACTATCAAATAATGCATTCAGTGACTGCTGAAGTCTGAGTACATATCAGAAAGGTGACTTTAGTACTAATAGAGGTAAGTTTAACTTTAGGGTCTTCACTTTTCTCTCAAAGACAGTCATGTTTCTGTGTGTCAGACCTGTAGGTTGTGGTCTGACATACAAATGCCGCAAAATCCAGAGTCGAAATTTGCCCAAACTTAAGAAAGTTCAAGATCCAGATTTGTACCTGGACCCATACTTGAATTTTGTTTCTTCTCAAGAAACTGTAATTGAAGCTCCTAAAACTCATGCTTTGCAGATATGTTTCATCTTTCACAGTCCAATTCTCTCCTAGACCACCATTTTTAAGAAATGAAACTTGCCACAAAATGTTAGGGTATTGGACATCTGCATTAAAAGGTTTAGATTATAATTTAATTTTAGAGCTGTGTAAAATTGTTGAGGGTCATCTTTTATTGTAATGTAACATTCTCTGTGAAATATTGAAAGAAGTTAAAGGAAAGAAAATTAAGGCTTTGTGCCTTTCAATTACTGCCTGGCAACTGATTTCTCTCTCCAGTTTCTTCTCTTAGCACAGATTGCCGCTGTGAGCTTGACTTTATGACTGAATAGACACTTTGGTACAAAAAAGGTTCCAAGTGATTCAAAATGTTACATGATGGTTTGGCACCTTGTGCTGGTTATATCACCTCCACTCCAAGTGGTTTCAGTATAAAAATAGTCAAGTTGGAAAAAGAACAGCTGCCATCTTTTATGCATAGTTTGAAATTTTTTATATGTGCTGTTAGTGTGTGTGGAAGGTGCTGGATGAGCCCTGGGGCTGCTGCAGGCACTGGGCTCCGAGAGCTGGCGTGGTTGGTGCAGGCGTGGAGTGCCAGCCATCCTGGCCAAACAGTTACCCATCTCCAGCACTTGGTCACATTTTAGAAGCAGCCTTTCCTGGTAGGTGGTTGGTGCCATTTAATAATGGGGTTTTAAATTTAATTTTGGCTCTGGTAATTGCTTGTTGGTTACAAGACATTATTGAGACTTCAGGATTCCCAGCAGCATTCATGGGGTAAAAAACAATTTGCAATGTGATATATTAAAATACAGAGTTTAGAGACCTTAGGAAGCAAATGAGGTTGTTTTGGATACAAGTCAGTATGTCTATATTAAGGCAGCTGACACCCACTCTTGACTCTGTGTATTAATAACTTGACCCTGACCATTAAAATTAGACATAATCTTTTTCATTCATGCCAGAATTTCTTTGCATACCAGATGCCACGTACCTCATCTTACTTTGGCTAAGGATTGAAAAGAATTAAAAATACAATCTTCTCTCCACATCATTCTGTTATGCTTTGGGTTTTTTCGTTTGGGCAGAGGGTCTGTAGCTTCATCTGTGTTTTTTTAATTTTTTTATATACGTATACATAAATACACAGATTTTTGTAACGGGGCTCTGCCCCTTCACCCTCAAGAATAATTCTGTTATTCACTATGTCCAACTTCCAGCTCTCTTGCAGCCCCCATACACCATCTTCAGCACAACAAGGGCAGAACTGCTGCTCCGGCATCACCTCCCTGCTCTGATGGAGGCCTTGCCTATGGTGGACAACAGTTCACCTGCAACAATTGGTTTCTTCAAATGTTGCGTCTCAGATCCTCCTGATTCTTGGCATGCTGTTATGCCTTGAAAACTCTGATTATTTCAAATTCATTGCACTTAAATGTGCTTTCAAAATGAATGCCTTTTGCTTAGAAAATATTGCTATTCTTTGTATAATGTGGTGAAAGGTTTAACAGTGGTGAATTGTTCTTATGGATGCATGAAAAATATATAATCAGTAATTTTTCAGTGTAAAATTGTGTTTGTTCAGAAATTATACCACTGATATAAATATTGCAGCTTTTTGCTAGCAGATTTATATTACCATCAAACTTCTTACAGTACAAATCCAAAGCTATTCAAAGCAGATCTTCTGTAGGAGTTTCCTCCTGTTCTCCAGGGGTCTGCATGTCTATGTTAGTCTGAATAATGAAGCACTGGATTAAAATGCGCACCCTCGACTTTTGATTGCACCAGAAAGCAAAATGGGGGGTGTGGTGGGCGGGAACAACCTTGGTTAGCCGTCATCAGTTTGTTCACATTGCAGGCTGTTTCATATTGGGATCAACAAGAGAATAGTCTGAAAATATATTCCTGAAGGTTTCAACACATTGCAAGAGTTGAGTCTCCTTTCCTAAAGGAAAATCATATATAGATTCCAAATACGTAATACATGACCTGCTTTTGATTTCCTTTGGAAATTCTTTGGTTTTTACATTTGGAATAAAGACTGGAACCTTAACCTACCCTCATGCATGGGTTTAAGGTTTGCAACTTTCTTGGATGAAAGAGAAGGTGCAGACTCCCAGCAGCTTGCTGCGTCCATAGCAGGCCTGACTGGGGAAATGAGACGTGACTTGTCCTGTTTAAATAGTAACATATGTGGCTGAATTCTGAGGATCTTCTGTGTAACAATTTATGATGTGAATTCACCAAGGAACTCAATTTTCAAAATAACTTATACCAAGTTTAGTCAAAATGAAGCAAGTGACTTTACACTTGCTGAATATGAATATCCATGGGAGGTGTAAATGTGGCATAACTAACCCATACTCTGGTTTGTGATAATCTGCGTCAGCAGAGCAGCTGTCACTGCTTTGCAAGGGCTAACTATTTGCTGTGCAACACTGTCACTCAATGCTTGTGATCTTTGTGAATGGAGAGACTAGTTTGTTCGATAGGGTTTTTTCCATTAGGGAAGGATTTTGCTTTTGGTTAAAACTTCAGAAGCTTGTAGTCCCACTTGTCCAGCCTAAGCCTAGCAGGAGCTGGGTCAGCTCCACCACGCACTCTGAGGTAACTCTGCCTTTATGGGATCTTGTGCACAGGCACAATGGATAACCATGAGGCTGGGGTAGTTTAGCGGGAGTAGTTTGGCTGAAAAGAGCTGAAGCAGCAGAAAATGGTGAGAGAGCATTATGCTGAAATAGAAAAGGGGGTGGGAGGATAAAATGTGACAGTTAGACAATGTATTATGTAAGAAATTCTGTTAGTGTTGTTTATAGATTTTATTTTTAAATTATGTAAAAATAAAATTTGTGGGAAATTTTTCCTGGATTTAGTTTACACAAATATCTCTATGTTGTTACAGTTAATGTAGAGAGGGAACATATAGCACCATAGTAATCTATTATTATTGTAAAAGCAGAATAAGGAGGTCTGTTGCCAAAGAAAAGGAAATTGTGTGTTTGGGATTAAAATTCTTAACATGATTATATTTTCATCAGTAGAGGCAGCACATTAAGTGTTCTCGTGTCTGTGGACTGCATTTCCTGGCTATGCTTGGTTATCTTTCAGAACATACCACATCAATTGCATTGCCCCATGTCTGCCATAGGAAAATCCCCCAAAGTATCTTGTAAGGAAGGGAAATATCGTTTCATTTTTTATCCTCACCTGTGGAGGGAGAAATGCCTTCATCCTACAAAGTACTTTCTGAGAAGGTTGGATTTGTTTCCCAGGTAGATATGGCTTCTGGCAGATGTCTGGAGGATGACCTTGACAGTGTCATGGCACCACAGTAGTCAATTTCCATTGGAGCCTTACTACCTTGGTATCTTCCAGAAATGCAGTTTCACCCAAAAGCCAAGGTTCAGGAAAACAAATCCAGCTCTGTCTCTATTATTTTGAAATAAATAGTAAAAGCCCCACATCCCATTGGTACCACAGGTCAGCTGCGGAGTCTTGAGTTCCCATGTTCTCTTCTGGGTGAACTTTTGGAAAGTATTATGTTTGTTCAGGGTTTTTCCCTTGGTTGCTGAATGTTCATGTTTCTTCAGTGCAGAAAAACTGCAAAATACAGGCACTATGTTCCAGGAAAATGAGGACATGGGATTATCCCAAAAGGCTTTAGCCCTACCGTGCAGGTGTCCAAATAGAGATGCATGCAGTGGTGTCTGAAACAATTTCTACTCTGGAAATACAAGCTATTTTATTAAATACATTTACTGCTTGGAGGAGCATGTATTCAAAGAGAGCTTTGTCTTTGGTCTTGAGTTTGTACTGAGTTTTCTTCATGTACCAGCATACATTAAAAAGGAAAGGTGAGGAAGGTGCATATGCCATAGTAGGAATTGCTGTAATGGATGTGGCATCAAACTGATGGATGTTTCTGTTGACACTGGACTAAGCGAGACTTTTTGCAACACAGAGACCTGGCAGTGCATCTCCTCTTCCAGTTCTGGCTGTACAAGGAACTTACATGCACATGACAAAAATCTTCCTAACAGTGCACTCAGCATTCTCATAGAAACTTGTTAAGGGTAACTTAAGTCCAGGGCAGAAGCCATACAATTTTTCTCCCCTTCTTTAGTTGCTGTCATAGAAGAACCAAATGGTCATTTCTGTTTGCTGTAGGCCAGAGATCCTTTATTTGATTCCAAGTCTTAAAAAAAACCAAAACGCTACTGTCATGCTTTGTATGTCAGATAATTCACTTATAAGGAAAAACTGTTATTGTTTCAAAGCAATGAATAAAAGATAGTTTCCTTAGTGACTGGCTTTGTATTTTCTTCATTCATGGTGCAGATTGAGTAACAGGAGTTCTTGTTAACACGTTTGTATAATTGTCAAATCTGACTTTTTTCAGATACCTGGAAGGAAACCATCTGACTTCTGTGCCAAAGGGGCTCTCCACCTTCAGACACCTGACACTGATGTAAGGAACACTTGGTTTCAATGTCAAGAAAATTACATGACTCTTTCTGCACTAAGTTGTAGGTAGAACATAAATAATCAGTATTTGGGGGGGAAAAAAACCACAAAACCCCACAACCTTCTGTAATTTGAATTTGGAAAGAATTTCACAGTGGCTGCTGCTGCCAATAAGTGTTCATAAAGAGTGGAGAAAGAGTGAGGTGACTGAGAGCACCAGAGACACTTCCTCTGCAGGAGCTTCCAGCCTCTGCAAGAGGACTAAGCTCTCTTGCAGGCTGCTACAGTTTCACTTGGCAGATTTATCTGTGCAAAACTGTAAAGGTCATAACAGAGGAGACGGCATTAATTTGTTCTAGGTGAGGCAGTATTTATAATGCTAAGGCAATGAAAATTTGCATAGCTGTTTCTGCTATGAACAGTCATACAGATAGAGAATCAACTAGACTTTTTTTAGTAAATTGCTCCCTGAAATACACGGGAATTAAATTCTTGGCTGAACTGTTTCTCAGAAATTTTCATATGCTGTTTGAATCAGCATATCAGTAGATACTCAAGTCAAACAGGCAGAACAACCTCAGACAAAAACAACATGGAGGGAAAAACTGGAATCCTCTGTTTTAAAAGAGTGTTTTATTTGGAAACATCTCTAATTTTGTTTTTCAAGGGAAAGCAACAGCAAAAAAGAATGTTCTATTTGAGCCTAAAAGACTTTTTTAAAAGGAAAAATGAAATTTTGTTCTAGTAGCTGTCAATGTGGAGACCATATGGAAATGGTATGCCTGTAATAAATTGCAAAGCCAACTGGTACAGTAAATGTTCACCCACACTTGTTTCATCTATTAATTCTTCTGAAATTTTGCTTGTATTCAATGTTTATTATTTTTTTAAAAATGTCATACGCTGGAAATATGCCTTAATATTTCTGAGTCTGAAGCTTTTTAGGGGAATCTGATGTGCTTTGCTGTTAGAGCTTATTCAAGATTGAATTGTTAGAAATTTTTAGAATGGTTAGAAAATATTATATCAATTGATAATATGTGACTTTTCAATTGCTTCAAGCATTTTGCTATGTAGATATTATGTAATCTTTAAAAAATAATTATTTCTCAATGCATATAGATGATATTTTGTCTGTGTGTTTCTTCAGTGATTTGAGCAACAACAGCATAAGCGTATTGGCTAATTACACCTTCAGCAACATGACTCAGTTATCAACACTGTAAGTAGTCCAAAGTTTCAATAACAGTTTTAATTGCTTTTCAGACACCATTGAATAATTAGTAAATATCTTGTAAAGAGTAAATATCTTGTTGCATAAGCATGCGGCTTTCCACGCTTCTTTGTGGTTGAATTAGTAGTGAAATAATCAAAGACAATACACTGTTGTAACTCCGTTCTCTCATTTTCCTAGCATCTTGAGTTACAATCGACTTCGGTGCATTCCAGTCCACGCATTCAATGGGCTCAGGTCTCTTCGAGTGCTGTAAGTACCACTTCTTCTATGTAGCTGAGTTGCAGCTTATTAGAATGCTGTTGATGGCAGGGAGGTTTTTAATGAGCAGATGGCTTTCACTTGATTCAGTAGTCATAAATATTTTCACACAATTAGCTTCAATGTACTTATACTTAGTTGCAATATGTCCGGTAATGACTAGAGCAGGTGAATGCTAAACTTTGAAAAGAAGCAATTACATATTTGCCAGATGAATGACTTTTCTCTGGTAGTTCAGGGACAAGAACTATCATGAAAATAGACCTCCAAGAGACTGCATAGAGTCTGTCTCTTCCACTTAAACAACGTTTGGGTGCCCCACAGGAAAGGACTTTTCTCTTTGTCTGTAAAAAACTGATCATATTTTAGAGTTTAAGTTTCCATTGGATGCTTCAGCAAGGGTGTCTTTGCTGAAAACGTGTGCATTTTTAGAATATTGTCTATTAATTTAGATTTCTGCAGGCAAGTTTTTACATAAAAGAATGTAATCTGAAGGGAAGTAAGTTAGAAGTCACCACAATGAGTAAGTCAAGCCAGTGACTGGGCGCCAGTAATGCTGAGATGCCAGTCTCAAATGTCTTTAAGCTGTGAATGAAATTTCACCTCATCTTGATTGGTGGCACACTCAGAGACATCCACATGTGGTTTCTTTATTTGGAGATCCTTTTCTGCACTCCTTCTTTCCAGTATATCTGCTTTCAGCAGCCTTCTAGATTGAACAGTTTGCTTACAATCTCTTCTGAAAGTCACCTTCTTTATATCATCTTGGAGTGTGGACTGTGGGCCTGTTCCTTGCAGCACGCAGCACCCCCAGCTTTTCTTAGGCATCTGCTAGACTGACTCCTGCTTCGGTCTCGTATTTACTGTCTTTCACGCCCCATCTGCCCCATCAGAAACAAGCCCCGAGTTGGGTTTGCTCAGTCGTTTGTGTGGACACGTGACCCTGTGTGCAGCTGTCAGGACAAGGTGGAGAAGCCACCTCCATCCCCACTGCCCAGCAACACAAGTGGGTCATCACTAAGAGGAGAGGAAATGGCCTCCAGCTGCATCAGGGGAGTTTTAGATTGGATATTAGGAAAAATTTCTTTACTGAAAGAGTGGTCAGGCACTGGAACAGGCTGTCCAGAGAGGTGGTGGAGTCACCACCCCTGGAGGCGTTCAAAAAAATGTGTAAACATGGCACTTCAGGGCATGGTTTAGGAGGCCTGGTGGTGTTGGGTTGGCGGTTGAACTAGATGATCCTGGAGGTCTCTTCCAACCTTAACGATTCTATGATCTTTACTTGCACAGTAAACTGAAAGCCAATAAATTAAATGGCTCATCTGTAATGAGATCATTCAGTGTGCTGAAGGAGAGAGCTTTGAACACTGAAAGGTCAGAACAGAGAAGTGGAGAATGTGTCCTGACTGTTTCAAAAGTTCAAATTAGTATTTTCTACTTTTTTTTAAAGTTAGATGTCATTCACATGCAGGCACTTCTGTAAATTTAAAGAGCCATGGTTGCTGTCCACTGATTCCTTAAGTATGGAATTCAGGTGTCAACATGGGCAGTACTGCAACTGTGGAAGCAGTAAGGCAGTGCTGTTCGGCCAAGCTCTTTCATTGTGGTTTGAGTGGTAAAATAGATATCTAGGTTTCAACCTCCTAACTTACAAGACAGCTTTAGATTCCCAGTTTTCATTATTAAAAGCAAGAAAGATACGTGATTTGGATTTGTTGTTTTAAGTTTGGCTTGGGACTCTTATTTCTAGCACACCAGGATGGTCACATTTGAGCTGTTACATGAGTCCTGAAATTCAGCCACAGATGAATATATTCTGTTTCATGGCCAAATAAATTATTCCATATGGAGCAGTCTTCTGGCCTGCTTCTGGTATGCAAGCTAGCTTGATTAAAGCTAGTTTGGGACTCTCTACCCTGAATTACAATGTAGATATACCATGCCTCATTCCTTCCAATAGCTGCAATTTGTCTTTTCACTTCTGTTCTTGCAGGGCACGTATGGACAGAAACAAAGGCAAATATTTTAATAACAATTTTTATCTTTTGGCTTTTTTAAATGATCTGCTAATCAAAATGAAGACATAACTTCCTCCTTCAAGGGAGAAGCCCTCCCTGTCTTGCACAGAGCTGCAGGAGTGTAACAAAGCCTAAATGGGAACCACTGCCTCTGCTCCGTGCATTTGGAAGCCTCCAGATTGATTTGATTTATTATGGCCCACAAAACTCTGGTATCAGCTACAACGTTTGCCACATGTCATCTATGTTGTTATTAAAAATCAATTCTCCAGAGACAAAATGGTTTCCAAGTGACAGTATGCAATCTGTTATCGTCAGTTATAGATTACCCATATTCTTAGGGGAATTTAAAGCAGAAAACATCAGCAAAACAATTTCCACATTTTTTTAAAATAAAAAGAATATAGAGATCTCATTACCTTTGGCTGTGCATGCCTTTGAAGGCAGCAGACCCTTCTCATACAGGCTTCTGTCTTCCAGATTCCTTATGTTTTCTTTACTTTTTGCCTCTCTGTAGTAAATAAAGTAAATATGTATTTGAAAATCAGAATAATCATAGATGTATGACGAAGTTGATCTTTGACAGATATCTGGTTCTGTCCTCTCTCTCAGACACTTTTCAGAGTCAACATGTTTAGGTTTAAGCCTGAATATATATCAGTGTTTACACAATCAGGCCTTTCATCTTCAATCTTCACATGGCTTATCCATAATGGCAGCCAAAGTCTGCTGGGGAGCAATTTCAGCATAGAGTCATAAGAATTTTATTGAATAAGCAAAAGTCGGTATCAGTAGATTTTTGCACCAAAACTATTGCAGTGAAAATTGTGGGTTTGTGTTTTGGGTTTTTTGTCCAAAGCTAGTCTTTTTAGAAGCTAAATGTAAGCAGATTTAAAAAGCTGAGGTGGAGACAAAGTAATTATAAATATTAGAAACTTCTGGTTGACCTGAACTGATTATTTTAAGGATTATATTTCTTGTGTTACAATGTGGAACCTTCTAATATTTTGTCCTGATCTAATTAAGGGGAAAAGAACAGAAATAAAAATATTTTCTCAGATCACTACACAATTTTCCATGTTATATTTATGGAAAAAAATTACAAAATGAGCTACAGAATATTCTACTAACATGAGATGTTCTAGTTTTACTGAAGACTGATGGATATTTACTGCGGTTTAAATCTAACACAGACATATGTGTGATGATAAAGCTACCACAAATATTCTTCAGGCACAACCTTGAAAACAATTTTTGCAATATACTTTCATTGTTGGATGCTGCACTCAACTGACTTAACAGAAATATTATTTGGCTTTGTTTCTTCTTTTTTTGCATCGCAGAATGACTACTTGTACTTATTGAGTAAATCTGTAAAAGGCGCTGTTGTTACAAGCATTAAGCAGTGACACTGTGGCTTCCCACTTCCTCAGACACCTGAGTTGTGTTGGTTCTTGCAGGGTTTGGCATCCTTCGGGGTTCATTGTACATGTACATTGTACGGGCTAGGAGGCAGAATTTAGGAACAGTTAATAAAACAAAAAAAAAAAAAACCAAACAAAAAGGATATGTTTAGTTTGTTTTCTTACCTGAAGACAAAACAATAAATTAGTGAGATTACATGTAGAAGAAAGTTTTTATTTCAAGAATTCAAGTATTTTTTTACTCTGCCCTGAGAGAAGATCACAATCACCTTAAATTAATTCTCCTGCTGTTTACCAATATTTAGACAAGAGAATATCTAGAAGTTGTGCTTTTGAAGGAGAACACAGACATCAATGTGTGTGCTTTAACTGTCCAAATGTTTAACTTTTTATTTGATTATTTGCTTGTAAGGATTTTTGGTATAAAAATATGTTCCTGCTGTTGATCCAAGAGGAAAAAAAAATTATTGCATTGTTTAATTCCCTAGCAACTATTTATTATTGTGGGTTTTAAGTTTTTTAAAATTTATCATTTAATTTTAGCTGCATGGGTGATGAAGTTGCTGACGTGATTTTTTCATTAAAATGCAGGCATTTGCATCCATGAAACAAACCTCAGTGTTTGAGATAGGTAGTCAAGCCATTCATTCTAAATGGTTTTGTATTTTTGATCAATTACCTTCTTACATATAAATGGCTTTGTTATGCTTCAGTTTCTCTTGGAAAAAGTTTCCTAGACATCTAGGAAAGAAAATGCACCCATTCACAGAATAAACACAGCTGATATGACCTGAATATAAATACAAGTTCTGCTGTCTATTCAAAGAGCACATCTTTAAGTAGTTGAAAAGATCAGACTATAAGCTCATGAGGAGTTTCTGCTTATTTAAATATGCCATTTAAATATGGAAGGAAGAAACATTTTGATGACAAGTTGTTGACCAGACCTCATCTTGCGTCCTTATACCAACAAAAATACTCCTTATTTAATAGCTGTGGGATATGTCTCAGTCAGTTGCTCATTCTGTGCTTTATCTGGAGTTGGTCGGTGTGCTTTATCTGGAGTTACTATGTGGGAGCTCATATCCTTCCTGTTCCTGTTCGGATTAGTTGCTTGGAGATCCATCCTTATATATGCCAAATGTTATTATTAATAGATATGCTTAAAAGAAAATTTCAGGATCAGGATGTTAGAAGGGGAAGTTTTTGGTATACTGGTGTCAAGAACTTGAGAGAGATGCCAGCAGGATATGTCTGCTGTAGTGTTTGTGGTTTCATGCTCTGTAGAAAAACTGCAGTACAATAAGATAGAAACTGCAGCTGCAGTGAGTAGCTGTGAAACATGATTGTGGTAACATTGCTTATGCTCACATAGTTCACAGCCCCATGGCAGGGCCCAGGCTCACAGGAGACAGGACAAGGTGTATCTTCCCCTGGCAAGTTTGGCCTCCCCTGCTGTGTGTATGCTGGTGTAAGGCAGTGTTTGAAGGCAGAATTCGTAAGAGTTATAAGGTATCATGTAGATCATGGTGAAGCTTCTAGTGTTGTTAGCATTGAGAAAGGGAAGAAAGGATGCAAAAGAGATGCTTTTATTTTCATCTGGGGCTGTTGTGTATTTCCGTGTGGCCAGATGTGCACCATTTCAGGCATCTATATGGTCAGGAAAATAAAAAATAAGATGTGATTGCTGTGTTCCACAAATCACCAGGTAAATTAGAAAATAAATGACTCAAAGGAAAGAGCTGCTACCATACTGACACGCAGTAGGTTTCTGTTTTCCACCTTCCTCTGCCATATCTGGAGCACTGACAGTATTTCCAGGACCTGGGAAAGAGAATATAAACAATAGAGCAGTTAGTTATAACTGAACTAGCTCAGGGGAGAAGTGCAAAAGAAAATATAATTTATAATATTGATGTCCTTTTCCTTTGCAAGTTTTCTAGCAACTTTTTTAAAGAAACAGCTAGTGCAATCCAGCAGAGCAACTCCTGTTGACTCCTTACAAGTTTTTGCTGTCTATTACTATGTGAAGTAGCAAGCTGGTATTCAGCAACATGCAAACTAGAGAAGTTAGAATAAACTTTAAATATTTTTCTTTATGCTATTCTTTGTCAGCTAATTACCTAGTGAGGCAGCAGCTGAATAGCTGGTTTTATTTATTCATAACGTAAAATCTTACATGACTATGTGTCTTCTCGGGTGCATTTTCTGGACAGTTTTTATGCAGTTGTCACCCCCAGCATCCTGTGCTCTTCCACACATTTGTTGATGCATGTTTTCCTGTCTGATCGTAGCCTTGGTGCTGCAAGAAGTGCTCTTCCTCTCTATTTGTCTGTCACAACCTCTAGTGCTGATACCCGACTCTGTAGCAGGGTCTTCAGTTGCAGTTGCAATGAAAACCACAAGTAATCCCAAATAATGATTTTTGCTCTTGTGTGTGCAACTTTGAATACAAGTATTGTGCTCCACAAGCTGCAAGAAAAATCTTTCCATTTATGCTTGCCTATGTAACACACACACGACTATATTTCTTAGAAAAGAGATAAAGTGGCTGCTTAAGTTATCCTGGAAATAGTGGAGAACACTTTTGCAAGGATCCTGAAAACCCTGCTAGAAAAACGTTAGTTTCTTTGTGCAGGGTGAATAACGCCCTAAGACAACTAATTTCAAGTATTTTCCCTGGTAGCATAAATTTATTTGTCAAACGGATTTTTAAATACCACACAAAGGGGTGTTTCCCACTGTAAGAATGGGAAACTAGAATGTGAAAGTGTGGATATATTTGCCTCATGGACCGTTGCTCTCTCCTAGGATGGATCTCTCTGAAGTCAATATTTCATTTAACTTTCACAGTTCCTATTTTCCCTCTTCTTTTTTTTTTCTGTGTTTCCAGCTAATGGGATTCTATGAAAGCATACAGGTCTGTATGTGAGGGTCTGCTTGTCATCAATATACTTTTAACAGCAAAAATAGTATGTCACCTTTTTAATTTAATACATTAGTCACCAACAATTCTGACTGTATCATTATTTTAAATGTCAACATCTAGAAATAGAAGTAATAAAGCACAGAAGCTCATGAGTTGTAAAGCTTATAGAAACTCTCAGAGAAACAAAATTAAATACCCTTCTTAAGCAACAGTTCCTTCACTTGTGGGGCACAGATAAAATACTGTGGTTTGATACCTTCCTGCTTCTCCCTTCTTCTAGGACGCTCCATGGAAATGATATCTCCAGTGTTCCTGAAGGATCTTTCAACGACCTTGTATCCCTGTCCCATCTGTAAGTACTTCTGCTTGGGTTCGTCTGTTTGATTGATGGTTTCAGATTTATAAAACAGTACATATTATTAGAAATTTAAGGATGTATAGCTTTTCTATTTTTCCTGCTCACTTTTTGTATTCTGCTCTGGATATTCATAGTGCATCTGTTCAAAGGAAATAAAAAATGCTAGAACCTGTTCTTATTAGTTACCAAAATATTTTCTTAAGGAAAACCAAATGAGCAAATGTGACAGTTTCCTCGTCTGTGAACTTTGTGTTTAAGGCTTTCTTTCAGCATTGTCTGTGTGAAGTGCAGTGTGTGTTACGGTCTGAGAGCGAAGCAGGAAACCTCCCACAAAGAGCAAATATTAAGCAAATGTGAATTCTGTGCTTAATGAGTGTCATATGTTTTGCATACTGAAATGTTGTCAGTATATGAACTTGTTGATGAATCACTACTTCAGACATATATATTTAGTCATGTGGAAATTGGCCATTTCACAGCATTAATACTTCATTCCAAAATTTGCAAAAATTATTAGAAGTTTCAGATATTTCAGGAAATTACTATTGTATTGGTGGAGGTCCAGGATATTTTTAAATGCAGTTCAGTTGATGAAAGAACTGTAAAGGCAAATAGCTGCAATTGTTACAATAAGCCTGAAATGTAACAATTGGTGCCAAAAGAGTGAACAGTATATGTTTTTTTCATTGAGATAATGTGTGATACCACACATTATTAGACTATAGATGTAAAGAAAAATTAATTTTGTGTAGCATGTGTCTTGAACGCTGTCCTCAAGTAATCAGAGGGTTGGGTATGTCTTGGTCATTTTGTGAAGTGACTAGTTTCACAAGTTGATATGGATATTTTCTGCTCTGATGCTGCCCTCACACACGCAATTTGATGTTGGTGTATACATGTCAAGACGTACAAACAGATATGTGTGCATTTAACAAAGGTTTTATATCTCTGTTTCTCTCTTTGCAACCTTAAACATGTCCTCCAGAACACTTACCTGAACACAAGGTTCGGTTCATATTTACATATTTTCTGGACAGCAGATATGTCCTCGGACTCTTTTTTCCTGTTTAGCAGTTTTCTGTCTTAGTTTCTCTCTAGACAACAAAAACTAAAGTCTCTCAGATTGATAGGGACAGAAATCATATGTCAGCAACTTAAGCAATTTCAACTTCAAAGTAACCTTCTCTGTTTCAACCTTACACCTTACTAACTCAGTCAGAGGAAATATTCATTTTTCACAAAATCTATTTCTTCATCATGCTTCCAGTGTAGTCAAGTCATTTTATACGTTGTTTGGGAATGAAAGTCTGACTGAGCTGAAGCCCTGTATCTCCTTTTGGAAGCACAGTGACACCTTCCATACTGGGAATCTGGCTTCTGAGGGTATTTTTAGAACTCAGAAGATAAACATATCATACCCTATTTGTTTGGATTTTCCTCAGGGCTTACTTTAAATGAAGTGCAGATACAATTTTCCTGGGTAAACTGTTCACCTTAGGGAGTGATAAAAACCCCTTTGGCCCAATACAATCACTGCAGTCTATCTGTTTAGATGTATGTGCTGCCAGAAATGTAAAATACACAAAGCTCAAATGAACAGTAATAAATCGGATCCATAAAATAAATAAGACCTATCTGGGGTGTAATTTGCACAGCTGAACAACTGAATTTTGCAGTGCAATTGTGCGCTCCCATGTCTTAAAGAGGATTCTGAAACTTTTAGCAACCACAATGATTTTGCTCTTCACGTGGCAGAAAAAGCTGTGCTTATTCAAAGTCATGCGTAATAGAAAATAAATTCATTTGGAGCTCTCCCTGATACATACGTCTTCAAGGAGAAAGCATGTACCTGGAATAATTTTGAAAATTATACAAGCGATTGCTACTCATCAAACTTATAATGCATGGGAGAACAAAATTTTATGTTAAATTTACAAGCTGTGTGACTAAGAATAGGGTAGGTATTATGGCTGGAGAAAGCTGACCTCCAAGGTACAGAGCAGGATGATCAGCCTGGGCCTTGTGCATCAGTACAGTTTGGGGGTGGGGGGAAGAGGGAGAGTGTCAAATTAACCTTTAGAATTGCAAAGAAATATTTGTGTAGCATAGACAAAGTTATTGATTTTAGTCAGTCTTTTGTAGTAGCTTTAAATTGGTTTGTAATTGGAAGAACAAAACCGAGATCTAGATACTTCAATCACTTTTTCCATAGCTATTTAAAGACTACAAGAAAATGTTGACCAGATTTCCTTTACATTGTAAACATCATATTGTTGTAATGTAACTATTATAACAAACGATGTAGTTGATACACCTCACTAAAGACAGACGAAGGTTTGTATAAGGTATACACACACTGGTCTTGTTTACTCTTTATTACTTTATTTACATGAATCATATCATCATCTGTTTAAGCCATGACTCTACTAACTTGTTTAGTCCAGGGCAATGATAAAAACATTACAGCACTACTGAAGGATCACATATATTAATACTTGAAAAGAACCCAAAATCTGTTGGGGTAGAACCTTCGCAGTTAGGTCAGTTACTGCATTTGCTGTCCTCACCATTCACTGAAACACACAACACTGTAACTAATCCAGCCTCCCAAATACTGCCTATGCATTAACTGACCTCTCAGCGCTCCAGGGACTCCGCGAAGAAACTCTTGGTAATGGATGCTGTGTACAGCAGGTATTTGTCAGACATATTTTCGATAAACAGCTCAGATTCCTAATCCTGTTGAATCATCTCATCTTTACTAAAATTTATGTTAGTTACCTGTAAAAAAACCTGTCCCCACTCTGTTTCTTCACACTGTCATGGCTAGAGTTATTTTAATTGACTTTATTCGAAGTTGCTTAAAAAAAAAAAAAAAGCATCTGAACAGAAATACCTGCACAACATTTTAAAAATTCTGGTGTTGGTATTTCAGTACAGCACAAGGTATTTTTACCTTCTGGAAATATTTTGCTATAATGGGCAAAGAAACAGAGAGAGTACATTGGAACTCATGAATGAAAATAAAATAATTCACTAAAGTTCCTAAAAATGAAGGAAAAAAAAACCAAAACCACAAACAAAAGAACAGAAAGATACGTGTGATAATGTCTGCAGTTGTAGAAGAATGTTGTTATTGGTAATCCTTTCTAGTGTCTAGGGAACACCTTTATTTTTAATGTAGTTTATAAAGATTAATTAACACAGTAAGTAGCTTTCCATTGTCCTCCCACTCCCATTTTATATGTGGCAGTTGCTCAACATTCAACTTAATTTCTCAGTCCAGCTTTCACTGATGCATTTTGTTTGACCTTGGACAAGTGAGCCAGTTGATCACAGTTACAGGGTCAAAAAGTCAACCCAGTCGGTTTTTTTTTTCCTCATTGTAAGCAGTGGATTTACAGAAGGAATGGATGGATATTTTTTAATACTGTGCTGCAGTACACATTTAATTTTGATGAATGAGTCCTAGACAGGGTTTGAACCTATGAACTCTCATTATGAATCTGTCTAGGTCACGGTGGGTTCATTAGTCACTCCAATAGAAATGTATCAACAAATTTACTGAGGTTTCTATCTTAATATCCTGTCTGATATGGTTTTATTTGAAAGAAGCTTGAGTTTAAAATACCATTTTAAAAATAGTTTATAACATGCAGAAATAGTAAAGTCTAAAACTCATCTTGAATTGGTTTCTTTAGTATCTCTTCCCTACGCTAATTTTTATTAGTTCATTTTCTTCCCATGGCAATTCAGGTGTTGTACAGATAAAGCCTTACATTTACTTTCAGCAAAATAAATTCAGAATTCTAACATGTATTTCTTCACACTTTCAAAAATTAGTTGTTTTTAAACTGATTCCTCTGAAGTCTGGGCTTTGTAATTGACTGATTGCCTGAAAAGACACTTTCTTTAAGAGAAAAAATAGTGTAAATGAGTCAAGGCAGCACCTAAATTTAAGGTAAAAGGGTTTGTTTTCTTTTGGTTAGATCTCCCTGAGTAATGAAAAAGTTCTGTGCATTATGATTACACTATGTGAATGCAACTATATGACCTAACTCAAGTGATGGGTTAACCAGCAAATGTGTTTTCAAAGCCATAAAAAACCGTAGCAGACACCAGGTTGCAGTTTTGAGAACAGGGGTATCCTCCACGTGTATGTTTCATCTGGTGAGGAGACGTTAACATGAGTCATCAGACCCAAACTAAATTACACAATTTACTGTTAGAATATGCTCACGAAGGCCAAAGACTTAAATAAAAAACCCGAACATGATAAATTTGATGAAAGCAATATGTCTGGTGATGTTGCTCAAGCACAATTGTTTGAAAAAGTGATTTGTTGTTAGGTACTCACACAACCTCCCTAACTAATGATGGGAAGAAAGGAAATGAGTGGGGAATACTGGTGGAGATAAATCTAAAAGACTTCCTGAATACTCAGAAGATCTTTCCCACATTTTTAAGTAAAGCATTCCTGTAAAAGTGTACAATAAAATGTTGCCTCAGTGAGATCAGGGATGTTATCTTTGCTCGCAAGCCAAAATAACTGCTGTTAATTGTTTTATACCACTAGGGCTCTAGGTACCAACCCTTTGCACTGTGATTGCAACCTCCGCTGGCTTTCCGAGTGGGTGAAGGCAGGGTACAAAGAACCAGGGATAGCCCGCTGCAGTGGGCCTGATGCCATGGTGGACAGGCTGCTGCTCACAACACCGACTCACCACTTCCAGTGCAAAGGTAGGAGCAAGCTGGGAGCCTCTCTGTTCTGTCCTGTTGCTTTTCCTCATATATAGTGCTTTATTTTTATACTCTTGGAAGCTGTTTGGTTTTAAAGTGAGTTGGAGGGGAGGTGGGTTTGGCTTTCATTTACTGAACCATCACATTACATTCAAGTTGCATTTTCAGGTGTTCTTCCACAAAGTGCAGTTACCTGCACCACTGGAAGGAAAAACAGCAAACCTCAGAAGAGTGAGTTATTCCTGTTGTTCGCACCAGATTATATAATGGCAAGTTAGCATATAGGATGTTGTCATAACTTATTTGAGCAAATAAATTGGGTTTGGCCTTCTACCTACCCCAGAAAACTTTGGTAAAATAAGGGTTATTTTTAAAATGTAGAGCACTTCAGTTATTATGTACATTTACTTGAAAACTGAGAAACTGGGAACTCTTCTGGAAAGCAAATATTTACCAAAAATACATTTTCATTTGAAGATCTGCAAACTGTCCTCATCAGCTCCGTATCAGAAACTGTAGATTATGGGTAATGTTTCATGTCTGAAGAGTGCACAATCATTCAGGAGAAGGTTGAGATGCAGTTATTAACAATTAGGGGTAGTCAGTGATAGGAGTAGGCTGCACTAGAGAGCAGTTAGACAAATGATAAGGAGTACACTTTTTTCTTGATAAAGTAAGTAGCTTATTACTGAATTTAGATTAGGATATACCTGTATGTTCTTGTTGTACAAAAACGTTTTGGAGGTTCGCTTACGTTACTGTCAAGTACATGAAGATGGAGCTATATTTTTAGTGAAAAGATGGGTCAGTACCCTCTCTTAGAAATGGAAATGAGGGCATAAAGCCTATTTTTATGTCTCTGAGTGCCAGCCACCTTTACAGTACTGCTTGGCCGCATGATTTTATAGAGGCTGGGACTAAACTGCTGAACAAACAAATGATGGTGTTGAGGTGGGTTTAGAAGACAAGTTCCCAAGCCTGAGCTGAATTTTATGTTCTTTCAAATATATTTTTAATAACTGTAACCTTACATTTAATTACTTTGAAGTGTCAGTGTCAAAACTATCAGAACTCTGACTATAATTATCAGAACTACAGACTTTATAATAGTCTCTCAAAATTGAAGTACAAATATACTCTAGATATTAAAAATTTCAAATAATGTACTTGTTCATACGAAGCGAAACAAAGAAACTGATCATCTTTACATATTAAACAGGATCTGAAAGTTAATCCAGAAAGAGAAGCTACATGACTTTTTCATTCTGAAACTGTACTATATCAATAGTTAGGCTCTTTCTCTCAAAACTAAGTAAGCAACTCTTAGACAAGAGACAAGTAGACCTCTGATATAGACTTTTTAAAACAGCTGTACGGTTTTATATAAATATTAGTTTGGTCCACAAGAAAGCTGGTGGGCTTTCTACTATCCCAGCTGTTTCCATGGCTCACATTATCTGACTAGAAAAGGAGAAAAAAGTGTTGATTCGGAGGTGGTCTTTGGACAAGCAGAAACTGTTGATGGTCTGGACGAGTGGCGGTATACTCCAAGAAATTCTAGGCCTTAGGAAAATTCACCTTTTCTCATCACAATACATATATTTGGAAAAACAGTACATGATTCAATAGCCGAACGGAACCCATTTCCCATGCGCATGTTTAAGATCCACTGCCTCGTGCTATTCTGTCTGGATATTGGTGATGCTCTTTTATGGTAAAGCAACATGATTTATTACAATGTCAAGTGCAGGTTTACCCTCAGGCTGGAGCCATGTGCGTGGCCTGTGACAAGATATGGTGCGGCCTTGGTTTGTCCTGCAGCTGCACCACCCCTCTCATCACTGAGCTGTAGCTGTGACACGTGCCTGTCAGCAGAAGAGCGAGACTGTCTGTGGGGTGACACAGAATGTCCAAGGATATGTCTGTACTTCCTCCTGCATAGATTCAGTCCTAGCTCAAGTACCACTAGCAGGGAGCTCAGGGTGGGGTGAACCCCCCACCCTGCTGAAAGCCAGGGTCATTGCTGCAAAAGTCAGCCCATGCCGAGCTTGGTACCTTGAGATGCTTGTATAAAGGTAGTGCATAGATGTCCTCTGTGACCTCCAGTAACCTCTACATTAAAAAAAAAAAAAGCAGTGTTTAACTTATTCTTGTTAAAATTATGTTTTTAGTGTGTGACTGAGCAGAAGGTTATGTCTCAGCAGAGCCAAGAAAATAAAAGTGTGTAATGTGCAAGTCATGCAAACTCAGCTCTGCTTTTTATTAAATTGCCCTCCTAGTTATGCAGTAGAGGAAAGGAATGTGCTGGGCTGAGGGCATTCTGCTATATGGATTTATAAATCAAATCCACAAGGGCAAACTAATGAACTGCTTAACTGCTAGGAACTAACACTGTTCTTATTAGCTCCTACATTGATTATCTTTGATCTATGCCATAGCAATAAATGGAAAATGTATGCATGTGTATTATGAAATAAATAAATAATAGAACAAATTCAGGCTTAATGACCTCTAAATCTAGAAGACCAGCAATGCTGCCTGTCCTATGACCTCTCCGAGGAGCTACTTCTATATATTATTCACATATTCTACCTTCAAGACAAAAGTAGCTCAGATATGTCACATTCCACCCCCTGTCAGTGCCAGAAATACAGATTTTATTTCCTCTTGATGTCCTAACTCCAAGTTAAACACATGTATGGCATTTCACACGCACAATCACACACAGAATCCCAGTTTGGAAGGGACCTCAGGGATCATCTAGTCCAACCTTTCTAGGAAAAGCACAGTCTAGACAAGATGGCCCAGCACCCTGTCCAGATGACTCTTGAAAGTGTCCAATGGTGGGGAGTCAACCACTTCCCTGGGGAGATTATTCCAATGGTGACTGTCCTCAGTGTGAAAAATTTCCCTCTCATGTCCAATCGGAATCTCCTCAAGAGCAACTTGTGTCCATTCCCCCTTGTCCTCTCCATGTGACTCTGTGTAAAAAGGGAGTCTTCAACTTCTCTGTAGCTGCCCCTTAAGTACTGGTACATGGGGATGAGATCCCCTCTAAGCCTCCTTTTTTCAAGGCTGAACAAAGCTGGTGATGCCCTTTTTGATGCAACCCAGCATCCTGTTGGCCTTCTTGGCCGCAGCAGCACACTGTTCGCTCATGTTGAGCTTTCTGTCCACCAGGACCCCCAGGTCCCTTTCCACAGAGCTGCTCTCCAGCCAGGTGGATCCCAGTCTGTGCTGCACTCCCAGATTATGTTTTCCCAGGTGCATGATCTTACATTTCTCCTTGCTGAACATCGTAAGGTTGTTGCTGGCCCACTCTTCCAGCCTATCCAGATCTCCCTGCAGAGCAGCTCTCCCTTCTGGAGTGTCTACTTCCCCACTCAATTTGGTGTAATCAGCCAACTTCATCAGGCTACACTTCATCCCATTTATTTTTAAGGAAATAAATTTTAAAATAACTTAAAACGTGTCCTGTGCTAACCCGTAGTGGGCATAGAGCTCTGTTATTGCATGATAAATGTTAAGGAGGAGTAAATTGTGAGACATCCTGAAATTGAAGAAAAGCAGCTTATACTTGATGTTAGAGAGAAGGTGGAGCTGTAGGAGGTTACCGTAACTATTTATGAAAAAATCCCTTCCAGTCATGGATTTGATTTGGACCATCCTGCATGAGATATAAATCTTCATTACAGCACCAACAGGGGGTAAGAACATGAGAGAAATTGGTACCAAGGAGTCTCAGCTGAAAAGCATCTGCAGTGTAAAGGCTATATCCTGATCCTATACTGATGGTGGTGTTATCAGGGCCACTGATCAAAGAGTGCAACATGCAATAATGAGGAAAAAACACACAAGTAACAAAAAAAAAATGCCATGAAAGACATGAAAGACTGTTGTTGTCCTCTTCTACTTAAAGACAGGCAGGGTAGAAGAGATGGAGGAGTTGCACTCTACATCAAGAAACACCTTGAATGTATCGAAGTCAACTATGGTTATTGTGACCGCTCTATCAAATGCCTCTGGGTTAAAGTCAAAAGGGTCATCTCCATGCAGGACCTTACAGTGGGCATCTGCTATGGACCTCCTAACCATGGTGACGAAGCTGACAAAGTGATATTTGGGGCAGTAAAGCAAGCTTCTGGCCAACAGAACCTGGTCCTGATGGGTGACTTCAACTACCCAGACATCTGCTGGAAGAACAATACAGCAGCTCGCATGTCATCCACCAAGTTCCTGGAATGGATAGAGGACTGTTTTCTGATACAAATGTGAGATGTGCCAACAAGAAAGGAGGCGCTGCTGGACTTGCGATTCACAAACCGAGAAAGCCTGCTTTGTAATATCTCGGTTAGTGATAGCCTTGGCTGCAGCGACCACAATATTGTGGAGTTCGGGATCCTGCTGAGTGTGCTGAAGGTCAGCTCTAAGACAAGGGTTCTGGGTTTTAGAAGAGCAAACTTCAGTGCACTCAGGGCTCAACTGGGAGGGATTCGATGGGAAGCTTCCATGGAAGACAAAGGAGCTAGTGAGTGCTGGGAGTTCTTCAAGAACTCTCTATTGGAAGCACAAAGCCAATTTATCCCCTACAAAGGAAAAGGAAGTAAGCAGAGCAAGAGGCCCCCATAGTTCAACAATGACCTCCTGGGTCTACTCAAATCCAAAAGGGAAGCATACCAGAGATGGAGAAGTGGAGGATTATCTGTCAAGAGCTACAAGGGCATTGCCAGAGAGTGCAGAGACGCAGTCAGAAAAGCAAAAGCCTAATTTGAATTGAAACTGGCTGTAGACATAAAAAATAACAAGGTTTCTTCAGACATGTCAACCACAAGCAGAAAAAGAAGGAAAACATAGGCCCACTGTTAAACAGAAAAGGAGAATCAATCACCAATGACGCTGAAAAGGCAGAGTTCCTCAACACCTTCTTTACCTCGGTCTTTACCAGCACTGTAGGGTCCCAGGCTTTAGGAACAAAATTGCCAATTGAACCAAACACCGACCCACCATCAGTGAAGGAGGAGTTAGCATATGAACTACTACAGGAGCTTGACCCCCACAAATCAATAGGACCTGATGCCATCCACCCAAGGGTGTTGAGAGAGCTGGCTGACATCATCGCAAGGCCGCTCTCCATAATCTTTGAGAAGTCATGGAGAGCAGGGGATGTCCCAGAGAACCGGAGGAAGGCAAATGTTACCCCTATCTACAAGAAGGGCTCAAGGGAGGATCCGGGTAACTATAGGCCCATCAGCCTTACTTCAATCCCTGGGAAAGTTATGGAATGAATCCTCCTGGGGGCCATCACAAGTCAAATGAAGCATGTGATTGCGAAAAGCCAACATGGCTTCACTAAAGGCAGATTGTGCTTGACAAACCTGGTGGCCTCCTATGATAAAGTGATTTGCCTGGTTGACATGGGGCGGGCGGTGGACATTGTTTACCCGGACTTCTCCAAGGCCTTTGATTCAGTCCCCCATAGTCTCCTCCTGGAGAAATTGATGTGTTATCGCCTAAACAACTGCTCTGTGCAGTGGGTGGGGAACTGGCTGATGGGCCGCACCCAAAGGGTGGTGGTAAATAGCTCTTTCTCAAACTGGCAACCTGTCACAAGTGGAGTCCCCCAGGGATCAATATTGGGCCCAATGTTTTTCAATATCTTTGTAAGTGATCTGGATAACGACATCAAGTGTAGCCTGATGAAGTTGGCTGATTACACCAAATTGAGTGGGGAAGTAGACACTCCAGAAGGGAGAGCTGCTCTGCAGGGAGATCTGGATAGGCTGGAAGAGTGGGCCAGCAACAACCTTACGATGTTCAGCAAGGAGAAATGTAAGATCATGCACCTGGGAAAACATAATCTGGGAGTGCAGCACAGACTGGGATCCACCTGGCTGGAGAGCAGCTCTGTGGAAAGGGACCTGGGGGTCCTGGTGGACAGAAAGCTCAACATGAGCGAACAGTGTGCTGCTGCGGCCAAGAAGGCCAACAGGATGCTGGGTTGCATCAAAAAGGGCATCACCAGCTTTGTTCAGCCTTGAAAAAAGGAGGCTTAGAGGGGATCTCATCCCCATGTACCAGTACTTAAGGGGCAGCTACAGAGAAGTTGAAGACTCCCTTTTTACACAGAGTCACATGGAGAGGACAAGGGGGAGTGGACACAAGTTGCTCTTGAGGAGATTCCGATTGGACATGAGAGGGAAATTTTTCACACTGAGGACAGTCAACCACTGGAATAATCTCCCCAGGGAAGTGGTTGACTCCCCACCATTGGACACTTTCAAGAGTCATCTGGACAGGGTGCTGGGCCATCTTGTCTAGACTGTGCTTTTCCTAGAAAGGTTGGACTAGATGATCCCTGAGGTCCCTTCCAAACTGGGATTCTGTGATCCTGGGATTCTGTAATTTTAGGGTCTTTACTGCCCAATATAATTTAAGCCTTTTTGAAGTGTTAGGTTTTATTTTTCATGTGTAAAAGCCATTAACTCTTTAATATTCAAAATATAGCCACTTAAAATCACAATTTCTTTAACTGTAAATATAACTGTCTAAATTAGCTTTTTGTAAAAACTCAACAATGAAGTATTGATTGAGTTGGTAGCCCAAATGTACTTAGCAGTTTTTTGGTCTGTGTTAATTTTCCTGCTCACCCATAAACATCACTACTTCTCTGGAAGTGTTCTATTAAAATATGTGATTTATTAAACGGTTTAAATATAACAATGTATACTTACCTGCACACATTTACATCTTTACTTATGCAAATATTATGTTGATAATCATTTTTCTGAGCAGAACAGTAAGAAAATAAGTTTTGAACTCTGTTAAAATTAAGGATGGTAGAACACTTCGCACCTAAATATTCCTATAAGCCTCTAACTAAATCTTTCTTATGCATGTTTTTCATTTCTGCTGTTGCATCTGCACTTTAATTCTTGTTACCAGCCATAGAAATGTCATGTTATAGTTCCCTAGGGGTTGCTATTGCAGAATTTCCAACACTGAGGGAAGGAAAAATTGCTGAAAGCCATATATATATAAAATCCCACTCTCTGGAGATTCCCAACATGTTTTTTCAAAGCTGATGTTTCCATGTCAAAAGAATATAAGCATCATTGAGACTTGCCTAGTGCTTGATTTAAGTACTTAAAATCTCTCTAATCCCTGGGAATCCCATGCTGTTGTGTAAAGTTGCACCCACAGCATGTGCATTGGTGCCAGTGCAGGGTGAATACTGCATTAGGAAAAAATGTATGTGTGAGTACAGAAGTATTAATTTTTGTAAGCCAGTTCTCCACTAATACACTGTGTTTTGCCTTTCCAGAGCCGGTAGATATCAGTGTTGTGTCCAAGTGTAACCCCTGCCTCTCCAATCCATGTAAGAACAATGGGACATGCAACAATGATCCAGTGGAGTTTTATCAATGCACTTGCCCTTTTGGCTTCAAGGTATGACTACCAATAAACTACATGAAAGGCAATGTGTTCCCTATCCCTTCTGTTTTCTTAACTGTTGTACCATGAGAAGTCAATTTGACAGGCAAATGAGCTCAAAAGATCCCTTACTCAAGCAGATAGTGTGTGGCCTTTAAATTGCACCCCGCTACAAATTTTGTCCTATGCAATAGGAAAGGCATTTCTTTCTCTCTGTGCCATGACTATAGAGATCATCCTGAGCAACTTGCTGTAGCTGACCCTACTTTGAGCAGGGTGGTTGGACTAGACAATCTCCAAGAGGTTGCTTCCAACCTTGGGCATTCTCTGATTCTGTGATGTAGACATCCATATGAAATGCTGAGTTGATTTTATCTTCCTTTGCATTCCTTTTCTTTTGCCGGCAACAAGTTAACCATTTCATAGGCTGCCAGGCCAAAGAGGAGACAGTTTGGATGAGAATTAAGGGCCAGTTTAGTCCACGGTGACAGAATGTTGATACTTGCTAGTTTACATCCATCTTGTACAGACTGATTAGATGAAAGATGCTAACTGTTTAGACCAACCACTAGCTCAGCTGTCTCTGACTTCTGAGCACTAATGTCCATCAAGTGATCCACAAATATGAAATCCTGTAGATGCCAAGCATCGTGAGCATGCAGTGTCAGTATCTTGATAACACATTTGAAAATTGGAAAATCAGGTCATTGAGGAGTGCAATTTCTTTGGTAGTGATGTATAAGTCCCATTGTTAACACCACATCATGAGAGCTTAAGGCTATCAAGACTTTGTTTCAGAGTTGATGTAAGTGGAAACCTAGCTCAGGAGTCAGTAGCTGAAGGATTAAGTATAAGTAATAAATGAGGCATATGATCTGTTCACAGCCTGGGAGGGGGATCAGATGTTATGCCCAAAGAAGTACGTTGCATCCTGTAGACTGTGATTTTATTTGCCTCATTGGCTATTTCTTACAGAGCCTTGGCCAGTTGAAGCAGATGCTCATAAAACACAGAGTAATAAGAACTACAGAGAAAAAAAAAGAAGGGCAAACCCAGGCATAGGTGTGGGAAGTACACAAAAGTATCTATGTCTGACATTTCAGGTAGGATTTAGGAATTAGTTGATTCAGATGATATCACCATTTCCCTTCTCTGTTTGCCTAGGATACATCCCAGATGGTAATGGAGTAATTGTGATAGATCCCTGAAACATTGGAAAAGGGAAGATGTAAAGCTCATTTCTTCTATTTCACCCCAGTGGCCCCACACTTGGTAGTCAAGAAAAATAACAATCCTAAATAACTGGAAAAAACATTGAAAATTTCCTCTTATTAAAAATCCTTCTACCCAGTGGCATATGAACGAGCAACTTTTCTAGGATCTTAAAAGACCACATTGTCAAAAAGTGGTCTTTATAAGGCACATATCGTGGAACAGATATACAGGTAGCTTAAGGTAGAAATATGTTTGTTATGAGCAAATCTTTTTTTTACCCTTAGTTTTGGGGGTTTTTAATAGTATTTCTGCATTAGCAAATGCCCTAACATAGATGCATTTATACTGCCAGAAGACATGTTTACAACACGTCTTCTAAAGAAGACATTTTTACAACAGGAATAATCAAGAGTAATCCTCTAGTTATATTGGCAATCACTTTCTAGTGTACATTAGACCTCAATATGCATCGTTTTACTTAGAAAGGTTTAGATAAACTCTTGAAGTGACTCAGTTTAAACATCTCATAGAACATCCAGCTTTTCTCCTCTCACACACACTTTCTCAGATAACATTCAGTGCGTGAACGTAAAACCTAAACCCACTTGTGTGCTTGTAAGCAGCAAGCTGTCATCCAAGCATGGCAAAGAGCAAATAGACCCAGGCATGGCACTTAGAGCAGAGTTTAAAAATATGGCCTGGATAACAGTACAGGGAGAATTGGTGGAAATTTAATAAGCAAAAAAAAAAGAACTGCATGTCTTTACCACAGGTTTTTGAATAAAAATGAAATTTGACAGGTCCAAATGCAAACCATATGAAAGGAGCACTCTATCTACCACGCAGTTCTCCACCAGAGATTCATGCTAATTCAATAACAATACCTTGCTTCCTTCTCACCAGCCAGCACCAAACAGCTCTATCCATCTGGAAGCTATTTCCCAGACCTTGATAAATTGCCCTAAATCTGCCCTCTCAGCATTTGTTTTTCCTTGTTTGATGTAGATTCTGAAAAAATCCTGTGTGGACGAGTGCATCAATAAAGTGAAAAACCCACCCTTTTTTCAAATGTAAGCTTATTCAAATGGGCTGATGGCTTTATAAAGTTCCCTGCAAGGGGACAGACAGTTACAGGCCGCTTTCTGGGGTTCCTATGCTCATGCTAGCCTTCAAAAAAAAAAAGCAGTAGGCCAAGTAGCAGAGAGCCACCAAAGTTACCAGTTGCCAAACTGGTGCCTGATGGAATCAGGAACTTCTACCAGTTAACTGTAGTTTCAAAAGCCTATAGTTTTGTTTTTCACTATCACATTGATGATGGCTCAATCTCTTATTTTTCACAATCACAAAAATGTTTTTGCTGTTGAATGTATACCCTTTTAGAAATGTGTAACGCTGCCTGTGATGGGTTTGAGTAAACTTAGAAGTGAGATAACTCATGGACCATCTGAGCTGAGAGGCCAGTGGGCTGGGCAGTCATATTTGATGACAGAAATATAGATTGCTTGATTAGAAATGGGGAAGACTATGTGCTGACAGCTATCTTTGCTGTTGCTCTTTCCTTTAAAGTGGGTGAATAATGTGTTTGCTGTAGATAAACCATGTTTGAAAACGTGTTTTTTTGGCTGTTCTTTGGGGACAAAGCCCCAAAGATGGTGGGAGATGGTGTGAGAGTGCCACCTATGGCAGCTGGCAGGCTGCACAACCTTGAGCTGCAGGGTGCTACCAGGGCTAGCAGGATATATCTCTTAATGTTATGAAATTTGTGTTTTCATATTAAACACAGACATAGGTGTAATTATCCAGCGATGTGTTTTTTTCTCTTCTCCATGGCATTCTTTGAAATGTCATTTAAATAATGTGTGTGGATTAAATTGTGAAGTGTGTTTACAAGTAGAGAAATGAAGCTTTCTTCTGCTTTAAATGCCTCTGGCCACCTGCAGTGTAAGTGTGTGTGAGTGCAGCTGGTGGCTGGTAAATAGATAACAGTACTGTACTAATTCATTTATCCTGCAGAGTGTGTGGCTTTTATGTAGTCCCATTGATATTGTAAAATCAAGTCTGTGGCTGTTAGAATTCAAGAAAATAATCAAACATGCAATCAATAAGCCATTGAGAACGGATTTACTTGAATAGCTGTAATAAAAACTAAGGTGAGTGAATCCAAGACTCAGTGTACTTTGACATTGCTGTATTCTGAAAACACCCTTTTGGATTTTTTGGCTAATTTTTGTGCCTTTTATTCTTTTTTTTTTTTTTCTTAAAACTGATGTAACTACAAATGAAGGAGAGTAATTTTCTTTTTTCCAAAAGGAGTTATTTGTAGGACTGAGGAAAGAGAGTTTAAAATATATCTGTATTTTGTCTGAAATGAAAGAACATTGCCAACCTGGAATATGAAATGCAGTACCTGGCTAGGCATCGTCACAGCCAGTTTGATTTCTCAGGTAAATGGGAGCCTGAGCTGTTGGGATGCAGGATGTTTGTCAACTCTGGGTTCTGCTGTTACTGAAAGCTGTCTGAAATGGAAAGTGAAGATAGGTAAAATTAGTATAGCACATATCCCAAACTTCGGGCAATAGATGCTCATGCATGTCTATGGTAGAGTTGCTCTGTATATTTTATTCTATTCACCTCCCTGTTGAATCCAGACAGTGTCCTGACTTTTCTAGCAGCACTGCTGTATCTTGAGGGTTCAAGCAAATTCACCAGTCATCCAGAATGACAGATACAATTGGAAAAATCCTGGGTAAAGCTCTTGGGCTTTGGAGAGACAGTATTCTTTGCAGCCAGACTCTTGTGGTGGGAGGCATTATAGTGAAGCCAGAATGATATTTAGTGAGGAAGCTGGCTCCAAAGTTCTGCTAGGAATTTGGCTCTTCCTCCTCCCCACCCCCTGTGCCAGGTTTTCGTCCCTGAAAACAGGGTTAGAAATTGAGAATCTCAGAACAAAGTGTCTCTGGGATATGTGGGATTTGTGTCTGTCACATGTTGTGCACAGATATAACTAATGTGCCAGCACTTGAACGGATAGGTGTAGCTCAGCAGAAGCTGTGACTGCTCAGCACAGGGCTAACAAGCAGGTTGTACCAGTACAGACCCCATACCATTAGCATGGACTCAGTGCTGCACTGACTGTATTGTTCACTCACAGGGGTGCACATGGCCTTGCATTTGGTTGGAGCACAGGCAAATGAAGTTTGCTGTATTTGTACTTTGCCGTGTAGATGTACTTCTGTAGCGTTACGTGAATAATCTATCAGAGTCCTAGAATAATGGCTGTTTTAGGAGTATTCAACATAGAACTGATTTTAAAACATAGATATGGTAGTGTTTGCTCATGTACAGATATTCTGGCCAGCTCTTACAGCTCAAGGCTGAGACAGTGCAAGTTTATTCCAATGGGCCAATTTCTCACTTAGTTATGCTGATTTGGGTGGGGTTATATGAATGTAACTGAGTGTAGAGTTTGGCTGCTGATGCATGCCAGCTGTGTGAGAGTCCGTGCCTAGTTCATTAGGATAATACTTTTTGGAAATGTAACTCGGTGCTTTTGTTTCTTTGGATCTATTAACATATGCGTATAAGTCCCGATATACATCAGGCAGTGCACAAATAAATCCCCAAGTTGGAACTGCAAAAGAAGAAGAAATTGGAAGAAACTCAGCCTGCCTTCATCCACGTAAGGCAGGAGAGCAAACATCTCTGCCTTCACGCGTTGCTCTGTCTTGTCCTCTTTTCTCTCCCAGTGTCAGGGTCGGGCGGACAGACAGTGGAATGTAAGCTCAATGCCAAGTTTTTCTATGAAGACTCCTTGTAGCTGATTCTGCCCTGAACTTTCATTCTGATAAATTCTCCTGGAGCATGTGTTGATGTGATCTGGGGTATTTTATTTTTTATTTGTTTGTTTTAACCATAATTATAATACTTATTAATGAATGTTGAAGAAGCATTTTCCACTCAGTATAATAAAGCAGAAAGCCTTTAGGGATGAGAAGTAATTGGTGGCCACACAAAGTGAGTAGACCTATATTTATGTATGGATTTCAAGAGCAAACAACAGTGTCAGCAGTTGGTGGTTATAATTTCATATAACACCCATAGAGCAGAAAAAACTGTAGAAATCACAGTATTTTCCTGTGTATGCTTATTCTGTAAAACTTACTATGCATCAGTCAGATTTGTGTTTCTTTCTTTTTGTCCTTTCTGCTATAGTATATCTAAAGAAAATGGAGATTTACATCTAGAAGAGCATAAAAATGAAAGGCTTAATGAGGGATTACCACCACAGTTGCTGGCTGAACATGGTGAGGCGTGCATACACCCACCACAAGCCCTGTAAAAAACATAGTAATGTATTGTGGCATGCCCTAATGAGGGCTCTTAACAATAACGCCAACTCTGAAGAAGTATTTCCATTTTTGTTAAGCCAGCAAGAAAGCAGATGTTGAACAGCTTCAGGCATTTGCTGTGTTTGTTGAGTGCTGCAACAGAAGTAGCTGAGCAGTTAAAGTGAATAGTAAGCCATACACACAGGTGGGCACTGTCACATTCATTCTTCTGTCAATGTGGATTATTCCCCCCCACTTTGTTTTTACCACTGTTTTTCTGGTCTAGTTCTAAATACCTTAAGAGACCAGACTTCCAATCTTTCTTTTCCCAGGGTAAAGGAGAAGTTTTTACTGGCATTTATTCTGAATTTCAGGCTCTTGTTCTTATGTTTGCCTGGTCCTATTACACTAAATAATAATTTTTCTTCCTCTGTGGTTTGTCTGTCTTTCAGGTGATTGCTGGTTGCTATAACTCTGCTTAATCAAGTTCTCTTTAACCAGCTCTTAATTTTGTGCATCCCACCATTTCCACATAATTGAATCAGTTGAAGTAGTTGGTCACAACTGAAAATCCTTATTGTTAGATTTTCTTGTGATTGTCATCTATTATCCTTGAGGCTTTCTTGGCATTGACTGTATTTGACAAAATGACTTCCGGGTTTCTTTCGTTGTCCAAGAACATGAACAGAGATTGTCCTAGAGGCTAATTGCCTTATTTTCCCCTTTCCTTTGGGGATGATGGAATTGGTGAAGTTGCTGTAAACAGGCTAAGCTGAAACGAAAACTTTCCTTATCATGTGAGGGTAAACTCTTTCCTGTTAATAGAAATAATATAATGCCAGACTTGCTTGGGAATTAGTAGATTACTGTGTGGAGGTAAGTGCACACAGACTGCAGGGAAAGTTGTACCGAAGTTCTCTACCCTTGCTGACAGTGTCAGGCTCCAACGCTGAGCTGGTGCAGGGCAGACACCTGCCTCCATGGCACCCCGGGGGTCCCCTCCTTGTACTTCTGAGCACCTCTGAGACAAATGTTGTGCTCTTGCTCATTATCATAGTGGGCTTGTTTGATTTCTTCTGAAAAATTCATTTGCATGTTTGCTTCTGAAAACAACACTGCCTGCCTGGGTTACCTGTCACAGTTCAACCCTCTTTCAGATTACAGTGTTGGTTTATGCCAGAAAGGATTGCTGGTATCTCTGAACTGGCAAGCCTTGCAGGGGAAGCTTTACAAAGCTTCCACAAGTGAAATAGGTTATACTGGGATTTTGGCTATTACATGTATTTCAGTGCAAGCCTTTTATCAGTACAGAACTGTTCCACACCAAAAGCCTGCATCCTTAACAGGCAGGGAAATACCAGCAAAAGTTTCTTCAAATGGACTGTGACTCTTCCAGCATCTTTAGCTCTATTTATTTCAGAAATCTAGTGAGTGCTTTGGAGAGGGTTTTTTTAATCACAGAAGCCCTTCGTCATGGTAGGTTTCATTGGGTTCCTGCATGTGATGAGTCCCTCCTCTCTCATGCAGGCTGCATTCAGTGGCTTAAGTGTTAGGCATAGGTTAAATGCCGTGAGCAATAAGATTAAAATACAGCAATTATATTTTCTTTCCTTTCTTATTAATAGAAATTCTGTTTTCTGTACAAATATCCAGTCTTTATTACTTTCTCTACAACGGTCACATTAAAAAAGAGCCACTGGCTTTTGATAGTCTGAGACGGAAAGTTTTGTTGTCACTGCAACCTGTATTTTAAAATAAATAGGCCCTTAAGTGTTCTGAGGGCACTGAAAACATTTTTCTCATTCATGAATATTGGTTGAATTAGAGACTATGTATAAAATATTCAATATCTTTTTTACATCAAATGTTTTGGGTTGGATTTTATGTACAGAGGCAACCCTGGGCAAAATCAACTATTTTCAGTGTCCCTAATTTTCTTCTGTCTCCCAAAACATTCAGACAGTGATGTGCTTCAGGCAGTTGATTGAGTAGCCTTGGAAGCTGTACAGCACCTGCCCCATCCAGTTTGGCACCTCTGGACTCAGTTCAGATATGTGCAATGTGAATTGGCTCCATGATAGATGAACAACATATCTTCTGTCATTGATTAAAAGCCCAAAAGACCACTGAAACCAAAGTGCTTATGTAAGGAGAGGTTTAGAAGGACAATCAGGATTTACATAGTAATGACTATAATTGCAAAATAAACCTCAGATGTCCACTGAGAATTAAATTTCATACTCATAGGAGAAGAACCAGAAATTTAAAAAAATAATATGATGAATCCTTGCACTTTGACTTTGACAGGCATATTCTTGATTACTAGCTACGGAGGTAATGGAAGGTATATTATACCCTGGAGGATCATAAATCTTTCTGATTTAAATAAAATGAGGCTTAAGAGAGCAGAGTTCACCTAATTTGCTATAAATTGACAATTGTGATTTATTAACAAGGACAAGGAAGTCACTAAGAAGTTCTGCTGCCATGCCCAATTATTGTTTAATCAGGTGCCAGATGAAGCTAAACTGGCATAGAAGATAACTATACAGTGCTGAAGATGGTGGGGTATAAATAACTGTTTTCTGTATTTTTACTTCAGATACTAACACTGTGAAAGTTTTCAGAGGGAGTTAAATCAGCCAGATGGCAGGGGGCGGGCAGCAACAAAACCAATATCAATGTATCTTATTTTCATAATCTACTTTCCCTGTCATTTAGCAAATAGTATTTCTCATTGATGCTTGTGAGCAGTGGGCAATTTTTTGTTGTATTGTTGTATCAGTGTAAGTACAGCTGTTTAAACAATGATACTGAACTAAAAAAATAAATCAGAAATACCTAGGTAAATTCAAATATATTTAAAAACTTTTTTCAAAATGAGAAATTGATGAATTTAATTATTTTTTTCATGTTAAATTAATTGGCTTGTAAACAGCAATCCTCAGAAGGCACATTTTTATTACCCCATTGGGACAGGTGACCAAAGAGAAATAGATAATTAATCAGCACTGTGTGTACCCTAATCTAAGGCATCCAAGACATGGATGTCTGAAGCCAGGTCTGCATTCAGAAGGAGGAGTCACAGCATTTTTGTGAACAGTAGATGATCAAAATCTTTCAACTTCCACCTGGCAATCTAAAAGCAGTCTGATCCAAAATTATTGCAATATTATCCATGCCTTGCCAAATAATTTGTATATATGCCTAAGCAGATGGATCTAACATACATCCTGCCAGCTCTTGTAGTTGTTTGACCTTGCCAATGAGTGTCATCTACATCTTTTCCAGATTGAGGCTTAGCCATTATGTCCATGGCCAGAAAGAGCACAAACAAAGAAACAGTATCACCTGGATCTACCTAAGATCTTCATACTACTGTATATAGATACTAGTGTATAAGCTGTCTACATATATCTTAATATCAGTGCAATCAATTAGGAAATCAGTTTCAAAATGTTCCAGTGGTAAAATAACAGTAGAATAATTCCCAGTGATATACTTTTTAGCCCTTCCTGCAAAGGAATTTAGATTAATTATGTATTTCAAAGTTAGCGTTGTTCTTCATCCAGATTGTAACATCCCTAATTATTTGATAACTAAGTATTCCCTTCACAAAGCTGTGTAGCTGTGTTTGCAGTGATTGCTGAGGTGTCCGTCAAGTCCTTCATGCTGAATTAGCATAAGATGACATGCTAACTTTCATAACTTGCTTTAATATTTGAAGTACATGTAAAACTTCCTTTTCACGATCTCATTTTAACAAACAGTGAGTTTCTTTGCAATCAAAGGGTCTGAAATACACAGTTGTGAATAGAACTTGAGAGAATTTTTCCTGCCAAGCTTGTATCTGGGTGCATTGGCTGTGTAGCTGAGTTTATGACACTGTCTTTCCTTGGTCAGTTATGCAAAAATTCTTCTTGTTTCTCCTTTGTATTTATGGCTTTGAAATGTATTTATTACAAGGAAACTGATTAATATCTCATTCTTATTTCCTAGCTTAATTTTCTAGTGGAATTGAGGTTTAAGTGATAAAACTTTGTTCATGAGACATCTCTTTCCCTTCCTGCCCTGGGAATATTTCAATTTACTCTACAATTTTTACTATTTATGGCAGAGGGATAGAGATTTCAAATGATGAAAGACAGCACTGGTGAAGATGCCACTATGCAAAAGACTAGCATCAGTTTATACCTTATTGGATAACTTCAGGAAAACCTTTGATCATTGTTCTCACTTTACTAAGCACGAAAGAAGCAAAACTCAAGTTAAAAGTCCATTCAAGAGTTTAAACTGAATTCTCTTTCTGTGCTGAGTGTCTGTGTCTTCTACAATTTCTGGATGTTTTTTTCCCCCCTCCTCTCATCCCATCTCATCTCATTCTTTACTTGAAGCATCAGGAATCATGACTTGTTTACACACCACATTTAGCCCTTCACCCTGCTATTAGACCTTTGCAGGTCTGAATATACGATCAAGTCCTGCTGGCGCATGCAGATGTAGTTTTAACTCTCAAGCAATTGGCATACATTAGAATTGTTCAGAAAACTGTGTTTAATAAAATACTGCCTAAGCTCTGTGAAAACAGAGCAAAGCTATATATAGTGGCTCTAAGTGTCCATTTTTTCTTAATTTCACAACATTAGGAGGTTACAATTTTAAATCTGGCAGATACTTGTAAGTTTGAATAACATTCCTGAATACACACTCATAGAACACATTGTACTTCTCAGTTTATCTTTCTGTGAATTTTCCTTCAGGCCTACCACGAAGTGGAAGATTTACTTAGCCTTTTCCCTTAGTGTAATGTTTGCCCATTAACTTCTGACTAAGACACCCATAAAACAAAGGTATTAACATTTGTGAGGCTGAGAGTTGGATGTGGATGCATTACTTCCACTATTGGGAATGTAAAGGACTAGGTTTGTAATACTGTATATTTGTAGCTGGTAATTTTTTCTGATTTCCCCAAAAGCTTTAGCTGTATTTAGAGCTTGATAATTAAGTTGTTTATGAAAATTCCTAGTTCTTAACTTAAGGTCTCTATCAACTATATTTGTCTTCGTCTAGTATTTTTACTAAACACATGAACGCTACCATCTGCTCTCCACATATACCATCTAAATAAAATTTATCATGAACACATTGTATATTGTTAACAACTCGAATAAACTTTGTTATTTCTTTTGTATAGCTCATTTTTTTTGCATGCTTTAAAACATTGTAGTCATTGAACAAGCCTGTAATTAACTGGAAAGAGGTCTCCTGTTCACAAACCACTGAAGTTGGATTGACTTCTGCCTGTCTGCAGGTGTCTTCATCGCTGGCTGCGTCATTTTTCTACTGCAGTCAGCAGTGAGAGTTTTCTACACCAGGAGGTTTCTACCTGGGTTTTCTACTTGGTTGTCTACCTGGATTTCTCCAAGTCTTTCAATACTATTTCCCACGGCCTCCTCCTAGAGAAACTGATGCATTATGGTCTTGACAAGGGGTCTGTGTTGGGGGTGGGGACAGGCCGCACCCAGAGGGTGGTGCTAAATAGCTCCTTTTCAAACTGGCAACCTGTCACAAGTGGTGCCTGCCAGGGATATTGGGCCCAAACCTGTCTAATATCTTCAGAAGTGATCTGGATAATGGGAACAAATGTAGCCTGATGAAGTTTGCCAATGATACCGAACTGAATAGGGAAGTGGACGCCTTGGAGGAGAGCCACCCTGAAGGAAGACCTGGATAGTCTGGAAGAGTGGGATAATAAGAACTTGATGAAATTTGACAAGGTCAAGTGTAAGGTCTTGCACCTGGGAAAACATAATCCAGGAGTGCAGCACAAACTGGGACCTACCCAGCTGGGGAGTAGCTCTGTAGAAAGGGACTCAGGGGTCCTGGTGGACAGGAAGCTCAACATGAGTGAACAGTGTGCTGCTGGGGTAAAGCAAGCCAACAGGATGCTGGGTTGCATCAAGAAGGGCATCGCCAGCAGAGATAAAGAAGTTGTTATCCTGCTCTACTCAGCGCTTGTCAGGCCACACCTGGAGTACTGTGTTCAATTTTGGTCCCTGCTATACAAAGAAGATGTGGACAGGCTGGAAGGGGTCCAGAGAAGGGCCACAAAGATGATCGAAGAACTGGGAAGCTGCCATACGAGGAAATGCTAAGAAAACTGGGTTTGTTCAGCCTTGAGAAAATAAGTCTTAGGGGAGACCTTATCCCCATGTTCCAGTATTTAAAGGGTGGCTACAAAGAGGATGGAGACTCCCTTTTTACAAGAAGTCCCATGGAAAAAGATGAGTGGTAATGGGTACAAGTCATTCGTGGAGAGATTCTGATTGGACACAAGGAAAATTTTTCACAGTGAGAAGAATCAGCCATTGGAATAATCTCCCCAGGTAGATTCCCCAGCATTGGACACTCTTAAGATTCAGCAAGACAGGGTGCTGGGCCATCTTGTCTAGATCATGCTTTTGCTAGGAAAGGTTGGACCAGATGATCCTTGAGGTCCCTTCCAGCCTGGTATTCTATGATTCTATGATACCTTGTGCCTGTGGCAAGCTCCATGCTGCTGCCTCTTATGTGTGCCCACTGCTGTTAGAAACAGGTGAAGGATCACTTTAAAATTGACAGAGGACAAATCTCTGCCATGCAATCTTGAAAGAAGCTCTCAGTCTCCATAAACAATGCTAATTTGTGAGTATTAATTTTAAAACAAATCATTGCAGTGGTTGAAGCAGTGTCAAAGCAAATGCATGCTTTTTTAACCATATCATCCTTTGTTGTTCCTGCTGAAGTCCTTATTAGCTTTTGCTACTTCTTCTTGGGTGTTTTACTAATCATGATGTAGTGTTTTCCAGTATTGGATATTTGTAAAGGCTAGAATTTGGCACAGCAGTACTGAGGAACAGCTTATATGTACAGTAATGCCAGTACGGTTAATTACTCTTGAGTACGAAATGAAGAACTGACACTTTCTAAGTATGGTGGATAGCTTCTGTTCTCATTCACTGAAATAGGGAGTTGGAGCAGCCCAGATAAAATCTGGACCAACTGAGGTACTCAGATTTAAAAAGGCAGCTGGTCTCTGAACATATACGTCTTCTGATTAGTTGCAGAAATTTTATGTTTCAACACCTAATCTTTCCTCTCGTACAGAAAATGAGAGAAATTATATAAAAGTGTTTTGGACTGGATGCTTTCCTATCAGACTAGACAAAAATTTATTGCAGCTTAAAAAAGCTCTAGAAATAAAATATTGCACATGGAGGGACCTTCATCCTCTTTCTGTGAATTGCTGAGATAGTCATATCTTCTTGCCTGTCCTTGAAGCAAAGCCTGCACCTCTTTTTCTGAATCAGACTTCATTACATGGCTCTTTAGTCTTGAAGAAAATATACAATAATCTCCTTTGTAACAATAGTTATTTCCAGGGAATGTATTTCAAATAGTTTTTCCCAACTCACAGAGAATTAATTTTAGTGATGCTTGACAGAAATTCCATTTTTCCAGTAAGAACAGTCTTACTGTAAATTGAGACCGGACAATTGCATTATTCATTTGAAAGATGTTTCTGGAATGTCTTTAGGCTCTTCTGGGTAGTGACAGTCTTATACAGATATAAAATGGCCTTGATTTGCTGTAGATTTATTAGTATCAAAGTCTTCTGCAGCTTCTCTCCTTCCAGAATTCTTTGTTTTTCATAGTCTTCTGTGTTAGAGAAATTGTACTTGTTTTGTGGGCTCTCAATGAGCTATTGATAGAGTCAAGTCAGAGAAGATAATCATCAGAGAAAGATTAAGTGCTGTTTGCCCATTTATCACAATGAGTAAACTGAGTCAGAGAGACTCTAGTTTTTCTAAAGCCACATAGCAACTTAGTGTTGTAATTATGTCTGATTCAGCAGCACATACTAATGGGTTTCCATGGTGCCTGAGGCCCATCAATCCAATAATTCAGCCATGTTCAGTACAGAAATGAGAGCTGAGTCTAAGTCATGATAAATTTCATGTGCCAGTGAGAGATGCCTTGCTCTCACTTTAATATTTATCTTTATTAAAATTTTACAAGAACATTCCAAATAATTTGAGTAATTACAGTTGAAGTGATGGGACTGTTTTACATGGTGTTCAACTGTGACAAAAACCTTCAGAAAAACAGATGCTGTGGTTTCTGCTTTGCTTCTTGCTATGCTTAGCTGCAAAGGGTTTAATATTTCAGCGATACAGGGATGAAGAGTTCATATGAAACAGAAGTAACTGACGTTAGTGAAGTATCTATAGAATAGTCAATTCTTCAGGGACACAGGAAAAGTATTTGTGGTCTTAGAAATATAAATAATGGCATCTTCCAGCTTCACTAGGATAATATGGTAAACACACAGGATTCACAACACAGATGGACAAAACACAGGCAGTGTTGCAGAAGGGTGGCAGCAGATTAGTGTTAATGCTGCATGGCTCACATCCGTAAAGTGCTGCGGACCACATGGTGCCAAAATAAAACCTGCATGAACTTCCCTCGGCGCTTTCCCAATTCTTCCCTGAGACATTTGGGGCTCGGGATTTCAAATGGAGAAGGACAAGCTGTTTGGCAAATGCAGCATGGAAGAAGCAGACACCCTCTCTGCCAGGTCTTGGGTGAGGTCTTCACATGCTGCCTGCACTGCTGTGTTGAGGGAATGAACTCACAGTGAGGCAGGGGGGTGGCCAGGTCTTTCTGTTGTTCTTTGGAAACGTTTCTCTTCTGATTCAACCAAGGAAGAGAATGTCCCTCTTTCACAGAATTATAGAATCATTATGTTTGCACAAATGTTAAAATGCAAAGCTGCTTCTCCTCTCTCTGGGGATTGCTGGGGACAGAGCCTCAAGAAATACAGCTTTGTCTCCCATTTCTGTGACAAAGCTCCTCTGGTGTTGGACAAAAGTATAATTACTGTGTGTTTCAGTTCTCACAGTACAACGACAGTCAGTCCTACCTGGCAAAATACTGAAGATTTCAGTAGTTTTTGGAGGACTGAACTGTATGACATGTGAATGGGAGAGCCTAGCATCAGGAATGGGCAGACCAGATCAAAGGAACTCTGTAGAGTTTCAGAATTCTTTGTTTTTCATAGTCTTCTGTGTCAGAGAAATTGTACTTGTTTTGTGGACTCTGTAGAAAAGTTCATAGAATCAGAAGCTGAACATACCTGGTTATGTTTTTTTTAATGCCTTGATTAGGTTTAATTGTGGCTGCACCAATTTCAAGATAAGCACTGCAGAAGCAAATTAAGTTTGCTACTATTATTTATACAGTACTTAAAGCATGAATGGAGCTTGAGTTGTCACAGAACCAGCACAGTCCTTGTGCTGCTGGCTTCTCACCTCCAGGCTGGGCACATTGCTGGAAGTGGGCACACCAGTCAAGAGCTGAGCATGAACTTCTGATCAACGTAGGATGTAAGAGAGAGGTGGGCAATGATGAACAAGTGTTAGAAAGATGTGACCAGTCTATTTGTTCTTCGTTCAAGAGTGAGAATTCCCAAACAGATATGTACCCATCCTGGTGTGGTATTCCTGAGAGATCTGTTCCCTTATAATGCACAAAACTGTGTAGTCTTGGTTCAGGGAGCAGCTAGGTTCTTTTGAAAAAAAGGTGGGGAATGTTTTTCTTGTTGAGAGGCAAATAAACCTTTCAAACAACTTTGACATAAGAACATGAGAAATGCCATAATGGGTCTGTACTGCATTTACTGCAGCATTCTGTCTCTCATGGGGACAGCAGCAAATCTTTACTATTTGAGGAGAGTACATGAGCCTGGCCACCACTCCTCTCCAGTTCTCCCAGAGCTCACCATCATCCAACTAGGGATATTGACATCTGCCTATTGCTTTTCATATCTGGTTTGGATCTATTGTACAAGAATTTGTCTAATGGCTTTTACGCTATGTGATTTCACAATCTCCTGTGGAAAAAACATCCTAGAAGCTCATACTTTGGAAGTATTTATCTATATTAAGCTTCTAGCATCAGTAGGTGTCCCTCTACTGCTGAGGGATTTAGTGTGTGACAAATTCTGTGTTCACCACCTCCATCATTTTGTGAATCTCAATCATAACACCCCCCGCAGTTTTCTTTTCTCCAGACTAGAAAGTCCTATTCTTTATAGTATCTTCTTCTAAACTAGTTGCTCCATCTCCTTGAACATTTTGATAGTCTTTTTCTATGCCTTTTCTAACCTCACTGTATTCATCCTGAGGCAAACAAATCATTGTCAGGTATCTGCCAAGTACAGTGTTAGGTTTCTCAAAGTCCATTCTTAATTTTAATGTATTTGTATATCTTAAGTGAGAACAACAAAGTCTCAAAGCTAGGTGGAAAAAAAACTAACAGTTGATGCTTTCATGTGTAGTATATGGCTGAAGCATCAAGATGCTTCATTTTGACAGCACAGCCATCATAAAAAAGTAAGACTGTAGAAACTATTTGTGTCCCCCCCACTCCAGTGCATCACACCAGGTATGTAAAGTCTGAAAAGGGACAGAAGCTGCTGTAAATTCAGTGGAGAAAGGAGTTACTTCTGATAAGTGTTGTCAGCAAGGAAAGTTTGGCAGTGCCAGGGTAGTGTTCAATACTAACACACGAAAGTTACAGTCATTATGAACTGATGTCATGGGCTGGCACCTGCCCCCTTTGTTTAGAGACTTACAAAGAGATCTACTGTTGTTACTCCTCTGAAGTACAATGTAAACAATGGTTTTTAAACCAAGGCAAAAAAACCCAGCAACCTTGACTGAATTAATGTATCTCCTGAGGTATTTTTCTCATCTTGATTGCAGTCATGTATGAGCTTTCCATAGATGAGCTGGCAGAGGGTCACTGCTAATGGGATCTTTGGCAGGAAGAGTAGAGAGATCTCCTGAACTTCTTGTGATTGCACATATCCCTTGATTATTGAGGCTTTCAGGTATCTTTATTCCACCCTACTGTGTGAGTAACTGAAAAGCAAGACCAAACTCTTTGATGTATTTGCCAATTTTACAAATAGCTTGTTCTAATCAGCAGAATATAATGATCAGAGAAATACATCTATGCCTTGAAGAGCCAATAAAAAAGGCAGTTGGTAACAGTGGAGGTTGTTCAAGCTAGTGAAGTTCAGTTGGAAATTATGTATATTTTAGGGAAATCTTTAAGAAGGGAACTGATTCAATGATGATATCTCAAGCAGGATTCAGTGTGTTCTGTAGAGACATTCAAACTTAGATCCCATGATAAAAATGAATTTTCCCCTTTAGGTTTTGACAATACATAGTAATGAGTGTGGTGTACTGTTGCAGTGTTTAACTGAGCACTTGGTAAATGTGGCTGAATGAGTGCTGATTCTATGTGGTCTTGTGCTGACTGTGTGTGGCCTTCTGCTTACCTTTGGTCATGATTAATTCTTTTCATTGTAACTAACATTAAAGTGTGTTAGAGTAATGATGAAACCAGCTGTTTCCTTAAAAAAGTCAAATGAAAGAGTTAAATAAAATCTTGAAACTGAAATGATACCAAGACACCCACCAGTCCCATTGGTGAGAACAGTTTTCCTACCCAAATTCTCACTTAAGTGATGAATATATGCATCCACCAATAAAGCACGTTAGGTGATGTGATGAGTCTGAAGACCACAGACCTCCTGTAAATGGTGCTGAGTGTAGGGTGAGGTAGCAAGTGACATTGATTCAGATGACATGAGTCTTACTAACCTTGTTTCTTTTGAATTTTCCCAAATAGGGTCGAGACTGCAGTGTGCCCATTAATTCTTGCATTCAAAATCCATGTCAGAATGGAGGGACCTGCCACCTCACCGAGGCAAATAAAGATGGATTCAGGTAGTAACACAAAGTTAATTTAAAATGAGATCATAAAATTAAATATGTTTCTACTTTGCAATAATGAAGTACAATAGCTATTTTAAAAAAGCTGCTGCATGTGACATTTCTGTTTGCCATACAAAAAAAATTAATCTGGTTTCATTGGTGACACATTGTTTCCTCTGAAACAGGCCTCCTTATTTTCTCATAATGGAATATACACAAGAGCTATTTTGAGCAGTCTCCCTGATCTGCATTGTGTTATCTGTATGCTAATTTTCCTTGGGGCATTTCAAACTCACATATACCCTTTTTTGTATTTGTAAAGTAAACACCTGTTGCTTGACAACCAGAGGCAAAAATGTTTTCATACTGAAGAATCTTGTAGATAAACAGGCTTTAAAGAAACAATTAAAAAACATGGAGAGATGGCCACATCTAGGGTATTGTGCCTACAAGAGAATAACCCTTGAGCTGGACATTACGTATTTCAGTTTTCCATATAAGAAAGATGTAGCATAGGTGCGGGTACTCCAAGAGAAGTCCAGAAATTTTTGTGAGGTGACTGGGAGATTTGAGCTGTTACAGGCACTACTTTACAGCTAAGAAAATACAAGTTTGAGGCTTTGGCCACTAGATGCCATTAAAGTTGATAGAAATTTTTTTTTTTTAGGAAAGAGTTGCTGAAATTTTCAGACATTTGGTCCTCAGGATTTATGCTATTTCTTGCACAAAATATGTACAAAAGTACACCATACTGTTGTTTCAGTTGCATATATGAAAGCATCACTGCTAAAAGCTTTTATACATTACTGAGGCTGCTGTTTTGTCTTCTCCTATATATAGCTTCCTATCAGTGACAGCTGGAGGGAGACATAGAATTGCAAGGCTTATAAATGGTGTAAGCAGGGAGTCAAACCAGTACATTTTTTCAGTTTGATTCCAGTTTGGTTTCAGCTGTGATTAAGACTGTTCCAACTGAGGTTAACTGTTTGTTAACCAAGTCAGCAAATCCATATCATCTTATGTCAGAAAACAGGATTTTTTCAAAATAGAAAGGGCCAGGTGAATGTTTGGGTGACTGACAGGACTTCAGGTGCAATGCAGGGTTAGCATCCCCCTCCTGTTCCATTACCAATGATATGATGCCTTTTATAGTTCCAGCAAAAGGTTGTGGCTTCTTTTTGACTTCCCAAGTCCCTTGTGTGGGAGTGAGGCACATTTTTCCCTGTGGGTGAGATGAGTGGGGAAGCAGAAAATGGAAGAAATGCCCCAAAGCTTCTCTCTGTCTCCGTGCCTGCCCACCCTCAAGAATTGCCCCCTTACAGAAAGAGATCCAGCCCATGCTGGACACAGAAGGACACTTATGATATTACCATGGAAAAGTGCAGGTTGATGTCATGGGGGTGAAGGGACGCTGTCAGGCTCTGTTACAACAACCTGAGGCTTTCCAACATGGGAAAACAGGATTAAAACCCAGACCACATCTCCATGAGGAGCAGTTCAGAGCTCATCTTGAGCACCTGTGACAAGGCCCTGAGCAGAGCAGAAGAGCACATTTCCTGGGTACAGATGCATCTGTAGGGTGATACTGGTGCATGGTGGTGGGAAAGAATGAGGAAGCTCTGCAGATCATAGGATGTGCAAGTGGTCATGCTGCTTCACAGGGCCCCCTGCATATCGATAGATACACCTCTTCTTGATTCAGATTTTAGCAGTCCCAGCAATTTTGGGGGTAAAATTTCAGGTTCAGTCTCTGCTTGAGAGAAATAAACACCTGGTGGTCTTCGGTTTGGGTTCTCTTCTGGTCACCCTCATGTAAACTGTTTAGATAGCTTTTTCCAGCTTGTGCCAAAGCAAAATTGTACCATATTAGAATATCCGTTTTCTGTCACTCAGTACTAATTTTTCAAAAATCTAGCTGATATTAAAAATGTGCTAGTAAAACATTTTATAATATCCATAATACTGAATTAAAGGCTTCAGCTTATATTTTGGATCGGGTTTTTCTTTAGCATTTTAATTTTGTTCTGTGGTAGAAAGTAAAAAGTTTTGAATGACCTGAAATGAAAGCTGCTTCTGAATTTTTCTCTTGAAGAATTTTACAATTTCAGAGGCTTTGCTTCAGATCCAAATGAATGTAGTTTTTGAGATCCTTTATAAAACTGCCGGGTGGTTTTGTTGCTTAATAACATTTGAGGCTTTTTAGGGAAGATTTCTGCTTTTATAGTTAGTTATATAGTTTTGGTTGGTCTAATAAAAGACACATAAAACCATATCTTGTCAAAATCTTGCTTTGTAAAATTGAATGTTCTGCTTATGCATTGCTCTGTTTTCTCTCCATATTTTTAATTCAGTCAGTCCATAGCCACAGCTGCTATGGAGAACAGGAGTGTGGGGCTTTAGCATGTCATAGGGAAATGTGTTGTGGGGATGGAACAGTCAGTGAAAAGAAAGGTAAAGTATTTTGAGATTGAATTTGGTTGGTTTGGGGTTTTTTTGGTGGGAAATCTCTCCAGTGGATGGCAGCAGTCAGAGTTACATGCATATAGATTGTGTTCATCAAGATGGGAAAACGTTGCCTTAGGTTATATGCTGTGAGGAAGTGGATGTCAAAAACATTTTCATGAGAGGCCTCCTTGGATTTTTCTGTTGTGTGGCCTGTAAAAGAAATTATATCTTCTGTATATTATTTTCCCTAGGGAAATATATTCATACACAAGCTCTGCTGCCAAACTTGTCAAATCTTTACTCTTGTAAAAAGGAAACTTAAGCCAAAGCTCCCTCCCTATGAAATGCCAAGCAGTTTAACTCTCAAGTTTCTGTAGCCTTAGACAAGAAAACTACCTTTTAAATAATGCTAAGGTGGTGATGTTCCCTAGGCAAAGACAGGAAATTCATAGTTATGACTGAGATTCCAGCCTGACTCACCCACTGTGCCTGGTACCTGCAAGAGCTCACAGGAGCAGGCAACTGAGCCACTCAGATTTATTGTAATAGCAGGCCCTGGTGGGGCAGCTGAAGGGCAAAGGTTCAACCAGAGTTTTTTGAGTCCTTCTTTGCATCTTTTATTCTTGCACTTTTCCAATTGTGAGTAATTTTCACATTCACATTTCACATTCACATTTTCACATTTTATATTCACATTCTTTTTTCAGGTAGGAACTTCTGTATTAAAGAATAGTTAAGTGACTTCATGTGGCTCAGGGGATTAGAGACATGAAGAGCTTCCTCCCTTTGAATAGTTTATTATAATCTAATCTAATCTAATCTAATGTCATCTTAGACAAAAGGTTGCCAAAAAAAGTGCTTACTGTGACTGATAATATAAGATGGTCATTCAGACATGTCCTGGTCAGTTAGCATGCCTGTGAAACTTTGACAAAGGAGGCAGAGCTGTCAGCTCTGCTTCAACCAGCCAAAGGCAACCAGATGATCTTTGATAACCTACGGTGTTGTGAAACAAGGTCTCTGGATTATTTTACCTTTTCTCCATATAAAACAGCCTCCATTTTCCAGAGCATTTTGTTTAGCATTTTCCACAAACTTTAAGTTCCCTCATAAATGTAAAATCCTGGAACTGATTAACTCCCTAGTGTTAATTCTGCCTAGTTCAAGGAAAAACGTTGAACTTGTAGACTTACAGATACTCCATTGGGATGTAGATGTAAAAAGCTCCTTTACCAAGAAGCTGTAATATTCCTGAAAGAATTTACTATCTCTATTTAAAAGTTGATTTTTTGAAGCATGATACGCTGTTATGTATGCCTATTTTAATAAACAGATGCTAAACTGTTTCTTTAGAGTTTATGAACAAAAATTAATATAGTAAATTTACAAAATTATCAGTATACTTCAGCTCTGAAAGTTTACCCCCAAAATGTTGTCATTAAGTTCTGCGTTCCCTTGCACCTTCATGAGCATAATGGGGTTTTATTTTGTTCTTTATTTTTAGGAAAACACAACACTAACAGAAAATCCGTATCTGAAGGAATAGGGAATTTGGACCTTTATGCAATCACAGTGTCTTAGAAAATAGTTCTTTCTTGCATGGCTGCATTGTTTCTGAGGTCCGAATGAAATGCTGTCTCACATTGCTTCACTAATAGTCAGTACAAAGTTTTCATCATTGTCTCTGGAATTAGTTTTCTCTCTCGGTCAGTTGGAACCCAAGTTTGATGACCTTCCAGTCACTCTGCAAACTTCATTTTTCTTCTAAACTTTTTCTGGGAAAATACATACAAACAGTCCCAAACTGCAACTCTTTCAACATATGGTTCAATCCGGGTCCCAAACTGTATGTTTTATCTTATAATTTCAGTCCTTATATTTGGCATATTTGAATGCAAATCAAAATAAAGAATCATTCGTAAGCAATAATGTAAAGAGTCCCTATAATACACAGGGAGCAGTAGCCAAATGTCATTAATTATGCTGACATTTCCTGCAGCATGGAATGCATCCTAATACTGAGCAATTGTATGTTAACAATCCCATATGTATTGTTACTAATGGTAACTTTACTGAGTTGAACCATTACGGAGATAGTATTTAATAATGTCATTTTTAATTGCATACATCCAAACTGTCCCAGTCCTTTTGTGGAAGGAAAATGGTGTTATATCCACATAAAAATAACCAGCACAAAGCCACTCTTGTTGCTTTTCTTTAAATGGAGAGAAAAAAATTGTGCTCCCAAACTGAGACCTTGGATGCCAAGTTGTAGCCTGGAGCATATTTTTATGGCTGAGTTATAAACCCCTGGAAATGGGGTTTTGTAATCGGAAAGGGAGACATGATGAATGTGCCACTGTATTTAATTAGATGTTTTTAACCCCCTCCCCGACACTTGTATTGCCACAGAAGATGGTGTGCCAGCTCTTCTTTCTTTCTTATCTGCCTCCTGTGATCCTCTGGATCATAGCAGGGTCAGCAAGAGGACATATTTTATTACCAGTAATGAGCTTGAGACAGGAAAAGAAAATACTTCTTATTGATTTATTGTGTCCTAAATTGGATTTATTTGAGCAGTTTGGGTTTGGTTATTCATGGTGAAGGTTTTCTAACTCTCATGACCTGTGAATGGTCCCTGCAAAACTGAATGAAGATGTCTGTAAGCACGTAACCTATATGCCTGTTCTGTACCCATCTAGAAGATCTTACCGTTGTGGTGGCTCAAAACACATTTCCTACCCTTTTTTCTTCATCTTTGTTATTCCCTTAGTTTCTGAGGTTGCACATGTCATGAAGAACCTAACCTTATCCTCAGGGTCCAACCTAGGACCTACTGAAGGTGGATGCAGAGCTCTCTGCCATCTCTCCCTCGGGAGTCCCTGCACTCTGCTTAGTCTGCAGCACACAAAAGAAAGAGAAGCAAATGTCATGCTGAGAGCAACCAGCCCCAAGTGCTGCAGTTTTCTTCACAGATTCAGAAGATCATCTATTTTGCCAGGGCATTCCCCACCTCACCCCCATGACACCAACATAAAGCAGGATAACCACCCCATGTCCACTTTGTCCATCTGAGCTGAAAAGAAGTATCCTGCAGCTATCTCTGCACTGGAAATTCTCCTGGTTTCAGAAAGCAGTGAATGGCAATTAGTGTGACGGCTCTGGTGCTTTCTGGTTTTCATCCTCATCAATCAGTAGTGCTTTATATTTGTTCAGTTCCTTTTCTGCCACCAGAACTTGCATTGGAAAGGAAATGAACAGCTGAGTGATGTGTAGTTTGGACTGGAACACAACTTCCCTTCCACACACACGCTTTCTGTGACTAGTGAAGAGCAATACTGACACTTCAAATATCATTGCTGGCTTCTTAGAAGCCACTGAAGTGATTGGAGCACTTAACACATGTTTTTAGACTCTCTTTGAGGAAACTGTGGCCTCTACCTCTTCATCACTTACAGCTAGTTTAAAATATAAAGGTTCTCTTAGCAATCATAACTTCTTGATCTAGAGAGGAAACTGAGCCTGAAAAAAAATAAAGTCATTCTTCAACTACTTAGTTTCTTACATTCCCTCTAGGGACCATACCTCACAGTCTTGCAAGGTAAAATATTTAGTGCAATTATTCTTCAATAGTGTCCGCACCCTCACAAAACCATTCCTAGCTCTGCCATTGTTTGTTTGTGTTTTAGTTGAATTATCTAGACATCATCAGCCCTTCTACAAATAGAAGGGCTTCTACAAATAGAAGAGCTGCAGTTGGAGGAGCTGTAGAAGTATTGAAACCTTACTTCACTTGTAAAAGCAATCATTCCCAAACATTTCTTGTTTGGACAAGTGTCAAAGTGGTAATGAGAAGAAAATGTTCATGTCTGTAAAGTCAATTCCAGCCGTTGTTCTTTAAAGAGAGCAAACTATCTAAAAGCTGCCAAGTCGCCTTATGATTGTGCAGTCCTCCATAGGCAAGTATCCACATACTCAAAAAATCATTAACAAAGACGCCAAGGATTTGAATATTGTGGTGAGTGTTTACTCTCCTGCCCGGGAGTTGCTTAGTTCAGTTCAGGGATAGGGTTATCAACAAAGAAAGCAAAGGGATGCGTGACAGAGGCTGTCTCCTGCTGATGCTTTTATGTCTCATGTAAATAATTACATGACCCAATAAGCATCAGACTACATCTTTCACCAAACACATAGGGTTAAAGTACTGTACTTCACAACAGCAGTGAATTTGGCTCCAGCAACACTTTTATATGTTTTAATTTCAGTTTTATACCTCAAACCTCCTGCCCCTTCAGATCCATGCTAACTGGTTCTTTTCTTTCTCCAAAGCTGTTCTTGTGTCCTTGGGTATGAAGGGGAGAGGTGTGAAATAAACCCAGATGACTGCGAAGATAATGACTGCGAGAATAACTCTACGTGTGTGGATGGGATCAACAACTATGCCTGTCTCTGCCCTCCAAATTACACAGGTAAGAAAGGGGCGCAACCAAAGAAGAACAGGAATCCATGAGGAATGCCTTCAGTGCCTGAAGGGAAGGGTCCAAATGCATGTTTACTTTGTCCATGAGTGTATAATTAACCAAGAATCTAGTCCCATTTTAAAGCAACCTGGACATCTTACTGGAAAGGTGTTAGTTCTGCCACTATTGCAATACACATGCTCACAAACATGGCCATTTTTCTGAGTCAAAATACTGATGCTTCATTGTAAAATATATTAAGAAATAGTAAAGTTTACTTCTGCGTACTTCTGCACGCACATGCTGTGAATGTGTTTTAGAAATATTTTCAGTACTGAGCTGAGTCTGATATACATCTGTTCTGAATCTTGGAAAATAAAAATAGTTCCTGTATAAATTCTGGTAGGAAAATAGCTTTTGGGGCATGGCTTTCACCTGAGATCTCAGTGATCCACATTTATTGAATAAAATGAGCCTGACAATGTGCTGTTTCAATCCATTATCTCCATTTCACAAGTGGAGAAGCAAAGACTGTGTAAGAAAATGTAGGCTCAGTTGTAGTCTTCAGAGTGCACCCATGGCAGTTAGCCCAGCTCTGCAGATGTGCAGTCATCTGCTAAGTCCATGGTGACAGAAGTTGGTAACCGAGTTAGAAATGGAATTAGGATCTCCAGTGCCCATCCTGCATTTCAGATAAATTCTTTCCTAAACCTTCTGCAAGAGCAGAAACCCTCCTAACTGGAATCTAAAAATGCTTTTTCTCAAGTCATTACGGGAGCATACCATTGATTTATTCAAACTGCATTAGCACGGCCTTCCTGGCTCAACATGGACTGGTAAGGAAACACCTGCAACCGTTCCTACTCCCATCCTTTGAAATGGGTTTATTACCTTCTAAGCATAGAGAAGTAATGAAGGGCTTCTTGTACATGGGAATATATTACATGTCAGGGGATTTAATGAGGATCAAGCTTGAGTGGCTGAGTAAGGCAGGAGGAAAGCTTCTAGAATTTCCAAACTCTTAAAATACTTTTGTGGCTGATACAAAGGAGGTCCATGTAAATCTTTAGCTGAGAAAAGCCTTATGACTTTAATGTACATTTACTGGAGTTCAAAAACAATCTTTCTGCCAAAAACTGAAAAACTTCAGCTTAGCAAAGGGTTTTGCTTATGTGATGTTGAGTCCATTGTGCTTACTTGTGCACCATTTATGTGAGCTGTTCTTGGGTGGTTTCAAACAAAACTCTATACAAAGAGGCAGTGTCTTTACATTTACAAGAGGAAATGTATCTGCCCAGCCAAGAAAAGACATATCGAGTAAGGAACTGAATCTGGTATATATGCAAATGTGCTTTCCTTTTCACAGGCATATTCCAGATTATCTTGGTTTTTGCAGACAAAAAGTGTAGGAAAGAACGAGATTGGGATTTCTTCTCAATTGGCAGTCTGAATCGGGGCCAGAGAACTCACATGATACGATACTTCAGAATCTGTTTTGAAATATTTTAATTGACTTCCAGCTTATTTTTTTTAACCTCAGTATTGTCTGTGCTCTGCTTATGCTTATTAGCAGGAGTTTGTCAAATAATAGACCCCAGTCTTGCAATATAGGATACATACAATTGTATATACCATGCAATAAGCATTTGCTATCACAGTGCAGGCAATAGCTTTGACTACAGTTTAAACAAACTGAATTTTTGAAGAAAAGCAGGAGATACTTCTGAAAAATATAATATGACTCATAAGTGGAAAAGTTTGCAAAAATAGGGGTGTTGCTTAAGTTAGAAATCTGAAGGGTTACAATAGTTCATGCTGCTTAAAAATAAGAGTCTTGTGAATTGTGATAAAAGAATTGCCTTAACCTGTTTTACCACCATTTTGGAGAGGGATATTTCACCAAACCTGATTAGTCACCTGGAAGGACTCACTGCAGTGCAGCTGGCCGGGCTGATATATCCCTCAGAGGCACACCTGGCTCTCAGAGCAGAAAGGCAGGGAACAGCATAAAATGGCTGGAAGACTTGAAGCCATCAGCTAAACAGAAGTTATGTGCAAGCCAAGCAAATTTGAGCCATGGTTTTGAAGGTCCTCTAAGAGTTGAATCCAAACACAAGAAATTGGACGTCATCTGAAGCTGATTGATTGAACGAACAGCAGCTAAGGAAGCATATAGGCAAGTCACCGTAGAAGTACTTTGAAAGGATTTGTATGCCTGACCTGAAAAGAGAAGGATCTATTAACCAAAGAGTTTGACTGAAGTCTCTTGTGACATCCAGGGCATCTCTGTGTATATTCTCTTTAAATAAACCTTTTTATACTGAAGCAATGCCTGAAGCTACTATGGCAGTATCTATTAAAAAAAAAAAAAAAAGTGTGTGCAGATGACTTTAATATTGTGTTGAATATGCTAAGAATAGTGAATGCTAACATTTAGAGAGAAAGTGGGTCGCTGGAGGAGTCAGGAATACTTATTCCTGTGCTTAAAATTGTGCATCGAGCTACTTCTCTCTCTCTCAGGTGCTGACTGTGCTAAATATTGTGTTCGCAAACTGTGTGTGCTTCAGAGTTGCCAAGTGTATAGAAAAAAAATCCATATTTATATGAATAAAAAATGGAGGACAGAGGGTGTTTTCCAGGGAAGCAGTTTTTCTGTGAAGTAGTCTGTGGGACAATGAGCTCTCGACGTGGTACGTCTCCTAAAAGAGCAGTGATATCCATAGGCAGGGTGTATCTAGTAGGACAGAAAATACAGGTAATATCTCTTTGTGTTGTGCCCAAATACTATACTTAGTTCTGTTGTTCAGAATTCAAGGAGCAAGTTGAGAGATGAGAAAGATGATTAGAGGTGAAACATAAAAAAACATTGGGGGATTGAGAATAGGTCTTGAAGATCTCAAGAAAAATCTTATTCGGTGGCTTTACAAAGAGTAAGCAGAGCAAGCTTTTATTTTGTCTTTTTTTTTTTTCACAAACATTTGTATGGAGAATAGAAATTTCTTTAGAAGATTAACTGGCTGTCCTTTGTGGCTGAACAAATACAGACCATACATTTTTATCAATGTAATTATGCAAGACTTGTTGGTTCTAGATACAAACTGTTTTTTTCAGCAGATGCTGTAGTTAAAACACAAGTTAATTCAAGAGTGGTCTATGTTATGCTGAAGATCAGGCTAGGTGTTTCTGTACTGATAATCTGTGGTGTTTTGAGTAACATTGAGGCTGTTGGTTATAGATGCCCAGCTCAGCTACTGCCGATTCCTTCTTTTCTCAACTCCAGAAGCAGGCAGGCTCTGGTAGGACTGCGAAGTAGGTAGTCTGAATTCCTCATCACTCTTGTGGTCTTGGATGCCATAATACTGGTAAGACTGCAATGCTATTACAGTAAACACTGCATGTATGAAATAAACGTATGTTGTAATGCAAAGAATAGTCTGAATACAGGGACGAAGAAGAACCAAGAGCATATATGTGTGTTGTTCTGTAAGAAATATTTAGGGTCCCCCTTGGTTTAGTTGGCTAATGGTTAAATCAGGATAGTAAATCTTATATCCCTAAATGAAATGCAAATTAAAAATGCATGTGTTGAAAATGTTGACTGTTGACAGAGTTGCTGTATCCACGGTTTGGGTTTTTCCATACCTTAGTATTTTCCTGCTTTATCTTCCATCTGTTTGGTTTTACTTGTTATAGCCTTTTTAGGAAGCAATATCCCAAATAATGATGCATAAATTTTGCTTTCATTGGTTGGAATAATGAAGACCAAAGATATTTCTTCAGTTAATAACTTTTTGCAGTGTTTTCCTTTAAAATTCTTTTACATTCTTTCCCTCCACTCAAAGTAGATGAAAAATGGCCAATCTGTTAAGTGACTGCTGAGGGAAGGAATTTCCCACACTTCATACCCATTTCACTTTCATTAAAAAAAAAAAAAAACAACCAAACCCACACTCACACAATAGCCTCCTTCCTAGTTCCTTTCCATCTAATAACTTTAAAACAATGTGCAAATACAAATGGATTCTATGAAATAGGTAAAGAAGACTGAACTGAGAGGGAGGGTAGGCAGACAGCTAATTTCCATAGATTCAAGCCCTTACCTACACCACCAGGTTTCCTCACCATTTTTAAAGTCACTATTTTCAATGTTTGTTGCCTGTATTTGCATAAGCAAACTAGTACTCATGCTGTGTAGCAGGGTCCCAATGGCTTTTATAATCAGCTGTTGTCTTGTTTTTCCTCTCCCCAACTGGTTATTTTAATCCTGAAGCTAGATTATAAACATATATCCGTATATCCAGGACATTGATGTACCCAAAGTCCAGCCAGCACTAAAGCCTGAGCGAGCAGTCTGTGGGATAGTTTATAACCTGGTTGGGCCCTTTGGCGGGTTACAACTCCTCCTTCAGTTTTGTAGGCTTTCGCCCTCTTCAAAAAGAAATATTATAGAAATATCAAAAGAGGAAGCTATGAATTAGATCAGTTACCCAGGTATTTTTTCTTTTTGTGTTTTTCTAATTTTTGTCTTTTGGGCTTTAACATGACCTATCTCCAGCTATCGATATAAACATTCCACTGTCTCCCTAGCTTTGTGGTTTAGAAATGTAGGACAAAATTCATACAATTTTTCTCTTCCATTCCTTTCTTCTATTCACTACTGGCATAGACCTTCTTGAAAGCCATCACTGGTTTGCTTGTAGTTTTAGATCCAAATATAGAATTTTATACCTCCAAAAAGAGGTCCTCTGCTCAGTCTCACTATCCTCTGTGCTCACCCTTGAAGCTGTCCAAACACACATAAAAGACAAAATGTGCTGTACCAAACAAGTACTATGTATTTTGAATGGTTTTGAGATTTATTTGCTAGTTCATTTAGTTTTGTTTGTTTGCTGTGACTTTTCCTTCTTCTTATCTATTTGATTTTAGCCAGAAGCAGAAATATTAAGCGCTTACACACAAAAAAAAATTAGGAAATATTTAAGTTTTTGCCAAGGATCCTAAAAAGCCACAGCAAATAGCCATACATCTTTGTTCTGAAACCTAAACAAAAAAAAATATTGGCTTCTACTACTGAAAATAGGTCTTTTCTTAAAATACATGGCTTCCCAGAGTGGGAAAGCAGGGAGCAAGTGTTTTATAATAGTTTGTTTCCCTGGGAAAAAGCTGCAGGCAGTGTGTATTAAAGAAAAAAAAATCTCTTCAAAAACAAAAAGCTACAAACTATTTCTGGTTTTATGTGTTTGGAAGAGAAGGCTAAGGTCTATTTTATTTTAGGGGACCGTGTGGTGTTCTGTGGTAGACAGTATCTGAGATTTTTGCAGTTATGCTACTTTTAGACAGAACACTCTTCACTGTTAGTGATTATGTCCCTTTTTCTGGCATATCTGATTGTGGTAATGTTGCATGGGCAAAGCCAAGCACTTAGTCAAGCCAAACAGCTCTGCAAGAAAGAAGTTGTGTGGTGACTTGTGGCTGACACTCTTTGCTGGAGCTCTTCAGCCCGTTTCCCATCACTAACCATTGTGTGACTGATTTGCAGCAATCCCCGAGTTGGGCGCCAGTGAAGCTGAATGAGGCTGAAGTGGATCATTGCACTGTAGGTTGTATTTTCCCCCTTGTGAGTTTTTAACTACATGTCTGATATAGGAACAGAAAGGTTTTAGGTAGCATGGTTCAGCCTTGTGGTTCCACAAGGATATGGACTGCCTAATAAACACTGAAGGCTTAACTATCAGCCTCTTTTAAAGTTTTGGAACTTTAGCCATAATTTCCTTGAGACAAACGGAGAAAATTGTGGTCAAACTTTGGTGTATTTTCTTCCTTTTCTTTGAAGTTCTGCCTTACATTGAAGTTTCTCAGTTTTATTTACTTGGCAAATGTGAAGTGTATTTGCTTTCTGCATAAAAAATAAAAAGGGACACACATTTCCCACTTGTATAACTATGAATGAGAAGTACTGGAAAAGCTGAAAGTTTTTAGCTTTGTTCAAGAGCCTAAGCCCATTTCTAGCCCTGTTTTATTAAGAGAGAACCACATGTCATTGCTATCAGATTGGACACTCTTATCTCCTTGTACTGGGACTGAAAAAGGAAATAGCATAGTAACTGGCAGTGGCTGCAGCCTGTCTTTAGTCTCAGTATGGGTGTCCTGTCATGTTAGAGCTCTCAGCTCCAGCATTTCCTCTGGTCATACTCCCATTTGTAAAATATAATGTGTCATGTTTGGGGAACTAGATATACTGGAGAATTTAAATTTGTTCATCAGGACCACAGTATATCGCTAAGAAAATGGAATCTCAGCTACTACTGTCTTAAAGGATGGGTGGAGTGAATATCATCCTTAAATAAGATTCATGATTCATTAAGTCTAATCTGAAGAAACACATCAGAGGGGTAGAAGTTAACTACAAGCCCATTACTTACCTGCTTACTGGCAGGCTGGTGCATACTGCATAGGTGATTAAGCTGGGATGAGCATAGTCCACCTATGGACAGTCAGTGTATTCAGCAGTCTGACACCACAGTGATGTTAGAACTGCCAGTAGAAAATAAGTACATCTTTCTGCATATAAAATATTCTTCGGGGACCTGTATTGGTTCAAAGACCATATTGGGTTTACATGGCAAGGTTTTGGTAGCGGAGGAGGAGGGGGGCTGTAGCAGTGTCTTCTGTGAGAAGAGATCAGGAGCTGCCACTGCCCAAAGCTGAGCCCATCAGCAGCGCTGATGAAAAAATGTGACAGAAGCAACTATGCAAGTGCCAAGGTCAGTGAAGAAGAAGGAGGAAGAGATATTCCAGGTGTTGTGTTGGAGCAGAAATTTCCCTGAAGCCCATGGAAAAGACCACAGTTAAGCCGGTTGTGCCCCTGCAGCCCATGAAGGACCACATCAGAGCAGATATCCACACTGCAGCCTGTGGAGAACCCAATGACGGAGCAGGTGGATATGCACTGAAAGAAGCTGCAGTCCCTGGAAAGCTCACTCATGCAGCCCATGGTGAGGAGGAGCCCATGTAGGAGCAGGTTTTCTGGCAGGAACTGTGTCCCTTCAGTCTGTTCCTGAAAAACTGTATCCCATGGAAAGGACCCATGCTGGAGCCTTCTCGAAGAAGTGCAGCCCGTGGGAAGGATTCACATTGGAGAAGTTCATGAAAGACTGTATCCCATGGGATGGAGCCCATGCTAGAGCAGGGGAACAGTGTGAGGAGGGAGTGGCAGAGGCAAAGCATTCTGAATTGACCACAACCCCCATTCCCTGTCCCCCCATTCAGACAGACTTGAGTCTACAAGGTGTCCGGTGTCCTATCTGCCAGCCCTGAAGGGACATCTCAGAAAATGTACGGCATCTCAGATATGACCAGATGCATTAGGTTGCGTGAATAACTGAACTGATCCCTAATAGATTCCAGATAAATCACGTAATTGGAAAACATCCATATGAAGTAATACAGCTCAAAAATGTAGGGGGTCCAGCAAAATTAGGATCTATTCCAGACACAGTGGTTCTGAGGGATAATGCTATATGCAGGTTACCACCTTGTAACAGCGCTGGAAATTTTCTGGTTTAGTTAATGTTTTACATACTGTGTTGTTGTAGCATTTGTGATGTTGAATGTGATTTTTCATACTTTGGCAGTGCATAGAACTGGAACATATTCCTTGTTCAAGATTAAAAAATAATGAAAGAATCATTATTTCTCTACGCAGATCTTGTTTAGCCAGTTATCCCTTTGTTTAACCTCAAGGTTAGAGACAATTGCCCCTTAATTCTGAGAAACAAGCCACTTTGTGAATCTCAGGCTGGAGTCTAGCTTCAACTTCCCTCTTAACAGGCCAAAACCTGATACGTGAAAACTCAGATATGAGTTTTTAAAGCATTAACACAAAATAAAAAGCATAAAGTAACTTTTAGTTCTTTGCCTACTAAGTATTGTGGGCAGTGTTCATCAAGCAAGAACCAAATTCGTCAGTAATCCAGAGAATTCTCCTACAGTGCATTTCAGGTTAATTTCTTTTATGTTTTGGTATCTAATATGGCAGGAAAGTGCATTTGCTACTGAAGGAATTTCACAGAGTTTCTCTTTTCTTCATTGCAAGTTGAAACAGTTTGGAAGTAAAAAAATTCATCTTTTATTTTCTAAGATAAGCCTCAAATCTTTTTCATCAAACATCAACAACATTCCTAACTGAATTATTTTCTCAGAGGAACATCCTATGTCTGTTCTACCCAAGGTTTTTTAGTTTCTGTGTTCTTTTGAAATTTCCAATTGGCACTGACTCCTTTTTAATAACTGAAAAGAGAGAAGGGGAAAACAAAATACAAAAAAAAATTCTTCCAATACAAGTTATTAGATATAAAATGACTAATCTCTTGTAAGAAAAACAGTACAGTATTCTTCATTAGCAGTAAAGAGAAGAGTTCAATTCTGACTTACCTGGCAAAGTTTAGAAAATTGCAACATACTATTTAACCACTCAAAAATATATCTTCTCCCTGTGCAGCCTGTAAAAGTTTGCTCTGTGGATAAAGGCCAGGTTTTCTTCATCCTTACTTCACTGTAAGCACTTTCCTTTTCTCAAGTAATATTGTGAAATTCTTGACAGCATTTTTGCTTTTAGCCTTCCAGGCCCTACAAAAGCTTCTCTCACATTAAGGATGAAAATATTTTCTATGTTTCTTTATCAATTATTTCATAAATACTCTGAATGAGAGAACAAAGTATCACCCAACTGACATATGAAACAAAAGAAAAATCATCTAACTTATTGGCTGCAAATTGGTGGGCTAGATTGTCTTTCCAGACTGTAGTTTTACTCACAGATAAGTAAGTAAAATAGTATTAGTGCATCCAATGTCTCTTTTACCAATTAAGGAGAACTAGTGTAACTTGGATCCTGGTTTTAAAAGTCTAATGTGGCATGAAATATATAGCTCTCATGACAGCACAGAATGGGAAAAAAAGAAAGATTATTATTGAACTGTGTGTAAAAGTCATCTTCATTACTCTGTTTTTGTTTGGCTTCATTCTGAGACGTGTGGAAGGCTACAGAGAAGCCTAAGAATGTTTCTTGGCAGCTCTTCATAAGCAGTGAGCCCTGTGAAAAGTGAATGTGGAAAGCCCCATGAAATCCATGATTTTGCTGAAAAATTTAGACCAGGAAAATGTTGCATGAGATAAAAAAATGTTTTGATGTGCTTTTTTTTGAAAAGCAACAAGAAATGCTGGTGAAGGGGACAAGGAAAGTAGTTTCAAAGGGGCAAAGTAACCTTTTGTATTGTTTTGGGATTTATTGTTCATTCTCTCTTTTTTTTTTTTTTTTAAAACATATGAGCAGCAATGGGAAGTCCACCTGTTAGTGTTCCACCTGTTAGTATAACTTGGTTCTAAATAGAAAGTTCCATTTTTTGTAGCAGATTGGACTGCTTCCTTCATCTGTCTAATGCTTGCTTCTCCTAAATAAGCACGAAGTACCAGCACATTACTACCAGCCTTAAGAATTTTGAAATGCAGTGCCCATACAGCTGAGGATATGCCTATCTTTATAAAGCCACCCTCTTTGTATCATACCTCAGTCTACAGACCATAGAACGTTAGTGACCTAATACCTCAGGCTACTATGAAAAGTAAAATCAGATGGCATAAGTGCTTTTCCTCTTGTAAATCTGATATAGTCTTAATCTGTTCTCCACTGGGGTGCTTTGCATGTTGATCTAGTCTCTTCAGCTTTGATGAAAGAGGGTAAGTGTGGCTTGACGAAACAAAAAAACATTATTTGGGATGAAAAAATTTGCTTAACTGATTAGAAATGAAATACAGTTGTCATTTTCCTGTCTTTTATATACGCACTTCAGAAACACATATGTACCCAAATTGGAGCTCTGATTGAGAATACATAGGAGAGAGGAAAATGGGAGGTTGGATTATTTTCTACATTTGGGAAAGCATTACGCTGAAGTTTTCTGTTGTTTTAGCATGATCAAATGTCTTCCACAAAGAGAACCAGTGCTGCTAGAAGTTGGCCCAAGATTAACATCCAGGGTTTTTTTAGGTTCACATAGCTATCCAATGAGAAATTTGGACTAGACCTTTAATTGCTGCACAGAGAAGCAGCCCTGTGTCACTCCAAAAAAAAAAAAAGGATCAGATTTTTCCTTTGATACTGACATTAAAGCAGCCAATGAATATTGCACTCTCAGGTCTGAGGGCAGATTTTTTGGCCCAGATATTTTCTGAGTGAATAAAATATGAGGAAGTCTTTGTGTAGCTGGTGCCTTGGGTTTTGCTTTTCAGAAAGTGTTTTATTTCCCTGGCATGCTTTCTGCAACATCTAGTGAACATTGGTGGAGCCTGAAATAATGTATCAAGAAGAATTTTCTTCCTGAGATGAGGCTGCTCTAGTTGCAAGGCATTCCCAAGTGAGCTCCCTAATGAGTGATAGATAGGAAAAATAACAGGAAGGATCCTTTAATGTTCCAAGTTATGCATGAAAAATGGTAAATTTTTTTGGATGCTATGTTTGGTACCTAGCCTAGAATTCTCCCACATTTTGATAGTGGTGCCTTCAGAATGACACAGTGAGTCATAATATTTGACATTTGGGGAGATTTTTACTGGATCTCTAAGCACTTGTCAAAACTGTTGAGAAGAATACTTTAAGAAGAATTATAATTTCCTTTGAGAGTTTATGAAACTGTTCTTATTTTTTTAAAGCCTGTTTCCTTTTCTTCAAAACAAAAAACAAAAAGAAATATAAACTTCAAAAGTATGTGTTGACCATTTTTAGTGAAAGGATAGTTGAAGGCATCTATCCACACTGTATTCAGTTAGTAAATGGTCTTCCAAAAATATTTCCAGCTTTAGATCATTGAGTTCTTTTAATGTCACCAGCTAGTTACTTTTTTTATGTTTATTTTCACATAAGATTCATAGTCCACAAGGGGCATGAGAAGTACCAAGACAACGAGCTGGCAGTTGTCCAGGTATCGTAGCAAGTTCTGACCTGCTCATGTTCATGTCTGCCCAAAGGCTGAGCGAGTCGCTTTGCTTGTTAGTATTTGGGAGGGTTGGTGGGCTGTGGATTTGGAGATTGCTCAGTAAGCAGACGTATCTCCAGCTCTGCCACCTCAAAAATGTGTTAATAGCTGTCCCCAATGACAGCTGTGTTCATATTTCTAAGACTTGAATGTCTCTAGCTGCCTTTGAGGAGTAACAAAGTACAATGGCAAACCTCAAGCCCAGTGAACAATGTTTCCCTGGTTCCCGTGGATTTGCAGTATTCAATTTCATTGGCATGTCCCCCTCCCTCAGCTGGATACATTCGTTACATTCGCCCAAGGTTTGTCCAGGGCTGTAAAAAGACTTGGTAGTATTTAATAGTGGTGTCTTCCTGGGATTCCTTGACTCCAGATGGAATTGGTTGTCTTATAACTGATGCTATGAACAATAAACTGTCCAGTGCAGATTGCCATGCCAGACTTCTTCGGTATTGCCAAACCCAGCCCACTTAAAGTCATGAGGGTATATATGGCACATGAATGCAGGATTTATGCTGGTAATACCCTCGCTCATGCCTCCAGGGCTTGTATTCTTGCTCTACTTTCTCACTTATGCTTGACAACTCTCAAAACCAGATATATTAGATGTTCCATGATTGAAACAAACAAACAAAATTTAGTAATTTTTGCAAATACATATTATACTTCCATTCTAATATGAAAAGTCAAATGAAGAGCTACGTAGCTTGTACTATAGGGAGGCTGGAGATGTGGGAGAAATCACCCGAAGGAGTAAGCTGGGGGTGTTAACAACTTAAACCATACCTGTCACCACCAGAGTCATCCTCAAAATCGTGCTCTCAGTCATCCCTGTGAGATCACAAGACTGATTAAAAGATGAACTTTTCTGATTTGCATTTTGCATCTGAATTTTGATCTTTGTCATTTGCTTGGCTTGTGTTTTCAAGTGTTCCTCCATAGTCACTAGAGTTAGAAATGTAAGGATTTTTGAAAATGGAGTTTCTCCCAAGACATTGCCAGCCCAACAGTGCCTCCCACGTTATCCCTTTTTGCATGCTATCCACATGGCTTGTTGCTCATGTGGTAGTATGTATTGTGTATGGGCACACAAAATATGCATAACCTTGAAAACCTGCAGCTGTGGTCTTCTTATATAGCTGCATAGGGGACTTTGGGAGTGTAGCTGTTGGGGGGTTCTGTGTTGAGAGTACCTGACCTTTGCTTTTCCTGCAAGGCTTTGGGAGGTGTGGGGTAGGTTTCTGGTGGTTTCTTGGGAAGGCAAAAATTTCTGTGGTCTTTGGCTGGATCTCAAATCCTGGGGTACTGAAGTGTGACCTAATTTAGGACTCAGAGAAGGGTGGTATTTAAATAAACTATCTGGGTTTAAACATTCTAGAACTATTAATTATTAAAATTTATACAAATCCAGGGAGGTGCATGGCATGTAACACACCGTACCTAGAAAGAGCTGAGCTGATCTTACATGTGATGGGTTTTTTTTCTGAAAAGACATCATCTCCTGTGAGCACAATAGAGCTAGTACTTTTCTTATAAATAATGAATGTTTTATAATCACATGCAGTCCTAAAGCTGGTTCCTATTATTGAGAGTTGCAGAGGTTCTGGGGGGAGGATTTGTGGGTTGTTGTTCTTTTCCAGAATGACGTCCAATCAGCTCCTTTGGCAGAGTATTAACTATGGCTAAAATATGTTTCCATGTGAAAATGTTACGGTCTAATGAGCAACTTCACTTTTGTGTCACTTTCTTGCTTTGATATAAGAGGTTCTGGGTCAGGAACTGCCCATTTGATCCTTAGTCTGTCTCCAAGTGGAGTTTATTTGTCAGTACTTTTTATATCAGCCTTTCAAATTCATGTGATAGAAACAGTACAGTCACTGTGGGTCAAAGGAGCCCAATTTGATGAAGTCTCACGTGCCCTCACAAGCAATATTGTCGCTTCCTGCTGAACTACTGAGCTGTCACCATTTAGGGAGATTTGTCATCCCTGAACATCATGTTTGAAGCTGCTTCAGGATTGTCCAAGTTATGTTACAGCTTTATTGTTTTCTTTTGCCTCAGGTGAACTGTGTGATGAGGTGATTAACCACTGTGTTCCTGATCTAAATCCATGCCAACATGATTCAAAATGTCTTCCTCTTGACAAAGGAACCAGGTAAGCGTATGTGTCTATTGGTCTCCACACACTGGGCAGATCCATCCATTGGCTTGACTTAGGGTTGAACTGGCAATGAGTTTGGGGTAAAAACCACCAAAATTAATGCAAATAGTGGAAGACGATACATACTTCAGACCATGTCACAGTTTAATTTTAATGCAACCGTACACACTTTTCTAGCTTTCTGTAGTTTTCTTTAAAATAATAGATGTACCCCTAGAGCAGAGGAATTATTCTGGAACAGAGCATGGCAAAAGGAGTACTTCTGGAACAGTTACTGCACAGTATCTTATCCTGCCTCTGAAACTAAGGACAGATTCCTTGTGTTCCTGAGGCCATCCATCAATTCAAGCAGCATAACAGGAGCCTTAACAGCTGCAATTCAGCTCTCCTTAGCCCATGCTGGCTCAGTGTTTAAAATCCATTCTCACTACTAGGAAGGGAAAGATTAATTTGTGGCCAGAGCATAAAGCTGCAGGTCAGGAGTTTTCTGTTGTATTCCCACTTCAGCTGTTGTCTTCCAGGATGGCTGGCAGTCTTGGGGTGCACTGGCAAAGGCCAGCCTTGACTACAGTGGGGCTTCTCTCCCCACACTTCCTCACCTGGGCCACAGCAGAAAACAGCTGAACTGGACAGCTCTAACTTGGGAGCCGCCTTCTTCCATTGACTCAAGAGGCGAGCCTCGCTCGGCTCATGTCAGGTTTTGTGAAGTCTCCTGTGTTTGCATTTGCATTTGCATATTGGAAACGACACTGACTCTTTCACAGGGGCAAAGTAAAGCTTCATGTTTTAAATGTCAGTAAAACATCTGGAGATTTGAGGGTTAGGGTGTTTTGAGAGGTGCATAGTAGCAGCATTCATCACTTGTCTGAACAGAGAATTTCAAAGCAATTTAGCAAATAGAGGCAGTCAATTGAAAAGTCAAGCTCTATGGAAAGCTTGTCAAGAAAAGATCTTTGAATCAAAGATGTAAGAAAGGACAACAAATTCAAGAGTGTTCAGTGCAGTGTGAGCTGCATCCAGGGCTGTTTTCACAGCTGTGGTGCAATCCTGGGGACTCACTGATTCCCTCCCAGGCAGGAGGGCTGGCATTTTGATGAGGGACGCCCTCACCCAGCACATCACAGGGGAGAGGTGGTAGCACTCTTTGGTCTTCCTGGTAACTTGCAGTTGCTGTCAGATTGTGTCCTGTAAAGCAACCGTCATGTCAGAGTAGCGTAAAATAGTACACAGAACATTTCAGGACAGTTCAAAGGAAGCGAACAAAAATTCTAGAGATGCTGGCTATCTAGAAGGCAGCTGAATCTATGCTAGACAGTCAGCTTGCACAACTCAAGCCTTTGTTTTGGGTGAAAAACGTCCAGACAGAAATGTTTCCAACACTTGAGGAAGGTGAAACTTAAATGATTAGGACAGTTCCTGAAATAATGCACAGGGACTGGATAAGGAGGCGTGTACTGGTACGTAAATAGTCCCTGGTGTTCTTCCCAGCTTTCATTCCTACTTAATTCATCATTCATCTAATCCAGTAGCTACATCATATTACGAGGTAAAGGCTTGTAACTCACGTTACTTTATGTTGCTAGATGTATGAAGGGATGGAGACAGCTGTGGTCCTGAATGGTTTTACCCTTGCTGGAAGCATTTTCATACCTGCCACCCAAATAATTTGAGTAAATAAGACACTTTTGCTTGCTTGCTTGCTAGAAAAGTGTTCTTCACAATGGGGCTGTTAACCCTTGCGGGAAGCCTAAATAATTACTTGTAAGTATTTTCTACTACTGTTTGTTGTATTATTTTTCCCACTATTCATCACAAAAATCCAGAATTTCTTTACATTTTTTGTCCCATTTTGCTTTCTAACAGGCCAGACTTGACAGGTGAAGGACCCTGCCCCACCTTGAACATAGATTTGTCTCCAAGTATTGCTTTTCCTTTCAAACTTTACTTACACCAAACCATTCAGAAATGGGCTGATACACCTCAGCAGCTTTTGCAGTGATGTGTGGTTGCTGCTGGGTCTCACTGAAAACAACCACCTCTGGTCCTGTGCTGTTGCTGATCCCTTGAGCAGTTTGATCCCCTGCCCTGTGATATGCCATACATTTAGCACGTAATGGTGCAGTATAATGCCACATGCAGAGTGAGTCAGGCTGATGCACCAGTCCCCTGCTCCACTTACAGAGGCAGGGAATATTAATGGCTTGTTCCTGAGCTGACCATCCACTTGTCAGGTTTGTGCCCTGGGCATGTGAGTAGGACACACCAGTGAGGAATATCATAGCAGCAAGGACACCAGCCAGTCTGTCTGTCCTGCCTTCAGCTCTAGTTGGTCTGCAACTCTGCAGAGGGAGAAAATTATGACTAAGACAGGAAAAATAAATAGGAAGCCAAGTTATTTATTGATATGGGGAGGGAAATTCCATTCTGGCCCTGCAATAGAAGCCATGATTCATGGCTTTAATACAATAGACATTGAGTGCATGCAGATGCAAGTCCTGTTGGATAGGCCAACATTTTAAATACCACTAGACGTGTTTTTAGGCTCTGTCTGATACTGGGAATGATGCCATCACTACAAGGCTGTAGCAGAAAACAGGTTTTCATACTCATGTCAGATGGTTGCTGGGAAATGAGATAACTGATCTAATCACATAAATTACTCTCTTACCAGGATTTGAATTTGAAAGTTTCTTTGCCTCCTCCTTTACTTCATCATACTTTTACTGATACTCAGTCACTTGCTGGCACTATGTGGGATAGGGATGGAGCTAATGTGCCATTGTTCCCTGCAGGGGGAGACTTTGGGTTTCTAGGAGGAGGCTGGGTGAGGCACTCGTGGCTGTTTCTCACCTGCTACACTTCAGGCATGCATTTTTGGTAGCTTTGGCCTAGATGTGACACACTAAGAGTTCAGAGATGACTGACCCAAAAGGAATTCCATGTTTCTAAAGGGGAAAGCCAAGCCTGGAAGCAAACTGGACTATTTCAGTGTGTGCTTGGCTGCACAGAGCTCTTTGCCGTCTAAGCTAGAATTGCAGGTGGCTTTCCTCACTTCCAGACTTCACATCTTTACTATGCTGTTACTATAGAAGAAGAGTAGCTTTCTGTATGCCAGAAAACAAAAACAAAAATAAATTAAAATACCATTTAACACAATGAGATGACTTCTAAAAAAATAACTTCAGGAAAAGAGCATATTTTTCCATTCACTGTATTGATGTTGGAGCATGTTATAAATATACTTTATTATTCTAAAGCTTGGAATTATTACCTGACAGCTTAAAATGCTGATTTAATGCAGCCCTGCAGAGAAAAGTGGTGGTTCTGTCATTACTGAGATAGCCAATACACATCATAAAATTGATGCATGGCAGCCCTGAATAAGGAACTGCACATCGTTCATTATTACATCACATTATATTAGGACTGCAGGGATCAATGAAAAGCAACAGGATTAAATGCTGCCAATTCCCCCCACAAAGTCTTTTGATTGACATTTGCTTGCAGGTGTGACTAAAATGTTGCCAAAAAATGTTGCCCGCTTCTTACGGTTTGGGGAAGGAACACTTTTTGCCCTGTTTTGTCATCTCCGTTATGTTAATCCCAGTATTCCCTGAGCCACCAGGGTGTAAAAAAGCAAATCAGGCATGCAGAGCTGGAACACCAACCATCCTATGGCTGCAGAGGGTCGTGATGGGGGCCTCTCCTGTAGGGAGGATGGAGAAAGAAAGTATATGCAACTACATAACGTTATCCATCCTGCAGGTTAATTTCCTCCTTTTTTAACCAGTCACATTCTTCTCAGTGCTTCAGCTAGATGGTTGCTGAAGTCCTGATGCTGTGGCAGCCATTCAGCGGTCATTAGCAAACACAGGACCCACCGTTGCACTCTGGCAACTTTCCCCCAACTCACTGCCTTGCACTGATGAGCTGGGGAGAGGCCAGGAGCCAAAACACATAGTCACTCGGAACCAAATTCAGCACAATTACTGCTGCCTGGAAGGTGGAAATAGCTTTCCTCATCGGCTCCCATGTGTGCAGTTCCTCTGAAGAAGTTTTCCATAAGGTGCTTCTTCCTGCATTTACCCCCACCAGGCTGCTGACGGGGGAGGAGGAGGAGGAGGCCAGAATAGGTTGGTGGAGCAGTAGTTTCTTGCCTGATGCCGCCTCCCTTGATTTTGTGTTGTGCCTCCACTTCCAGCTCTTGGTGGCAAGCATGCTGTGTCAAAACAAGGGGCTCCAGCAAAAGCACAGGCTTCTTTTTTATATTGCTGAAGTTAACTGTAGTTCTTCCCTTGTTTTGTTTTAAGTAATATGCCTTTTGTTTTCCAGATGTGCAGTAACATCCAGCTGGGAGGAGTAAAACATTTTTTATGGACTAAAGCATGTTCATGACTGTACATTGTCTACGCTATAGACTCAAAAAAAGGCTGTTCAGCAATCCCAAAAGACCTGTTTCAAGTCAGAGACTTTGGGATGCATTTTCTATTGTCAGGTTATAAACTTCTGCAAGGCTTATAATAGAAATGCTGATGCAGCCTTCGTACAACAAACTTGAGAATAAAATAAAATAAAATCTAAAAAAGCCAATGTCTGCAGGTATGGGTGCATCCCATTGTGTTGCTCCTATGAATGGTGTTCCCCCATAGCAGCAGGTACATGCTTCACCTGAGTGTCACCACAGGAAAGAACAGGCTTCAAAGACAACTTTCTGTAGTTGCAGCAACATTTGCTGTGCCTTGCTAGTGAATGACAAACAGGTGGTGGATTCAAAACTCTTTTTCTTTAAATGTGCTGAGTTTTACGGCTTGCTTACAGATTACTTCCATTTGGAAGGAGGAACCTTACTGCGCTCTGTGTAGCTGCACAGGGCCGACCTCTGACACTCATCAGTGTGCAGACACTGGCAAAATCATAGTCTGAGACATCAGAGCAACTGCTCTTGTGGAATATTGCAATTCCTTTGAGTCTGTAAGGTTAGGGAAGATGTTGCCACATTTAGCATAATTGGGAGACCACTATAGTCACCCTTCTCCACAGACTAGGCTGAGGAAAAGCAGTAGTATGGTATTGCTTTGCTTGGCTTGAATTTAAGCAGATTGCAGAACCTCAGCTGCAGACAGACAGGAGAGACTTGAGCATTTCTGATGGCAGGAATTGTGCTTGATGTTTCCAAGAATAATTGCTAACACCTTTCCATCTCAAATCAGATTGGTGCTAGGCTGCCTGTGTGTGCTATTGTTGTGAATGTTTGAATGTTGAAACAAGCTATTAACAGCAATCTTGTATTTCAGATGTGAGTGCTTGCCGGGTTACAGTGGAAAACACTGTGAAATAGATGATGATGACTGTGTGGGCCATAAGTGTCGCCATGGAGCTGTCTGCATAGATGCAGTCAATGGCTACACCTGCGTCTGTCCTCAGGGTTTCAGGTACGTGAGAGTCAGCTTCTCCCCCAGACTGTCTTCTGTACATAGTGTTGGCGCACTTTCTTTAATTGATTTTATCCTCAGAGCTAAGCAGCCTCTAGATATGGTATCGATCTATCATTCCTACGTGAATGGATGGCTCAGTGCTTCAAATCTTGTAGATGATGTAGGTCTTAATGAGTTAACTGAATACAGGGGATTGATGATTCCTGCTTTGAAAATAGCAGTTTGCCTTTTGTGCAGTGCCATGTTAGTTTGCCTGCCTGCCTGCCCAGCCTTTCCTGGTAAAACACCAGGTAATACACTCACAAATATGGAGATAAACTCTGCACGCACGAGAGTGAGCACAGGATAATGAAATTACATTGTGAGCCCTCAAACCTGGCTGCAAGAAAACAGGAGTCTGAAGATTTTCTGCCAGTATCTCTCTGCCTGTTGGTGGATGGGCTCACTACAATTTGGACTGTAAATTTCCATTCTCTGATTCTGACAGCTGCCAATATATCTGACTCCTGGAAATCTCTCTGTCTGTCAAAGATAAGTGTGCTGTTCCAAATGGATTCACTAATCATTGCCTGAGGCTGACTACTGGATTCCTTCCAGCCAAACCTTTTCTGTGTTTGAAATACACACACGAGACAAAAAGGAGTACCTGAAAAGATCCGTCTTGACAAAGCAGAAATTGCATGAACACTTATAAATAATTTTCTCTGCTTTGTACGTACAACTGTTTTCATTGTTCTTGCTTTCATCCGTGCTGGTTTTGTTTGGGTTTTTTTCCCTCTCAACACACATTTTTATTGCAAAGCAGACAGAATTCCCTGAATAGGCATTGATATATAACACGATGTCAGCCCATGGTTTCACAGGATGTCAGGCATCCTCTGAATTTCAAATTTATACCCTTTTCTCCATGTTACAATCTCTGCTTCAATCCCTTTGATGACCTTAGGGATCTTGCAGACTGGTGACTGGCAAGGATAACAAGTGACTGTCCCACAGTGGAATTGTAAATGCTCAATGTTATCTAATTGTTAGAGTTGAGAAATGGGATTGCAAAGCCATATATGGAGTCAAGGGTAACTTGAGCCTGTCATCAGATGTAGCGACTGGGAGACAACTGCTGCAGGTCCTCTGATTTTTAAGGCATGTCAGTACTAGGCAGTGATGAATGTGAGGGTTTTTCTCCTAGGAAGGCAGTGTCACAGTGTTTGGCAGAGATGTTTTGAGTTGTGACACAGTTGAGTGGAGCAGCAGGGGTAGGTGGAAGACTGTCCTGGGTCCCTTCCTGTGTACCAAGCAGCTCTACTGGGAATTTGGGCAGTGCCCCGTGTTGGCTGATCTCACAGCAGGGACTTCAAGAGCAGAAACTGGAACAGCCCAGCCTGCTCGCTTGCTCAAATGAGGGGGGTCTCATTCCACTACATGTCCTCCAGGAAGAGGAAACATCTTGCTACACAAAGCTCCAACACTCAACTACTAGCTTAGACAGCACTTCATAGCCCAAGGTAGACTTGGGCTGCCTATCGACAGCAGAGCCAGGATTATACCTTATACCTGAGGTCTCCTGCTTGCTTTCTTTTTTTTTTTTTTTTTTTTTTTTTTTGCACTAGTCCATGCCACCTCCCTAAATCTCCCCTACAAGATGCAAGGGAGCAAGGGTCTTTTAGGAGCAAAACATTGCAGTGGGCACTAACAGGCTCTCTCTGCCAAGGCAGAGAGCAAGCTGAAGCCCCTTGTGTTCTCCATGCAGAATAGTCCCTGATCTTGTTTGATTTCAGGATTAAAATTCTGCTAACAAAATACGATCTGCTCATTATTCTTTCCATGACTCCAGCCTTTTGTGGTTTAAAGGCCTGCTGTTCTGAAGGGGGTTCTGATTTTCGCCCCCCCGCCCTTAAGATTGCAATTACAAAGATGTTGATTGACAGAGTTCAGGCTTCTGATGTTCAGGGTTGTAGACTCAACTGTTCACAAAGCGTGCCTCAGGCGCTGGGCTGTGTGGCGAGGAGATAAATTTGCAAGTATTTGAAGACTGCACGTGTTGATGAAAAGGAAGAAACACAAGGGGTGGTCTGACAAAGGTTACTAGGAGACCTAAGGTGATGATTAATAAAGATTTTTGGCTAAGTATCAGGAGTCATTTCCCAGCACTGAGTTTGCAGAGTGACCTCCCAGTTATCTGGAGCTTATGCTGTTGTAATAAATGCACAGACCTATAACAATTTTATGGCTGTCACTATGCTGTACGTCCAAGCCAATTGGAGCCACATACTAATAAGGATGTTAAAACTTAACATCCTCACATGGCTGAACAAATGGCACTTCAGTAATTCTTAACAATGTAGGGCCTCATATGCACAATGACGCACCTCTGATGGCAGCCCCAAAAAGCAATAGTACCAAAATGCACGCTCCTATTTTCCCATCTTAGCATTTCCTATTCACTGTTCACGCATAGTTGTGCTCCACGCAGCACCTTTCCTTATCACTCAGCAATCTTTTGCAATTACATAATGCTTTCTTCCTGAAAAGTTTTCGGTGTTTTCTTCCCAAAATAACATTCGTTTACCCCTGCAGATGAAAGCATTTTTAGGAATTTGTGAACCCCATTGGATAAAACCTAACTTACCAAACCTTCCCTCTAGCAATCAGCCTCGCAGTAGTGCTGTCCTGATAAATGTTGCTGGAGTGGGGAAGCACGCATTAAGGCTGCTGAGCTTGATAGAAAGCACTGTTCCTCCATTGTGTAGATGCTTCAGAGTTCCCCACTGGGATAGTTTGCTGCAAGAAACTCAGCAGTGATTATTTAAATAAATGAGATCGTACCAGGCATAATGGACTGCCAAGCTATGCAAGTCAGGCTGTGCTCCACATTCCACTGCTGGGGAAGTAAATAGTATTAATTATTTCTAAAAATATATATTTTTCAATATTTTAAAATAAAGAAGAAAAGGCCTTGACAGAGATTGTTGCTAATATATCTTCTAGATGCCAGCAGCAGGGCAGCTGCACTTGTAAAGCCACCCACCGAAGGGGTTTCACAGCAAGGGAGGGTTGTGCAGGAGCTGTACTGGGAGCTCAGGGAGTCTTTCAGAGCGCCACCAAGCACAGACATGCTGGCTTCTTGCAACATTTGCTTTCTGTTAGTGGAGGCTGTTGCGGGTTGCATGGATTTTTTATTATTATTATTTTTAACTTCCATGAAATTACAATTATATACACTGTCTTTCCTTCTGCTTTCTAGTTCTCAGTAACAGACAAAACAAAATGATTGGCATTGGATAAAACAAAGCTAGTGGGCTGGGTTAGCAGTGTTCCTTTCTGCTAATCACCTCTGGAAAACAACTACACTTGACATCAGGCTGGCTGCGGCAAAGGGTCTCACTCAGGAAGGAAAAGTTTCTTAGTCTATAACTAATTCATAGTTTAGGTGTATTCACAAAGAAATGTTCCCAGGAACAAATTTACTTTAAGAAACATATCAGGCTGAGCAAAGACAATTATTTCCCATATGCAGTTATTCCCCCATACCGTACTGCCTGCCATGCTCCCGTTTCCACTGCTGCCCACAGCAGGCTGAACACTGTACTGACCCTGTAAGTCTCCTCCAAATACTCCTTGGAGCAAAGTAAATAGGGTTTATTGATTGCCAGCAGTATTGCCTTCCAGATTACACTTTCGAGATACATGTGCCTAAAGGATAGATTGGCTTGTCCCTATGCAAGAGTATACTATTCTGATAGAGGATATTAACCACTTGGCTGATGGGGAGTGGTTTGCTCCCCCCCAAACCCTTTGCTGATAGTATTAGCAGCCTATGACTGTGCCCACTTACAACACTAAGTGTCACCCAGGCAGTGAGGGGAGATAAGGGGTCCCTGTTAACCATAGATCCCTGCCCCTTAGAGAAGCGAGGTAGCGATGGGATGGGCATGGGGAGGCTGGTTGTGAAACATCACTCCATCCTTGTGGTGCATAAAGGAAGTTTAGGGCAATGTAATGAGAAAAGTGTTGAAATGCAACTTATTCTGAAAAGTAGCAAGAGGTGGTCCTGGCTGAGAAGGAAACATACAACATTTGTGTACACAAGCACAGCCAACCCTGAGTGACACCAAGGCTGGAGCGGGACTGTCCCTGCAGGGCGTGCGCATGGATGGGGCAGCAGCGAGGGGCCGGCGCAACACTGTGCTTTAGGCCTTGGAAATCCCCAGCAGTGTTTTTCACCTTCCTCAGGCTTATTCCTGTGTAACAGACTTTTTTTTTGCTATACCCACATCACCACATACAAGGCCAACAAACAGATTTGGGCCAAATTAGGAAGCTGGTTAGGGTATTCTATGTTGTGTGGGGCAAGGAGAGCTTCTCTGGCCTTCTCCTAGGTGCAAATCCCAAATGTTTGCATCTTTCAAGGCATTCTTCAAGTTTGCCTTTTGTAAAAATAGTAATATAAAACCCTGTGTCTCCTCTTCTCTCAGAAGTAATAGAAGAGCAGAGCAACTCCATTGCTTTTGCAGTTCAGGATTTCTCTCTCTTTTGTGTTTCCCAGAGGCAGACCAGAGAGTTGGTGTGCACTGGGAGAACAGGGGCAGGGAGAGGCTTGGGCTCTCATTCCACACAGCGCTAAAGATAGAGCCGTGATACCCTGTGCAAAATTTCACGAGAAAATGTAAAAAGGAGAGCAGTCATCTCTATTTCCTTCTGATACAGAGGCAGCAGGTTCTTGTCTCTGTGGGTAAGCAAGACTGGTCTTGAGTATGTTGTGGCTGTTTTATTTGCTGTTCTTGCACATCTTGTATCAGTTCTATTTACTGTAGGGTAATGGCTTGGGTTTCTATTCTAATTGTATCTAGGAACATTGCCTAGAAATTCGCTGAGCTTCCAAGTCTCACCTGCTTTACTGGAGAGGAGTGAGGGTTTTGGCATTTTTTCGCTTTGTTTTTATGGGAGTGCTCTTATTCCACAAAGTGCTCCCTGAATGGCAGGAAATTGCTAGTGGAACAAGTGAGTTTTCACTTTTCCAGGACTGGGCTGGTGGGTTATTCGCTGCATGAATGGGTCTGCCACAATCCTGTCCTGGCAAGCCCTCTGCCCCTGTGCTGATGAACGCTGTGTAACACAGAGAGATGGTGCAGGAGCATGAGCCCACAGCCCTTGCTGCAGCTATCCCCACAGTTTTCCCTGCTGCACAGCCTGACGCACACTCCCTGCTCACCAGCTACCAATTTTTCATTATTTTACTGGCTACACATTTTCAAGCAGTCACAGAACTTGGTGCAAAGACTTTATGTTCTCTCATCAGTACCAAAAGGGTTTGTTGGGTTTGGACAGTGGTTATAATGAGAAATTTGGGGTATAGGTGCAGGGGCATACCATGGCCAGCCAGCCAGCCAGAGAGCCTGGCCCGGTCCCTTTGCAGTACCTGTTGATTGCACAGGCCCAGTGGGTGTACTGGCAGAGGTTTTAAATTTACTTTTTGCAGTTCAGTCTGACGCATGACATCACTGTGAAAGATGACTGCAGCTTTTTGCACCTTCTCCCTTTTCCCTGCTCTTTCTATGCTGGTGTTGATATTTCAGTGTAGCTGAGTTATTCCAGCAAATAACCTGTGAAGTGTGCAGCCATGTTGAATCCAGGAAGGCAGCCTAGGGACTGAGCCATCACCGCTCCTGGGAGATGTATGCCTGGGAGGTGTGGCCCAAGCCTCAGAGGTTCCTACATGTGGGTTTTGCTCAGCTTCTCATATAGTTAAAACAGAACGACAGAGCTTTCCCCCAGATCCGAATATGATTCGAGTTCACAGGTACTTAGGTCTGGCATTTGGTTTTCAGTTGACTCTGGGAGATCTTCCTTTCCTTTGCATTTTTCTGATCCAGGACATTGCCAACCACAAACTCAGCTAAAATAAAGTTGATGATTCTGATGCTGTTAGAAACAACCAATTCAGGGCAGCTGCCCACCAAATAGTGTGGTATCAGTGCTTCTGAGACTTTTTAGCAGTTGCCCACCTATTGCTGATACACATGCTGATATACAGTAAAGCAAGTGAGGAGGCTGTAAACAATGCTAAAATTAGAGGATTTTCCCCTTGCTTACTGCCAGCAGAGGTAGACTCAAGTCACAAAGCCATGGGGATTTTTGGCTGAGGAGTGGTGCATGTTTCTGGATGGCAGGGAGAGCAAGTGAGGAAATTTCAGGTTTGGGTTTAAATGGCTCCCAGTTTTTGCTGGGAACGTCTGCACAGCACAGTGTGGGATGAAAGCTATTTTAGACAGACTGCTGTACCTTGCAGAGCTAAATAATCAGTGCAAAGTGCAGTACAAATTGCTTTTAGTGTTTGAACTGACTCCTTCAGACCAAGCGTGGGAATTTCTGTACAGCACTATGCTGTATAGCTTTCACACAGTAAAGTGGGTGCATGGTAGCTGAATCTCAGTCACTGTACCACAGTAGTAGGATAACATCAGCATCTTTAAAAATGGTGATAACTGAGGCTGCTGCTTCTTTCCTTTACCTTCTACAGTGGACTTTTCTGTGAAACTCCTCCACCGATGGTTCTGCTCCAGACAAGCCCATGTGATAACTACGAGTGCCAGAATGGGGCTCAATGCATTGTTGCGCACCATGAGCCTGTCTGCCGCTGCCTTGCTGGCTTTGCTGGGCAGAAGTGTGAGAAGCTCATCACAGTCAACTTTGTTGGAAAGGATTCCTATGTGGAGCTGCCATCAGCCAAGATTCGCCCTCAGGCAAACATCTCCCTCCAGGTATGTCACGCACAGCATCAGTTGCCTGCCCAGTGCTCTTCTAAGCAATAATACACAGACATGTATATATTATTTTATTCTGAAGGAACAGGGTCTATTGGCCAAGATGCTCACAAAGTTAGAGACAGCTTGTGAGCCAGTTGTCTGCCGTAAAATTATTAAGGCATTGAGGAGCAACTAAGGCACCACTGTACCTTTGAGGATACATGTCCTGCTCCAGAATCTTACCACTCTCTTATTCCCAGACTGGCAGTGTAACTAGACATGATTCAGCAAACTCCTGTGTTCTTACTGATTTACAGCATTGTGTTTCATCCTGTAGAAATTAGTGCTTAATGTTAGGAGATGTATTAAAAGAGGCTGCTCTAAATGGGCTTTCCAGACAATATTTTGCTTACTCTTTTACTGTGCACATTCAGTAGATAAAAAGCCTGGGATTTTGTTACAGTCCTGTTGTTACACCTAAATTTGGTGTGCTCAGAAGGCAATGGAAAATAGATATGAAAGGTGCCATAACACCACTGTCATCTTTGTGGTGCTGGATCAAAGATATTTTGGATACTTAATCCAATATGATAATTAAATTATTTGGAAGTTATTTGCATTCACAATCTAATAGGCATTAAACTGATCTTTTTTTTTTTCCTCAATATCCCAAAGTAAATGGAATAATTTCTAGCTTTATACATTTTCTAATGAAGAGAAGTGTGGAGCACAGATATGACACAACACATCTCTTTCTTAGGCCACTGATTGTTAACCTGGACTATTTCTGTGCTAGATTCATCCTGCAAATGAAGGATAACATTTAAAAAAAATGTGAGAAGAAAAATCATTCCTGTATGTTTATTCTACTGCATTTATGTTCTCAATTTTAAGAGATCGTATTCCACAGTTGGAAATCATATTCTAGACTTTCTTGATGGAGTTTGGTTTTAATTAAAATACCAATGTCAGGCATGGGAAAAAAGGACTGAATTGTCACATTAGGAATAGATTTTTAAAGGGTGGATCCTTCAAATTTATTCTAATAAGATTTCCATGATTAATATTTATCTTTGCTTTAATACCTTTAGTGTACAGTTCATATGAAAATGAAGCTGATTCATCTATATTTGAAACTCCATTTTTTCTTCAAAATTCCCTTTTATTTAATATCACAAAATAGATTCTAAAATATAGGCGCTCTAAAATAGGGCTCCCAAAGGCTCCAAATACTATACGTCTACTTTAAAGCTGAAAATGGACATTGTCTTCTTAAGTGCACAAAACACGTTACATCAGCCATAGCTTGCAGAATAAAACTGATTGCTACAGAAAGCACATGCAGCTGACTTTCTCACTTCTTGTTTCCCAGGCTGAATATTATTCTTGTATCCAGTAATTAATCACTAGTGAATTAAAATTAGAATACAACATTGATTATTAAGAACAGATAGAGGAAATCTTGTTAAAAAGTATTCAAGAAAAAAAATCTTTTAAGGGCAAAATAATAGTATTTAAATATATATATAAATGCAAGCAGATTTTTAAATGTACTGTTTAGTTTTGCCACTTAACAGCCATTACAAAAAATAAGCAAGATATCTCAAGAAATATCTACTGTGAAAATAACAGGCAGGTTGTATCCAAAAATCCCATTTTGTCTCCTCTTTTTTTTTTTTCTGTTGTACTATAGCAATATTTGAGACCTGGAGATTGGGAAGGTGGAGTCCTTGTTTTTTGATTCAGTAGTCAAGATTTTTTTCCCCTTGATGTACATCAAAGCTAGAGGGATGAGGGCTGCTCTGTTCCTCCCGACTCTTTAAATGTCCCATTTGAACTCAGCATGACTTGCTAGTAACTCAGATTGAGTGAACAACTCATGGTTATGCTAGATGTCCTAGCATATAGGACAGGTCCTTCTTTCCTTCTTTTTGTTCTTAAAAAGTCTGTGAACAGATCAGTGCCTGCTGAAATTTGTTTGCTTGTAATTGTGACACACTCCTACTGCCAGAGTTGATTTTCTAAAACTCCACTTCAAGCCAGGGTAGTAGCTGAGAAATAGATTCATGTGTTGCCAAAAATACAGCCATAGTTTATTGACAGGGATCAAATAAATTGCAGCTTTCACCTTCTGAAAACTAGTTCTCATTTGGTGCAAGGGAGCCATCCCCTAGTGGGAGGCTGACCTGTTTGTATATGAGCTCACTCAACGTCACCAAGACCTTTTTGTGTCTCATGGTTGTTGCTCATATATATGCTCATTAAAGTATATTTGAATTGCATATATGATTTTGTTTTGATTTTTAATATAGGTTTATTTCTTTTTTAATCATTCTCAAGCAACCTCTACCTGGTTATTAATGTTTCACAGGTAGCAACAGACAAGGACAATGGCATCTTATTATACAAAGGAGACAATGATCCTCTGGCTCTGGAGTTGTACCAAGGACATGTGAGGCTCATCTACGACACACTGAATTCTCCACCTACCACAGTATACAGGTAAATAGCTAAGCTTTACCAAGACAGTTGATTTCCAAAAAAGATGGAGAGGTAGGATTTTTCTAAGAAATGTGCATGGGAGAAAAACCTTTTATTTTACTTCACTGTATCTCTTTTATGTATGTAATTAGATAAAATCAAAGTAAAGATTTAGCTAGAGGCTGCATGGTTAAAAATTGGCATTTATTGTCAATACGAGTGATACTGTGTCCTGCTGTGATTGCAGAAAAATGCTGTTTTCTCATCTACTGTAAAGGTTTAGTTTCTGGTGAATGTTGTCCTTGAAATAGTTCTAAATAATCAGTTTCTCAGATGTTGCTATTTAGCATCAATTTACTGTACCAAGACAGAACAGTGACTGTGCAACTGTAAGATTCGACTGTGTCAAATAGGAGGAGAAGGGCTGAATTCCTCTACAGGATGAATATTTTTGGAAGAACTCTTACCTATATGAGTATATGAGTAGCAACTACACCAACTGTGCAAAAGCACAAATTACAACAGTAAATTGTAGGGCAATTTGACCTTCAGACACTTGAATTTTGGGGATACCAAACCCAGAGTTTTTATTCATTAGTCACAAAAAAGAAAAACAAACGTAAAAGTGAAATCCATGCACAGAGGCGTTTCCATAGGGATGAGAGATGTGCTGCTCATACCTTCCACTGTTACTTTAGCAGCCCTCTCCCTGGATTAACATCCTTCTGATGATTTTTAAGCCTTGTTGCTCCATTTTGTTCTGTGTAAACATGCAGTTGTGACCACATGGATCCCTTTCAAGTTCGGTGCAGTTTCATGGCATTGTGTATGCAGAAGAGCTGGATTTCCCAGCCCACTTAATTCTTTAAGGAAGAGCATCGTATTAGAGCAAGTGAAAGGATGCCACCAAGTATCACTAGCCAGGACAGCCCTTGTACTTCTTCTGGAAAGTTTTCTCAGCACTTGATAAAACTTGAGCCTTTCAGGAGTATGGTAGCTGTGCAGAGCTTTCTTTAAGGGAATGGTGACTTGTGTAAGAAAATGAGAAAATTCTTTCTCTATAAAAGCAAATTGGAATTATCCAATGCAGGGATGTCAGCAGGACAAGCAATGACTTGTCCACTGTAGGAATGAAGAAAATAGTTTATTAGTCATTTTCACCAGCTGGATAGGTGTGAAAAATTTCTCTGTGTGTGGCTGCTAATCCTAATTGATTTCATGTTAGGCAAAGCTGAAGTTGTTAAACAGTTTTATGCCACTAATTAGAACATGGGGAAAAGCTCATTATGTGTGGCCAGCACAGGGGGTGGCAGATCAGCGTCGATGCTTGCTCTCAGTTGTCAAGGGCAGAGCGGTGTGGTGACAAGAACTGTTGCCACCATCACAACAGCACTTTATGGATCCGCTGCCTTCTGGCAAAGTTGCCAGTGATGGCAAGCAGCAGTGTCCTCATTATTCCTGCGCCCTTCATATTGATCAAGGAGGAGGTCTCCATTCAGACTGACACCTCATTACCATAAGATTAATGGCCTCTTCACTACATTTTGTACTGTGTGATCTGTTGAGCTGGGAAAGAAGCTACTTAATACGATGCCCTTTCTGAAATGTCACTCTAATCTTTTATTAGTTTAAGGAGTGGAGCAAAATGGGATTAGCATGGAGCTTGATGGGAAAAGATTAGGTTGATTGAGAAAAACTGCAGCTAAAGAATGTCAAAAAGGGCCTTTAAATAGATTAAAAGACTTGTTTTCCTTAAGGGCTGAGGAAGGGGGAGGGAGACTGCTTCTCTCCACACAGTCATGGGATTTAAAGGCAGAAGGTGTGAGTGAATCTGGTTTGACCTCCCTGTGTATCCTATTTGACTTCTAGCTAAGGTGTAAGCTCTCTGTTCGGCTAAGACATGACTTCCAGCTTGGCACTGAGTTTTGACAGGAAAATACCAAATAATGGAAATTCTCCCACCTCCTTTAGTATCTTGGACAATGGTCAATCTTTTCCATTATTCAGTCATTGGCCATCATTTCTAAGCTGTGTCGCTAATACCTTCTAGATGTTTCAGAGGCTTCCTTCAGGGAAATTAAAGGCCTTTTATACCTGGTACTGCCTCCCAAGAGTTTATCTGTACTTTTAATTGCATTGTCCCCTAACTTGCATTTTGATGAAATGAATAGCAGATTCAGTGTGATGCATTTTACCTGAACTTTAACAATTTGGGGAACTCTCTTCTGCAACCTCTGTAATTTTTCATTTTGCAATAAAAATAAGGTTACTAGGAGAACCTGAAACATGCAGATCTTAGCCTCACCATTGGTAAAACAGTTTGCCTTCTCTATTGTGTACTCCTTGCTGTCTTGTTTAGACGCCTCATTTAAATCTCAATCTCAGCAAAAGTGGACTGTTTGCCTTTGAGAAGCTCTATTGAAAGACTATTAGATTAATTTCCACAGGCAGTATCAGGCGCTGCTATCCTCCAAAAGGGTCCAGTTCTTGGAAGAGATGAGCAGTGCTTTGGCTCTTGTTTTTCCTTAGAAGAGTCTGCCAAAAGAGGAGGAGGCCTTAAAATACTGCCTGGTGGGAACTGTGCCAGCTACAGCTGCAGGAAATCTACAACTGACCTGGTTCTGTGTTGTAACTGAGATGTTTTGCTGGCTATTTCAGGTACTCCCATGATGGGATGTGGGAATTCATTGGCAAGCCACATTATCTGTAATTCTTCATCACGGTCTCCATGATAAGATTTATTAATAGTACTTAAGAACAGTAAAATTAGCAAAGTACTTGGCTAATACAGGTAGTACCCTGTAGGGATAAGATAAAACCTGTTGTGAGACAGGTTTGGAAGCCAGCAGTGAGTAAGGCATGCTTGGTGGTAGTTTTCAGTAGTATTCAGCAGAATGGTGCTGGAAGGATGAAGTACACCATGTGTTGCATTGCAAAACTCTCCCCTGGCCCCTTAGGATATAGCCAGGGTGAAGGTTTGTACCAGACATGTGGTGTGCGCTCTGACCTTACTGTTGTAGTGTGTTCTGCAGGTGGCCTCACTTTGCAAAACTGTTCTAGGAGATTGAGGGCAGGGATGTGTGGCGTAATAGCAGATTACAGGCATGCTGGCCAAGAGCAACTCATTTTATCTGGGTATTGGAGTGGACCTGTTCCTGTACCTTAGTTGCTTCTTTGAGCAGATTTAAATAGAACTGCAGTAGAAAGTTAGTCTGGAAAAGCTGAAGATTAACTCACTGTACATTCAGATTTGCTTTACATGGTTTCATGTTTGGATAAGAAGGTTAAAGTTGACATTGCACTTTTCTTTCATTCTAGTCAGATAAAAGTCAGCAAATGTCCAATGGAAATGACTACCTAAAATACATTGTCATTTATTATCAAGTTAGAAAGAAATACAAGTTAATGTATGAATATGCAATGATTGAACTCGCCCTTTTAAAACAAAAGCTGACTGGTCTGTTACTGGAACTCCTCACTTGTAAGCTGCAGAATAATGGTTTCCTGGACATCATAATAAACATCTTAAAGAAGATCTATTTTTGAAGTAGGATTCCTATTTGTTGTTTCTTTTATTCTAGTTAATTATTCTATAGATGCCCAAATGAGAACAGAAGTCTGTTTCTGAGTCCTTTATTGACCTCCTGGTTTCTGCACTGGTGAGCGTTACTCTTCCATGCCATGACAGTACTTAGTACTGAGCCAACAGTGAGTTCTTGAAGCAAAGTAAATCTTTCACTCAGATACTTTACCTTAATTTAAATATATCAACTGATGAGAGATGCACTGCTTTTATTTACCACCGTGCTCCAAAAGTTTGAATTAACAAAGAGCATGTAATTCTGTAGTTTCAGCATTCAGCCATTGATATCTGTTTAAATATATTCTATAGGGAGAGCTTCTATTTTCAGTCTGTTTTCCTACATCTGTTCCTTGAACCAGAGATAAGACCTTACTTGTAATTTTTTTTCTGATAGGTTTTATGCTACTAAACAGTCACATTGATTTAGGTGCTAAATTAATCCTTCCTAATAGAAATGTAAAATATAAATTTGACATAAACTACTGATGTAATTCCCTCCAGATTTCCCAGTTGCATACAGATTGTCATATCCGGTAAAGAGCAAGATGCAGACGTCATTGGTGTAAAATCATATGTTTTCATGCAGGCTTCCTGACAGCAGTGAAAAAGGAGGCAGTTAGGAAAACATAAGAATTAATTGTATTTGTCTTTCTGCAGAGCCTACACCCAAATTGCATTATAATTCCTTTTAAAAGTATTCTTGCATAATCTGTTTTCAAAAATGCTACATATTAAAAATAATTCTTATAGATTGTATCATGCAGTTCTCATGGTCTGGCTAATTCTTACATAGCATAGATGGATGTTTTTGTGGTTAGAGCAAAAGGCCTGAAATAAGGGAGCTTAAATTCCTACTGTATCGTCCTCATATGGTATCACTGTGGGATGATAAATTAAATCTGGTTCTCTGTGCACAAAAAATAAAGAAATAAAAATAAAAATAAAAAAACACAAAACAGAAAAAGTGTTTCAGAAATGTGCTGCAGGTCTCTGGAGGGTGAGGTTCCTTCTCACTTCTGCCTCCAGGCTGTGGAGCAGCACAAGGCTCTTACCCCGGCAGCATCTGCAAACTCCCCACACTGTTCCACATCACTGAGGCTCTGCCCATGGTGTCTGGAGCCGGGGGAGCAGCCCGATGTGGCCACCAGCACTTGTTGTCCAAAAACAGGTCCCTGGCCATGCTGCTCCGAAGACTTGAACTTGGTAGTACTCAAGTAGTTTCTGTCCTCTACTCAGAGTTCATAGACTTCTTCACACTTCTGGTGCTGAGGTTGGCCAGTTGCTTTGGTTATGGAAGAAATCCCACACCTTCCAAAGATACAGGAGATCGGACTTTTCTGTAATCGCCTCTCTTTAACTGCAATTGCTTATCTGCAAAAAAGCCTGGGAGACTTCACCATTAATTCACTGCCTTCTAGGGAGGAATGTGCTGGAGGAATGAAAGCATTAAGTATTCTTAGGATCATTATGAGAGCTTGTCAAACCCAGTTTTTACCAAAAGTCTCTTTGCGGACCTCACTGCATGACTGGTCCTTTCCTTCCTAATACCTTTGTAGTCTGCAGCTTGTGCTGTGCCTGTTCCTGGTGGGAATCCTGTTTGATACTTCTGGATGGTCTCTAAATAGACTGGTTTTCAGAGATTTCTGTGAGGCATCACTGAGCTCTTGACAATTCTGTATATTTGCAATTCATTTTATTCTCTTTATCACACACTCATTTTTTCAGGTACTCCTTAGGGATTTTGCATCAAATATAATGAAAGAAATTGGTATTAATCTCTGACCGGCACAGTAGAAGTTGTAAAATTTAAATATACTTATACATCTTGCATGAGCCAAGGCAAAGGACAGATTACTTATTTTTTGACTTTATAAAGGGCTCTGGTGTATTCGAATGGGACAAAAATGCCGTGTGTGTGTGTTCTTGTCAAGCTACAAATATTGCATTTCCCTAGTTTTTCTTTGATTTTTCTGTAGTAGGACAGTAAAAATATAAGGCCAAGACCTTAAAATGTCATCTAACTGTTATCATTAGGTTCAGAATCAAATATTTGCTTTCAGGAAATTCAGAAGCTTTCTTCTGCTGAGATGAAGCTTAAGAAGGGTAAAGTTTCGTCCTTCAGGCTGCCTGAGGACTTAGCAGGCAAAATCTTGTTAAGCTGAATTAATTTTTTTCTTTGTAAATCTCTTCAGTTTTTCTTGCAAGAATGACAGTTTCTCATCTCTCTTCTCTCTCCTTGCCTCCACCTAGCTCATTCTCTTCAGTGTAGTATCTGAGTACCCAGAAGCACTGTACTTCAGACCCACAACTTTATTTCTAACCTTATACATATGTGTAGAGTGTTTCAGAGTGACATGTTTTATTAGAAGAAGACAAAACCTTTCACAAAGCAAGTCGGCGTTGGCGTGTCTGTGTGTACCAGCAACAGGAAGTTAGGAATAGGTCATCTAAACCCACTTGCCCTATGGTAGTGACAGAATTAGAAGTTACATCCTCTAAGTCCCAGGTCACCACCTTCAGGGCCCAAAATCTGGTGCTGTTAGTCTAAGTTGCACTCAGATGTCCCCTGTCAACAAAGGCTGGGCTCCACCCATGCACACGGGTGCTGCCAGCATGCAAGGGCTGCTGACTTGCCGAAGACCCATGACTGAGGCAGGGGCATGCTTGGCTTTGTCTTCCCCTCAGCACTCACCACTGAACTTTGGAGAACATATACCACAGTCTGCAAAGGCAATAAACTCAGTAGCTGCTCCTTTGCCACAATGGGTTTCATGCCATTTTAACTAATTCTTTGAATTAACTTGTATTATGACCACCTGAAGTCAAAGCAGGGTCATTACTTGTATTCTTTTCATTAGAAATGTAGCTGTCTTAAACCATCACTGTTACCTTTATCACTGTTTTTTTTAAAAATCAGCATACTGCTGCAGACCCAACTGAGCTTCAGACAAGTGGCAGGAGACAGTCCTACTCCTCACAAATTACTTTTTAAGCAGATTGTGCTGGCTTTAATGCATAGACAACCATCATGGTTTAGCTCCAGTCAGCAGCTAAGCACCACGCAGCCACTTGCTCACTCCCCCCACCCCAGTGGGATGCGGGAGAGAATCAGAAGGGCAAAAGTAAGAAAACTCATGGGTTGAGATAAGAACCTTGGGAGGGGTTAAAAATGCAAACAATAAGTGATGCAACCGCTCACCACCTGCCCAACTGCTGCCACCAGTCCCCAAGCTGCAATCACTGCCCCCATCCAGCCAACTCCTCCCAGTCAATATATTGGGCATGACGTAATATTGTACAGAATATCCCTTTGGTCAGTTTGGATCAGCTCTCTTGGCTGTGCCCCCTCCCCTCCTGGCTTCTTGTGCACCTGGCAGAGCATGGGAGGCTGGAAAAGTCCTTGACTAGTGTAAGCACTGCTTAGCAACAACTAAGCCATCAGTGTGTTATCAACATCATTCTCATACTAAATCCAAAACACAGCACTATACCAGCTACTGGGAAGAAAAATAAGTCTATCCCAGCTAAAACAGTGACAACCACATATAAGCAAATTGTCAGTAGTCTGTGTATTTTGTTAAGCAAATTGATTTGATGTTGCTTTCTAAAACAGATGCCCATAAGCTGGTCCATACCTTGTTACTTTAGCCACTGCATACCTGTCCTCTGCACGGCTCCACCTCTGTCTCCTGGCAGCTCTCTCTCAGCTGAAGGGGACAGGAGGGAAGCTGAAGCAGATATGCTGTGTCCATCCCCTCTGGTTGCTTTGTTGATCAGCAGCCTTTTAGGAAAAGCTATTCAAAACAGAGGACTGCAGCACACACCTGTAGATATAACTTTTAGTACAATAGCATTATAATGCTGATTTATTTTAGCACAGAATAATAATAAAAAGGTAATGAAGTCAGGAAGATGCCAGTATTAATCCCAAGAAGAAATGAGATGTGATGAAATAGGGATAGTTGAAAACTAAAAAAAAGCGGGGAGGGGGAACACACCCAAAATGAATCAATGTGTTAAAATACCCTGAGTTCAGCCTCTAAATAGAGTGTAACCTCACAGCATACTGACCCCATGCAGCTCCTCTCTCTCCTGACTGTATTGGACACTTCAGAGGATTACACCTAAAGATGGAAAGCAAATCCTTCACAGTTATGACATTTTACTTTGAAGTGGAGAGTGTTGACCATTCAAAAGTATTTTCAAGAGCATCAGGAAGGAAGATGTTGCTCTTGGAAGCTGGCTGAGCTCTAGAAGTAGCTCAGTGCCTTGCAGGTAGTTGCTGGTTTTCCTGTTCGAAGTAGTCTTGGGTTTATGTGAAAATGAAAGGTGAAGCCAAAAGTTGTTCTCTACAGTGATTGGACTATGACTAAAAATAATATAGCTTTATCATCAAAGAACAACGCTGCTGAAAGTGCAGAAACCCACATTACAAATGAAGGGTTTCCCCTATTAAAGTCAGTAGCTGGGTTGAGTTTTAGCCAGTTCAGTTCAAGCCTTAAAACTGCCGAGCCAAACCAAAAGTAATTGTAAAATAAGACCTATTTCTTTCACCCCAGTAGATAACCTGATTTCATCATCAGTTGGTCTGTAACAGGGCCTCACTGTTTCTTCTAGTAAGAGCATCAGAGAAACCATGAGAGTGGTCCCGGCAACACTTGAGCCCTCAGAAATTAGTGCCGATATTAGTCCACCTCCTGAGCAGTCAGTTTGTTTTCTGCATGTTGGAAACACGCTCTTGTGCTGAACTCTGTTTCCAGTGAGTAACTAGGAGAAAGGTGTGCAAATGTATTTTAAAAGGTATTTTCTTGCTATAGCACAGGTCATTAGTCCAGTATCATATTGCCAAAGTTGGTTAATACTGATGACATCAGAGGAAGGTTGAAGTCTTCTCGTAATAGACAATGATGGAATAAACCTAATCATAGTTAAAATGACTTTATAAACTTCTTACGCACTAATGACTGGCTCACGTCTTGAATTGTGAGGTTTTTGCCTTGCAACAAGATGTAGCAAGCTAATATAACATGTAATGTAACAATTTATTGTAAACATGATGACTAACACAAAGTTCAGATGTGTACCATGTGTGATAGATTTATATCCCCTTTACATGAGCCACCAGGCTCTGGATTCAATCGATACAGCCTCTGTTAGAAGTGCATGCAGAACTGGCACTGAGGGTGTTCACGGAGGTAGGTGCAGCATGGTTCTGTGCACATTTATGTACAGAAATGTGACCCAGAGCTCTGCATTTGCCAGCGTGCCCCAGTGCTGCTGGAAAAGGTGGGTGTGGCAGCTGCTATTCTGGACGTCAAATAGCGATGGATCTTGTTTATTTTCGTGGAAGTAGAGGCACACAGCTCTAAGTATGTTGTCACAGATGAGGTGGAAACAATTTCATTTCCTAACCATGTATCAGGTTTCTAAATAGACACTTTTTTTTTTTCTTGGGGCTTAGCCTCCAATTTCAGCTAAAACCCATCATTCTCTTTCTGTCATTCTAATTGGAAACACTTTTAATTGCATTCTGTCATGGTCCTGGTCCCTGCTGCAAAATGGCAGATACCTTCATATTCTCCAGAGCTGAAAAAGGGATAGATGGTATAAAGTATTCCCCCTAATGAAATGACTCCGCGAAGACACTTGATGGATTTCCTCATTAGAACCTAAGATCTTATATCTGGTTGAATGGCAGAGATGTTTTCAGTGGTTTTTGATACCAGTGCTATATAGTAAACACAAGCACCCTGGTTTGTTCCGGGTCCTGGCGGAGAGGGGGGGCCGTGCTGCCGCATGTCCCAGTGTGTGCCACACAACTGTACACATACAGCGCCGCCTCTTCACTGGGGAGGACATGGCACTCGGTGCTGTCACTGGCCCTGCTACTGTGCCAGGGCCTGCCTTCCTCTGTGCTTTCTGCAGTGTCATTTTCTTTAAGGATAATGGATGGAATGAGTCCCAGTGACATTGGAGAAATGATACGTTATTGTTTTTAGACTCCGTATTTACTGGGTTTGTTATTTTATATGACGCGTGTTACCGTAAAGATACTGAGATGCAATAGCTCGTTGCGCCACAGTACACTGCGTGCCGTGATGTGCAGACTTGTTTTGGTGGAGTGAGATGGGAAGGCAGAGATGCTGTGATCTGTCATTCAGGAGAGGCCTTGGACTCGAAGAGTTCATTCAAGCTATTTTTACTGCCATTATGTTTGCATCTAACAATTCTCAGTTAGCAGAATGAAGCATTCAGCTCTGCAGAGATGGTGATACCAAAGGAGACCAGTGCAGGCTTCAGCTACTCAACAGTGCGTCCAGAGGAAGGTGTCAGACGTCTTGCCCATGTCAGGGACACTGTGAGAATTCACTGCAAACAAGGAGTGTTTACGCTGGCCATGAATCTGACCCTTTTATGAATAATCTAGGGAAAGGGGGCAGGATTTTGTTAACTGCATGTTGCTGGGGTATAAAAGAGGTCCTTGCTTTTCCCTTAGAAGGTCTGTAATACAATAGCTTTCACTGTTGGCAGGGGTGCTGCAGGAATTGAATTATGACTGGAAATTAGATATGCATAGCCTGGCCAAACGATCATTAAGGGAGATATGGTAATCAGCTGCCAGTGTTTAAGGGCTGTAAACACCAAGAAGAGAAAGATGGTTTATTTGGGTGGTCTACAGAGTTGTAAGGAGGAGAAAGGTATAAAACTAAGCAAATGGAAGTGGAGGTAGCTTTTTTAAGAAAAAAAATCTTAATGCTGAGTGCTCTCAGCCTAGGAGACCTAACACTCAAGTCATGTAAAACAGGATTGAACACAACAAGACAGTATATTTTAAGCTGAAAGTGAACCTGAGTGCTTTAATATATCTCTTTCACCTCTTAGTTCCCTAACCTTGTGTTTTATTTGCATTTTTCATACTTTTTTCTCAACACGTGGTTTTTATCTGGCTTCCGAAGATGATGGTGCTTGAAGTGATGTGTTATTGTAGAGGTAGCACAAACACTACTCCAATTATGACTTTACCAATGTTGCCATGGAGAAGTTTAAATCTATTTTAGGCCAAGGACTGTTTATAACTGGAACTAAGGGCAGGAGGTAGCTGTAGTCTGGAAACGTGAAAAGCCAGCACCACTGACACCTGAAGTCAGCCTGGCATGGTATGAGTTTCACACCTCCCAAATCGCCAACATCCCAATGCACTTCCCTGCAGCTCGCACCTTGTGTTTCTTGATTTTGGTACCTCTTCTCTGGTGCCTGCTTTTCCCATGTTTTGAAGATCCTTAAGCTCTTTTGGACATGTATTTCTGCTCATTCCCTTCTACTTCAAATGTTTTCAAAGATATCTAAGTTCAGCATTCCCCATGGCCTTCCCTCCCCCATCGCTTACCATCCTTGTGTTTGCTTTGTTCTGCGCTTCAAATGAGGCATGTCCCCATTAAGACAGAGGTCAGAAAAATCTGGAGACTGTAGCTAATGAATTGATGTCCTCATTTGCATAATTGATGGTTACATGTTGCCTCAGTGACATGGTTTGCTGTGATACTTAAAGCTATTTTTGTTTTTGACTTCTCTGCTCTGCTGTTCTCTGCTGTCTACACTAAAGGTATATTACACATCAGTGTAAAAAAGTAACGCCAAAGCCCAAATTTTACAAGTCCAAACTGAATACTTTAGTCCTTTAATTCATTTCTGTTCATTGCCATATTTACGGTGGTTCAGCGCTAAATCTCTCATGGGTAGTAGAGCAAGGGGAGTCAGTGTTTATAACAAATATATGTGTTTGGGGCTGGAGTAGAGGGGAAAGGAAATATAGGAGAAGAGAAATAGATCAAAAATGAGAGTGGAGATCAGTTCTTTCATATATTGCCTGGGGTTTTATGTTTAATAGACATCCCTTGCCCTTCATTTCTTTGTGTTCTGGAGTCTAAGCCACCGGCAGAGGCCATGTCCGTGGCCTGTGTGCAGTGCCCTGTGCAATGGGACTGTTGGCTCATCTTGCTGGAGTCGCTCTGACAGATGAGGCCAGCTCCCTGTGATATGAAATTTCAATGACTCTTTTATAGGGCCCTCTCTAGTGGCCTCCCTTCCCTGTGAGGGCAGTTCTGAGCTTCCCACCTGGGCACAGAGGGAACAGATGTTGCTGGACCCAGGGGCCTTCTCATGAATTTTGGAAGCTGGGCTCTCCTCCCATGTCCGGTATTTTCCTCTTGGGGTTTATTTGGCCAAGTCTGACCAGGTGCCATGGCCAGCTCTCAGTGAGGGTAACCTTGATGAAAGCAATGTAATGGATTGTGCAAGACATGAAACTCAGGCTCTGAAAAGACAAGTGTAACGGAGAAAAGAAAGGTGAGGGGTACTGCTGGTTGGCAGAAGTGGGTGTGTCCCCTTTGCTGGGAAGCAGGGCACTGTGGGAGGGCAGCTCCCCCTCCTCAGCAGTCAGGGGGGTCCCAGGGCAGCCAGCTCCGACTGGGATCTGTTCACTGCACTGCTCATCTAGCGAAATCCTCCTGCAAACTCTCAGTATTTGGCTGTGCATTCCTTCGTTTCCCTCAAGATATGTACTTTAAGGGACCAGAAGTGATTACACTCGGAAGGGAACTGAAATGGTTTCTCAGCATCGAGTTTGTAACAAGACACAAGTGAAGGTCCCGCAGAGACTGAGAGTATGGTCTGTGAAATGTCTGAGGAGATGGGCCCTCGCCCAGGGGTGACCTGACCCAAGACTGCCTACTGCAGTACGAGAAACAGTTCCTGGGTCCTGAAGAATCTCTCTGTGTTAATATAAAACTGGACTTTTGGCTCCTTTACTGCTTACTTTTTAGCAAGTTCAATTATTAAGTTCCTGAAAGTCCTTGCTTACGCTTCAAGCATTTACACTCCAAACATAATTCCTCCCTTTTTTCAACAGGAATATAATGTAAACTATATAATATCCAATGATGGTGGCCCAAAATGCTGCAACTAGAAGTCAACTAAAAACTCATCACTGTCTCTTTTTTAATAGTTTGTGAAAATCTCTGAAGCCGGGACTTGGTTTGTTAGTGCTCCCAAGAAAAGCAGTTGGCTCACTCTAGCAGCCCTTTAGCTTCCTCCTTCAGCTCCTTTCCCCTCTCCCTTGCGTTGCTGTGACATATCATGGTGGTTTAGCCATACAGCATGAAAGCCTTTGCAAAAAGGAAGGAGTTGGGTAACGTCAAGTCGGCTGTCAGGTGTGCGACATGGTGAGATCTATTTCAGTAAATCAGTTCTGAGCAGGAGCCAAAATAAACCTTGCCATACCAGCGTACGGAAGCTCCCCTGACTTGGTGCCCTGAGCGAGCGAGCGAGCGCACTGCCTGCCTGTGAACGAAGCTGCAGGAATCCCTCCCCGGCTGGGGGAGGAGGGAGGAGGGCGCAGGGCCGGCGGAGCCGTTACCGCGGCCCCCGGTCCGGTGCCGTCCCGCCGCGCTGCCGCTGCCCGACGGCGCTCCATCGCCCTCTGGCGCCCGGCCGCCGGCTGGCCCTGCGGCGGGCTGGGCGGAGCCCGGCTCCTGCCCGAGCCCTGCGGCTGCCGGTCGCCGCACCGCTGCCGGTGCGGGTCCGGCAGGTTTGGGCCGCGCAGCCCCGCGCGCTGCCGATGGAGCGCAACGGATCCCTGGCCCCGAGGCAGGTATTTACATACCGCGGGCTCGTGCAGGAGGACGAGCTCTGTAAGACCACCTGATCCCCAATAAGAATTCAATTAAGATTTTAATAAAACCCTTGCAGAGAGCTGGGTCAGGAAGAGGCCCCTTGAAAAAAAGCCGAGCGCAGCAAGTTTGTGCTGCGAGCTGCGTTGTGATGCACTGTTCAGCGTCTGTGGCTTTCTTCCCTTCATCTCCAGCCAAGCCACTGTCTCCAACTGTCTCAGACGATTGCCGAGTCTCCTAAAGGCCCAGCTGCATAAGAGGCTGTGAGGAGAGTTCATGCAGCATTTCTCTCACCACTGATTTCTCCCCCAATGTTGTATCCATCTCTCTCAAAATCCAAAGGCATCTTAGCATCTTTCTGTCAGCAACAGCAATAAGTGCTTTAACACAAGTACCTCCTGGCTGGGGATTTCCTGCCATCCTGGCTGTCCACATTCAGCGTTCCTATCATGTGTTTGCATCCTCTCAAAAAGCAAATGAGCACTTTACCTGGTTTGACTTTATCAGCTTTACAAAATGGTAGTGTTGGGTGATGGCTCTAAATTACTTTGTTTCTCAAAGCCCAGACACAGATTATTTAAATTCCGAGTTAAAAAATGAGCGAGTCGGAACCGAGCAATAGTCATCCACGTGTACGTACAGACAGGGACCTCTCACTCCCTTTCCAGCAAAAATACCAGCCCTGGGTACACTGAAAGGCGTGAGCACCATGTGGGGTGGCTGCTTCCATCACCAGGACACACAGACTTTTGTTTGCCTGTTAGTCAAGGCATAATCTGGAAAAAGCACACACTGTGGAGGAGTGGGTGATTAATGCCTGGGAAATCCTGGCACAGGGAAGAGCCAGCCCTGCCAGATGCGATAATGTTGTCCTCTGACAAATGGTCATAGCTTGGCCTTCTTCAGATAACGATGTAGTTTTGTGCGTTAGCTTCAGATATTGATCCCACCAGGGAGGGGTTCCCTGTCGCACAGCCATCCATCCCACCTCCTCAGTGCTCAGCTGTCAGAGCCGGTGGGACTGGGCTATACTTCCTCCTTTCATTTGCACTTCTGCATAGTCTAACAATTACAAATATGCTTTTCCATTTATCTCGCACCTTTCAGCTAAGTCTACGTACTTTGCCCAAATGAATTAAACATTGCAACACAAGAGTTAGATATGCAGGGAGCACAGAGCGATCACCCAGTCGGCACGTTGCTGTAACACAGCTGTGTCTTGTCATGTGGCAGACACTTAGCAGAATTCAAGAATATCTAAACAGAAAGTTTGGACCAGCTGTTTTCAAACTTATTTGGGTTGTCAATCCATAAAGTAGTCTGCCAGAGGTGTGGGCCCCAATACAGCAGGCTTGGGTGCAGTGATGATAGCCTTGCTCTCCTGAGGTGCAGGCACTACATCACCTTTGGCAATGAGTCTAGATCTGGATTTTTGTACAATGTTAAGCCTTTTTTTTTTTCTTCTTAAAGATATTTCAGACAGTAGCACCAGCTCTAGGTTCGAGGTTCTTGAGACCTAGCTCCCTGGGGTTCTCTTGCCATCCTGAGGATGGGTAGCAGCTGCAGCCCAGACACTTCCCTGCAGGTCAAGGATGAGCAGATCAGCCAGCAGAGCTTTCCCAGGAGATGTTCTGTGGCAAAACTAACTTATTTCATGTTTATGTAAAGCCATGCAGTAAAGGTGCTCATATACTGCTGTCATCTTATAACCTGTGTAAGATTACATAAACTTTTACAGGCACACGTGTTCGTGATGCTGCCCAAAAACCTGTGGTGACAGCGGCACAGCAGAGGCATGTTAGCTCAGTTCTGAAAGAGTGGTGTGCTCTTCTTAAGCAAGAACATCCTCAGAAATGGCTGCAGTGCTGACTTTCTGCCTGACATTGCTGATGTATAATTGGTTATGTCAGTTCTACTGTAAAACACTACAAAAGTTAAACTTCTTCTGGGAGCAACTGAGTTCTGGTAATTTCCAAGTCATGTAATTTGTTTCTGAAGCTGAGGTCCTATTTCCATGCTTGCACATCAGTTATGCAGGACTGGGCAGGATGAGCAACATGTCATCTAGGTTGAGAGGTGAACACATCTAAAAGGTGATTCATCCTCAGAGATGAGTCACTCCTTAAGTGTGCCTGTTCCTCTTCACTGGTAGTAAAGAAAATCTGGGTAAATATCTCAGAGGCACCTACACTGCAGCTTTACAAAACACCTGAAAGGAATCTGACCTATGGCTTTGTGACTTACTGAGAGAGGATGCTGAGTTTATGGGCCATTTGAATGAGCAGAAACCCATTCTTATCATTAACCTTTTATATTTTAATACGGTATTTACCACTTGTGCAGCAATCCCAAATCCAGATTGTTGGCTAAGCAGTATCTCAGGAAGCCTAAATCCCACAGGTGGTGTTTTCTGTCTTTATCCTTATGTAACAGAACCGCTGCCCAGCTAGTGAGCCTGCTGGGAGGAATCTGGAAAAGGGTGCTGGCAGGCCAAGCTTAAGATGTGTTGGCAACACTGTGCATGTGGGCAGTTTACATAGCCCACAGCCTAATTTCAGTTGTAACCGCTACTGCTATTAGATTCTCATTATGTGCTGGTCTTTGCATGTGTGTGGAACAGAGGCTGTACCATTTAATTACATCTACAGCAGTGGACATAACATCAATACCTACCAGCCTAATCTGAAATCCTCTTTGCTCAAGAGCAGGTAATCCCACCCTTGCCCCTTCTTGCTTTTAGGAGTGCATGAAAGCTATCAAGTTGTTCTGGAGAATTTCAACATGCAGTATAAAGGCTTGAGAGCTGAAGCTACTCTGAAAATAAAAAAATTATAGTGGGATGCAAATTGAATTGTACCGCTGCATCTTTTAATTTCTGGGAGACTGAACTGAAGATGAAGGTGAAAATTATAGATTATATGTGTGCAGACTAGCAAAGAGCTGTTGAGTTATCTGACTCACTGCAGGCTTCAGGCATTTGAAAAATCAGTGTTAAAAACACCTGAGTAATAAATACATGGTGCCTTTACTATCTTGTCTGCTCAGATGGCTCCCTGCTCCCTGTCCCCCTCTCCCCCCCTCCAATTCCTGCTATCTTATTCTCAAGCCTCCACCTACACCTAAATGTTTCTCAAAGAGAAGTACCAATTTGGCGGTTTTCCTTGTATTCAGGTAGGACACTATTGTATTGAACAAAGTATCCCAGTCATTTATAAGCCAAAACCTCCTGAATTCCTTCTCTGGCTTTAAGTAACTCAGCCTGTCCTTATGCCTCAGCATGTAGTTACCAGATACTTCTGCTGTGAGGAAATGCTGGTTTCAGAGGCCTCTGCTGCCTCTTGCCCCAAAGTGCAGTCCCTCCCTGCCCCTGTGAAATAATTTGAGTTTAAACTAACCATACAAAAAGAAGTAATTTCAGTGTTCTGGCTTGGAACATGGGCACCAAGCAGTGTGACAGAGGGGCAGCAAGCTGTGGCTGAGAGCACAGAACAGAGGATTTTGAGTAATTTTACCACCAAAGCAAAATCATGTATCCTGTAGCTACACCCTTGCTTTTCTGTCCTGGGAAACACAACTACAGTGGCTACTATCCTGATGAGCTGTCCTTTCAAGTGTCATATATGTGTAGGTACTGCCTGCACAGGCATCAGCAATGTTTAAATGTGTACCTTGGAGGCTCACGCTAGAGGAAATGTCAAGAGCATGCTGACTGTGTAAAGGAGCATGGAATGTGCCTTGTGAGGTGTGATACTGGGAGACAGGATGTCACAGAAGCAGAGGCAGTTCATTGTTAACATCATCGTCTATTTATCTTTTTTTCTTTTAGTGTGGAAACAGTAAATGATGGGCAGTTTCATAGTGTGGAACTTGTGATGCTGAATCAAACTCTGAACCTGGTGGTGGACAAAGGGACTCCCAAGAGTCTAGGGAAACTCCAGAAACAGTCTTCTGTCAGCCTCAACACACCGCTCTACATTGGAGGTATACTGAGTTGCTCTGGACTTTGAGATCTTAACATGTCCTCTCAGAAGCAAATCATCTTCCAGCCCTTGGGGAGGACCTGCCGGGGGAGGGAGGGTAGGCGCAAACTAGCAGCTTGCCTTTCCCCTTCCTTGTTTCCACACTTCTGCTGTTCTGCATCATACTCCATAGTCCACTAGCACCCCACCACATGACAAGCACAAGCTCGCATGCCAGAGCAGGGCAGTTAACCTCAGCACAGCACAGGCAGTTTCTCTGTCATACGGCTATGGCAAGAGCAAGCTGTTTGTCATTTCTGAAGCTTTCAGCACTGGCTGGCACCAAGACGTTGTGGTTGAAGACTACAATGGAAGTGCCACAAACAGTCACTGCAAAAAACGCAAATCAATAGTCAGTAGGTTTAAATATACCATAAATGAGGTGTATTTCTGCTGTCAATTTTATAGAGGTCTAAAAATTTGGGGGGGGGAAGATCAAAACCACCAAAAGGTATTAACACACAAGCTAACTAAGAGCGTCTTGGCTAATAGTTTTATCATTGGAAACCGAATCCATAGCTTCCATATTATAAACATAGTAGAATTGACCAAACTTCAGTTAAGAGGCTTTTTTCATGTTCAGTACTGAATTCTGGGGGAAGGAGGGTCCAAGAGAGGTGGGGAACAGATGCCCAGAATAATAAGTATCCCATTGATTAGGTGTCTGGATATAAGAGACAGAATGAAGGCTGTGCTCTGCCCAGTTGACTTGGTTTTGCCAGAACCACCCCCAGCTCTATTCTGGACTGGATGTTGAAATCTCTCCCTTTCAGTGACACAGAGTTCTTGGATTTTCTACACAGCCTATTCTAAATACAAAATTCAGCAGAACAATAATAGACTCAGAAAGTCTTTGGTCTTTTTCTAACCAGCTCATCGAAACTGTAGTAGAAACTCTTACCAATTTCACTTGGTGCTGGTCAAGCCTTTTGTAAATAATTCCTTTTAATAACACATTTCTAAAAGAACCCTGACTATTGCCCTTGTAAATCAGAAAACTGGCTAATCTTGCTTTGTACAGAGCTGAACTTTCATAATTGGCTCCTATTAAGAATGTCACAGGCTATTAAAGAGCATTATGCATCAAAGATAATCTGCTGGTGAGGCCACCACAGTTTCTCCCTCTAGCACCAACCCCACACCAATTTATACACAGGGAACTTGGGATGTAATCATGTATTAAAGTTTTGTTAATGGATGAGCATTCTCAAAAGGTACCTACAAAAATGCATTCACAGGACAAATCTGAGACCTGAAATGGAGGGCTATTAGATACCAGAAGCCATGGGCTCAGTGGAGACTTTTTTTATTGCCCATTAAAATTCTTCTTGCTTCTTTCGAAACCCTCACTGTTCTGCATGTGCCATGTCTCTGCATATAGCATTCCCATGGATGCCAGCTGCCCTTCCACTTCAGACTGTTTAGTTAAAAGTAATTGATTAAATTACCCCAGAGCAACTGTTCCTAACCTACACTAAGCTTTAAGATAGACCTGAGCCTTCACATGCCCAGAACCTTGTCCATCTCTCCAAGTACGTCACCTGGCCTAGCAACTTTCCTCCTAATGCATGGTTAAACAAAGACGCTGTTTTCATTTTAAGACCATATTTAGCAGAGGAGTTACTTATGGATAGCAAATTCAGAGGCCTTATGCAGTTGAGAATGGAAGCACTTGCCTATGCTAATGAAGCTATACAGCCCAAGTGGATGTCAGCGGGGAGGGCATAACACAGCATCCAAAAGAATCTGCTGGCCACCTGAGCGTGTGAAGTCTTCCAAGTGCCCGAATAAGATTGGAGGGTTCTCACCACAAAGACTTGGCCTGGTCTCCTGAAGTGCTGTTCCCTGTCTCTAGAGTTCTCCTGCACTAGTTTTGACGGGCTGTGCGCTTACCACTCCCTGTCTTAACGCTGTGATCTAGTAATGCCTAACTATCTCGCTGTATCCCAGAGGTGGTACCTACCTGCTGGCAAGAAAAGACATTCCTAAACCTTTCAGATGGATAACTGCTATTAAACTATAGACAGAAGTAGCATTACCTAAGGACAAGAACACGTGGCCATTGACAAAAATACCTGGGCTTTTTTTTCTCTTTTTTTTGGTCATATACTTCTTACGTAAGCTTGGGCAAGTGATTTTATTTTTGTTTCTTTCTATTTCCGGAATGAGGACAATGAGACTGCACTACCTTACAAAGGTCTTATGCAAATTAATTCTTTAAAGATTATACGGGGTTGTGACAAAAGAAACATTAGCAATTATAATGTATGTATTATCATTGTAACTGTGAGTAAACCTTCCCTTTTTGGTTTTATCTGAAGGGATTCCGACCTCTACTGGATTATCTTCACTGCGCCAGGGTGCAGATAAGACACCAAATGGTTTTCATGGATGTATTCACGATGTTCGCATCAACAACGAGCTGCAGGATTTCAAGGATTTACCACAGCAGTCACTAGGAGTCCTTCCTGGCTGCAAATCCTGCAACATCTGCAAGCACGGTATTTGCCGGTCCCTAGAGAAAACAAGCGTGATTTGTGAATGTCACCCAGGCTGGATGGGCCCCCTGTGTGACCAGGAAATTGGAGACCCATGTCTTAACCACAAGTAAGCTCAAACAAATGCTGATGGGAGGGTGGAAGCTTTACAGCTAATCCATATTTCACGTTTCATCTTGTAAAACCACATCTGACTATTTTTGGAGGTGCTGGGTTCCCACGTGAAACCATTGACAGTTGTGAGTCAGCATCCATGGCAACTCTCAATTTCCACTTCTTGTTCTAATGTTGCTCACTCTCCAGATGAGCCCTTTGTCCTGGAGGAGCTAAGGTGTTAATACTGCAGGTCATACTTTCAGCTGTGACTCTACACATTGAAATCTGAAATCTCCTGTTAATGGGTACGGCTTACCTCTGAGGCGGTGAGTGCCTGTACTTATCCAGAGCAGAGCTGCCTGTGAGCAGGAGGTACATATTTAAGGGATATGCTCATGGCAGCGTTGGACCTGGTATTCAGACTAAGTCCCTGAAGACCGTTATGCACCCCAATGTGAACAGTTTTAAATTTCCCAAATAGCTGTCTTAAACATTATGCTCTGAAACACCCCTTTAAAGTGCAAGTTTAAAGGATAGCATGGAGTTGCATGCGAAGGGAGCATGAGTGTGAAGCATTCACAGTTCAAAGGCTCAACAACCACATCTTCATTAGAAACACTGGGTGAATAGCTTACTTATGGCAAGTATGCAAGGGAACAGTCCAAGGCAGACCAGCAGTCTGCATAGTTCAGTGCTGTTTCATAAGCAGATGGAAGTACTTTTGTTTTAGAGGTAATTTGGTTGCACTGTCTGTGGAAAGAGCTTTTCACAAGCACACACTTTTGACAGGTAAATCGACACAGTGAATAATCACTCTCTTAAAGGCAGAAATTTAAGTTGGCAGAGGTACCATTTTAATCTTGCTTCTGGGTCTAACTCTGCAAAGTACTGAACCCTGGAAGGTGTTGAGAAGCACCTGACAGTTTACAGACCAAACGTATAAAGACCCACGTGAAGAAACACTCAGACGCCCAAATGTTTCCTTGAATTTCCAACGTCAGCATGAAGCTGTTTTGGTTGTACAGAGAAAAATAAGGGAGTTCCAGATGTTTACGTGATGAGGGATTGTTTCTCTCGTAATCTAAGGAGGCTGATGCAATCATGAACGTAGCCCCCTTGCTAATGAAAGGAGCTGTGCATATTTTTAACACTAGCCTACTGTCCCACCTTTCATTAAATCACTTCAGCCTTTCAGAGTTGTCTCCTTAAAGCCAGGCCCTTTGTGTCTGGGGGAGTACAGTGTCCTGCTGGCAGGCATCTGCTCCAACACTCACAGATTAACCTCAGTGAGGAAATGCAGCTGTAAATAACAGGTAGTTGGTGATAACAAGAGTTACTAACTGAGCACACCTTTGGTTAGCGGGGCAGAAAATACTGGTTGATACAGCCTGTGACTCCCCTAATTGCAGTATTTTGCGTGTCTTGACCTGACATGCAAAATACATGCATTGTTTGTGCTTTTTAGTTCAAAGCTTAAAAATTAAATGTACAAGGATTCAATGTAAGCAGGGAACAATTTTAAAGTGCCAGAAAACAAATAAATAAAAATAAGAGAAAGACATGGGTTTATGTCAAGTTTTTCCTTGGCTGGATAGTGTTGCTTTCTTCCCTGTCCTCAGCCCATTCCTAGTCTGTCCCTGTCCCAGAAGTGGGGATAGTGTGAGAGAACCTGCTAAGGATCAACACCCCTCCCTGTGGTATGCCTCAGAAATACTGAAGCTTGCTGCAAACCACATGAGTGAGGGAACCCTTCAACTACAACTGTCCATGAATAAGTCTGTGCACAGCCCTTCCATAAGCGCCTTCATTTATCACACTGTTTTCATCACCTGATATTATTTGTAGAGCAATTCTGCTAAGGAAGCCTGGGCATGCAGCTTGATTGTTGGCACTTAGTTCACATGCTGATGCTGTAAATGTGAGCTGTCTTGTGTGGATGCCAAGCGTTGGTCCATGCTCACGGAGAAGCCTAATGTTTTTCAAAGAGATCAGTTAGGAACACAAATTCTAAATGTATACTCTGAACATTATCCAGTATTCACTGAAAACTCATGGTTTCTTCAGAGTGTTTGACACTGAATGGCTGTTTTTGGATTAGTATCCTGGAATTAAAGGGGCAGAAATGCCAAAACTAAACTCACCTGGGAAAAGAACTTTCACGTTTAACGCAGGCCAGCTCTAAATGCTTCTCTTTCTCCAGGTGTCTGCATGGCAAGTGCATGGTGGCCAATGTTGCTTACACCTGTAAGTGCATGGAGGGCTACACAGGCATGTACTGTGACAAGAAGAACAATTCCTCAAATCCCTGCAGGATTTTGAAATGCAACCACGGGCAGTGTAAAATTTCTGAGCATGGAGAACCCTACTGCGAATGTGATCCTAACTACAGCGGAGAACATTGTGACAGAGGTACGCTTGGCTGCGGGGCCCAGGACACTGGCCTGCTGCATTTCTGGTTGACACAGGTTTTTTTACCTCTTTTCCCTTATGACTTGTATTCGGGGGTAAATGGCAAATAGTAGAAAATAAAGCCAAGTCAGCCTCTGCAGAGCTACGTAGGGAGGAGAAAACAACCACACAACAGCTAGCCAGCTGCTGTGCAAACATATGGAAAGGGGGACATCTGTAGCGAAGGGTTTTATCCTCCGTCTCCTGAAGCCTCAAGGCTTGCTGCTCCCAGGATTCTGGTGGGATGTTTAAAGGAGAGCTTGTTGTGAGGTTTAGCCTCAGCAAACAATGACCAGTTAATTGGAGTGCTGGGAAAGGAGGTCTTACCCTGCATGCCAAGGGCTTTTATAGATGACGTGAGCAGGAACTGGAGGGCAGGAGGTATTGCTCATCTGAAGTGTCAGGAAAGATGCTCAGCTGGCTCCCTCTGATGCAGCTGGGCAGGTTTTCTGGGGAATCCCACAGATCATGCTGGACTTTCCTACTAGGGCTGGGGCCCAATTCTTCTGCCCTGACCTGAAAAGACTCACCAGAAACTCAGTGAGTTCCGTCTTCATTCCTTCTCCCTTTTTTTGTTCCTGTACAGAAGGAAGGAGCTGGCTTGTATTAGTTTTGTGCCTTTCCTGTGAATGAGCCACAGACTTTCCAAATTACATGCACATACAGCCTCACCAAAATGTATCTGGCTGCTGCAAAGTGACTGCAGAACAGCACAGACATTTTCAGGTATCCCAGATCGCTAATGTCAGGCAGAGCAGGCTGACCTTTGATCCCAGGAAGCAGACATAGTAAAACTAAGTCATATTTTGCAGCAGTATTGCAGGATTCAACACTCAGCATTCATTAAAGCACTTCCAGAAATGCTGATCAAAGCCAGCAGGCCTGCTTGGCCTCTGCCTTGTGCCGGATATTACACATTTGTGTAACACAAGCTCTGTTTTGATGGCAGGTACAAAGCAGTAAAAGATTACGGGCCTGCTCACGCCGTCTGTTTGTTTTCAATATCATTACCTGTACAGGGCTGTCTGCTGATGTTTGGGGAATATCTGGCAAAATAGTTACCACAGCTTTTTTTTTTTCCTTTACATCTCTGTTGTCTTACCAGAGAATCTCTGCCAAGGAGAGATAATTCGAGAAGTAGTCCGTAAGCAGCAGGGCTACACATCATGTGCCACTGCCTCCAAAGTACCCCGCCTGGAATGCCGCGGCAGCTGCGGCAACGGGCAGTGCTGCGTTCCTCTCCGGAGCAAAAGGCGGAAATACTTCTTCCAGTGCGTGGATGGCTCCACCTTCACGGAAGAACTGGAGAGACATGTGGAATGCGGCTGCTCAAAATGCTTATAAGCCATTCTCCAGTCTCTTGCCACTTTAATCGACTCAGAAGCGCTATCAAAATGGGACCTATTTACTTTCAGAGTGAAGAAGAAGAAAAGAATTATTAAGTATATTGTAAAATAAACAAAAAATAGAACTTATTTTTATTATGGAAAGTGACTATTTTCATCTTTTATTATATAAAGTATCACACCACTTTGGGTATATGTATCATATAGTGAGTTATTTTTACCATGAAACTTTTTTAACAGTTGTTGTAAGAAAAAAAAATTCAAAAGTTGAAAGTTAAAAAAAATATATAAAGAAAACATAGCCTAACAGGAGAAATGTGGGGGTGACTTTATATGTATGCACAATGAACAAATGTAAAGGTGTTCCAAGGACCTGCCACAGAACTGATATGGGCTGAAGGAATCTCCGAGGCGCTGGGTGGGTCTCCTAAGAGAGCGGATCCCCATGACTGACAGCCATCTTGCCTGCTCAGGCACGGTGAGAAGGCCTCCCCCTCCGCCCCTTGCTCTGCCTAACACTGCCGACGCTGTTTTGTTCCTGTACAGTGGCTCCGCTTGCTATTCTTGAACTGGTTCCCTATAGCACGTAGGCACTGCTGTAGCTTAAGACTAACTACATTATTTGACTATTGTTATACTATAATACATTTTTTGCTGTGTATGTTGTATTTATCTGTGTTCACATTATATTCTTCAGCAACTGTATCTATAGAGCACAGGCAGCATTATCCAAAAGAAGGGGACGAAGGGAAAGGAAGCAGGGAAATATATGTTGCTTTGGGAAATTTGGGGGCAAAATGTGAAATAAGTGCTAAGTAATGCCTAATAAATGACACAGTACTTTTGTGTAAACTCCTCAGCTATGTTATTTCCCAAGTTTGTGCCTTCTTGCTCCCAGCCTTGAGCCTTTTTTTGTATATGAAATATAAGGAATGCACTGCTACATAGTTTGTCACGCCTTGACACTTTAACTTGCAAAGGTTGTAAAGAGCATGAAAGTATCGCAGGTGCCTGAACGTACCTGCAGCATAATGGCTTTTACTGTCACTCGAGCCATGGGTGTAAGCTGGGCTGTAGCTGCCTGTTCATCCGCACTCTGGTACCGAGCAGCTGGCTACTTTTCCACAGCTTTGTAAACGAGCAGAAGTTGCACTATATCCATGTGAAGGTGTATTCAGCCAACATTTGTCCACCTTAGCAGCACTCTCTTCTCTGCACAGGGAGAGACGTCACAGCTCCATCCTGTCCTGTTCTCTCATTTGGTGCAGAGTGACCAATTCAGCCGAAGCTTTGCCACCTGCACTGCTTCATATGCTGCACTTGTGTCTCCCCAAGGACTCCCGTTAACTTTAGCTGTGTTCAGAGCAAATGCTGAATAGGAAATGGAAATCAATGCAGGGATAAATTCTCACTGTGAATGTGAGGCAAAAATTGACTCTGGGAGAGAGTTTGGTTTTCAGAGGGTTTTTGGCAGGGCTGCCTTTCAGGGTCAGTGCAAAGAGTACCATGGATAGCTTGATGTTTCTCTTACTATAAGTTTCAAACATACCCATCAACAACTGTTCCATTATCAGGGTAATTTCTTTCTTTCTTTCCCTCCTACAGCAGGTATTATGGTCCTTTCTTCAATTTTTCTTTCTCTGAGAGAGGTGAAGTCAGAGGTGATTCCAAGCAGCCATAAGCTCCTTTTTGGAATGCTCACTGGTGTCACCAAGAAGATTTCAGATCAGGGTCTTCAGCAAAGGATGAGTAGGAAAGTTGAATAAAGTAAACGGGGCTTTTGTTTGACTGGGGCTTTGGAAAGATGCGCAGAATGCAACCTTGCTATGACAAGTATAAATGTTTATTTCCCATTAAAGAAAAGTTACCATCTAGCTGTCACACAACCAGCAAGCTCTAACGTGCTTAGTGTTCTTCTGTTACGTCAACCTCTTCTTAACTGCAGCAGTTCATTCATATTTCTTTGTTACTGCTAGAGCAACTTGAGCAGAAGGGATATAATCAATATAAAGGTGTCTCGCAAAATAAATATCAGTATGTGAGGCCTGCAATCAGTGAAGCATAAAAAAAATCACTAGTTAATGTGCCAAACTCTGACTGAAACAGTACAGCTCAAGAGCCAGGGAAAAACTAACCCTGGTTGCAAGTACTATGGGCTGCTTTTTATTTTGAATATAACGTCAGAAGCTCATAGCAGCTGGAGTTTGTGGCGTACAAAAAAAAAAAAAATCGCCCAAATCCACAACCTACAGGTTTTCAAAATTTGTGCAAGTAGCTGCAGACACTCGTGCAAATATGTGCCTGGCACACCACTACCATTGATGTTTCATTCCTGCTTAAAACACTTCAGTTTCTGAGGAAGCAGCTACTATGGTGCCAGGCAGAAGAAATCTAGACTGAGCAGTGGCTTACAAGCCCTCCGTGTGCTCTCCTGCACGACCCGTAGCCACTGAACAGCCAAGGCCTGCAGAAACACAGCCCCTTTTGAACACCATCCAAAACTGTTCACCTTGTCCTTGAGCAGCAACATGTACGAGAGAGAAGGTGACGTTTACTCATGGCCTCGCACCGGCTGGAGGGTGCTTTAAAAGGAATGACCTTGACCGGCAAGGGCAAAAACCATCAACATCCAGTTAACACATCACTCTGGGATATTTTTTTAAGCAAAGCCTTTCAGCAAAGCGACCAGCAACAACTCAGCAAGGCTGGCCCTGTTCCTAGCCCTTTTCTGTCATGGCACTTCAATGTTAAGTGTTGGGATAAAGAACTAAGAATATCTATTTTGTAACCAAATGATGCAATTTTTGTATGCTTTTAGGCAGCACTTGCCATTGGATAGTGATGCTTTATGTCAATGATTCTCTGACTTGCTATAGAATTATTTTATGTTAAGAATAAAAAGCATTCAGATGTGCCGAAAATGTGAGGTTAACTGAAGTGTAATTAGCTCTGAAAGTTCCTCTGTAACCTGCCTAATGTTACAATAGATTTCAAGAACTGCAGGTACAATGCAGTAGTTTTTACCTCTATAAAGTTTTAATATAAAGTGAAGAAAGATGCTTACCCTTAAAAAATGGCAATGCAGACTGGTGTGAACTGATGTATTTTATTAATAGATTCTCATTGTGATCTAAGTTTAAATAAATTGTTGGGTTATGGAAGATTGTAACAGACCTTGTGATGCGGATTATTTCTGTGTGTATTTGAGGTGTTGAGTCTGACCTTTTAGAGTACATGAGGTAACTCACAGAAAGTGATGGGGGAACTACAAGTACCCCTCTTGGACAAATCTAGTCAGGGAATGGCTGTAGTTAAATGTAGCATGAACAGTGGTTACACATTTTCATGGCATGACAACCTAATCTTGTAGGAGTCTTACACACACAGATTAACCAAGCCACACAGTTTTTTGTGCCTGGGCACTTTCTTCAGTTAAACACTTTATTTGCTGCTTTTTTTTTTTTTTTTAACCACTTGAGAAAGGCCTGGAGCAAAAATACACTCATTAACTATTGGCAACTGGGGTTAGAGGAGGTCTGACTGAGGAAATGGAAGTCACATAGCCAATGCTGGATGACAGGGATCTCATGATGTCCTGACACACGTATAGTCCAAGTTTGCTGCTGCCTCTCTGTAGCTGGTTATTATTAGGGCCCCAGATGTAACAGCCCTCTTCTGTCCATTGCATTCCAGCCTTAGCATAGAGTAAACCAAATCTCCCACCTAGTCTTCAGCCTTCCCTTACCCATGCCCCTACATAACACCCACATATTGCTAATTATGCTTCCAGCTATGACCCTTAGCATTGCCTTTGCCATTCCATGCAAAACTGGTGACAGCACTCAGCCAATAAAAACACTCAACTTTAATGAGCATCATTAAGCCTGAACTATGTAGGTTAATTATATAATTGCAGCAGATGGCAGCATATTCACCTAAAGCACACCCAGCTGGGCCCACGAAAAATGCTGGTGGGGAGCTGTTCAAAAATTTCTAGGTGCTGGCTGAAGTAACTGGTTTCTGCAACAGTTACTTGTATTGCTGGTGGCTTTGCAGCACATGGGTTCCTCGGCGAGTATTCAAGCAACGGCAGCCCAAGGATATAATCGTCTTGTTTGTTCTTCTGCTGGCGGTGTTCTGGGTGTCGCTTTATAGCCATTGGTCTGAGGCAAACAATGCAGAGAAATGGTCTCTCTCTCCTTCTTTTATCTCTGTTTTTTTCTAGCCAGCAGTGAATAGTTGGATAGTGTTGCTGTTTGCAGGGTGCTTGGTTGTGGTTTTTGCATTGTCCTCTGGGGTCCTGTCACTTCTGGTCTCTGTGACCTCTTTTATGAGTTACCTCCCAATTCCTACTTCAGCTTACACAGGACAGCCTCGCCGTTCTGTGGGCTAGGCAGGTGGAACTGGCTTCGTTTTGCCAAGCCTAAGGCGCTCTTGAGGAAGCCCTTCGACTTAAGGCCCAGTGAGATGTCAGACTGGGTGGCAAGTCCAGGAGTGTTTTCCAGGATATGCCCTATAGCTTTTGAGGACAGCTGAGGTGAACATCAAATGAGGTGCCCCAAACCAGCCCTTGGGCCCCACCGCTGAAGGAGGACAGGAGACCAGATAGCATACTATCAGCCACTGGCAGGAGCCTTCATGTTCTGTGGTGCCCACCAGCATCCTCCAGCTCTGCTAGCCAAGGCCCAGAGCCGGCCCATCTCTGCCCCATGCCGGGGCCTGACCCTGGTGCCCTGGCATTGCTGCAGGCCCTGCTGGCGTGGCCTCTGCCACCCTCGCCGCGGGCCCCAGGCGAGTCACGTCCCCCGGCTTGGCGAAGCTCTGTCTCGCTGCCACTGCCGGGCGGGCGGCCGCTTGTCCCTCACGTGTCGGTAGGGGTGCTAGGGGCACAAAGAGAGCGCGGGAAAACGCCGCGACCGGGCAGCCCCTCCAGCCCCCCGGCGCGAGGCGCGGCGCTGCGCGGGGCCCGCCAGCAGGTGGCGCCGCAGGGCGCGGCGCGTCCCGCTCCGCTCGGCGTGGGGCTGGGGCCGGGCCGGGCCGGCGGGAAGCGGGACGGAGCGGGCCGGGCCGGCGGGAAGCGGGACGGGCCGGCGGGAAGCGGGCCGGAGCGGGACGGGCCGGCATGGAGCGGGACGGAGCGAGACGGGCGGGCTTAGAACGAGACGGGCCGGCATGAAGCGGGATGGAGCGGAACGGAGCGGGCCGGGCCGGCATGAAGCGGGACGGAGCGGGATGGAATAGCCTGTTTCAGTTGGAAGGAGCCTACAGCCATCATCCAGTCCAACCACCCGACCCCTTCAGGGCTGACCAAAAGTCACAGCGTGTCAGGAAGGGCACTGTCCAAATGCCCCTTATCCCCTGGCAGGCTTGAGGCATCAACCGTCTCGCTAGGAAGTCTATTCCACTGCTTGGCCGCCCTCCTGGTACAGAAATGCTTCCTAACGGCCCGCCTGAACCTTCCCTGGTGCAGCTTTGAAGCATTCCCATGCACCCCATCCCTGGATCCCAGGGAGAAGAGCTCAGCACCTCCCTCCCCACATCCTCTCCTCAGGAAGCTGTGGAGAGCAATGAGGTCGCCCTGCAGCACCTTTGCTCCAAACTAGAGAAGGCCAGAGTCCTCAGCTGCTCCTCATAGGAGATATGTATATGTAATACATGTTTGTTTCTGGGGAGTTTTAAATAATAATTTCTTGGGGTTTACTGACCCTGTGCCATTGACTTCCTAGCATTGTTCATGTTGGTCCTGTGAGGGAAGGAGCTCCCGCTGTCCCCATGAACTGCAGCTCGGTGTGGGGTCACTGCCCTCAGAAGCCCGCATTTCACCCCAGGAATCTGCAGGAATTGGCAGCAGGAGGATGACCCTACCGAGCCCCAGGAGGGCATGTGCGAGATCTGAGAGGGTCCGGCACTCCATGGGCACCATCCCGCGGCGGCAGGACGATGGCTTTATGTGCTGGCACACGGGGCAGCCAGTGCCTACGCACTGCAGCGGCCTCAGGACAGCCTTACAACCGCAGTGTCATGAGGCTGCGGTTGTTGGTGCCAACGCTTACAGAATAACAACTGATTCTGCTATTTCTAGCTTAATTCTGCTGCTGTTTGTGCACACACGCTGAGGCATAAGCACCGTGGGCCTGTGGCGTTTGTTACCCTGCAGTGCTCTACTCCAGGCTGGAAGGTGCGCACCCATGCAGCCCCTGATACCTCTTGTCTATGCAAGAAAGCTCAGCTGTTCCCCCAAGTACCTCCAGCCCTCAGCAAGCCCTGCAGGCAGCATGTAGCAGAGCACACACGGTACAAGCAGTACTTACCAGTATGAAGAATCTTAAATTTACCCCATGAAGCGTTGGGGCTTGTGAGACCGTAGTCTCACAAGCAGGAGGAACAGAAGTTGCTGCGAGACGTGCAGTTTGGCACCTTGTTCCTTCTCCTTTCCCAGGCTTCTGTGCTTGCAAAGCAAAGTGGTGCTCAAGCCAGTCTGTGGATGACACTGCCTTCCCCTACTGTCTACGACTCTTGTCCCTGTGGCACAAGGATCACTCCCTTTCTGTAAAAATAATCTTTTGCAACTGCTATGTCTTACCTGGGGAGCAGTGCACACCCTGCCTCAGAGATGTGCAGAAAGGAGGAAAGAGGTTTAAATGAGTCCCACAGGATCAACAGCTTTTGTGCTCAGAGGATAGCTCGAAACTCACAGGAAATCAGTCCACTATGTTTTCAGTGGTCCACAGTCTCCCAGCAAATCTTCTACCAGCAGCATTTAACCAGGTCACTCCTCTGCTGTGCCTCACCTGCAGAGGACAGGTGAACCTGGACCCTGTGCCACTCCAGGCAGCCAGCTGTGCGCTGCTATCCTGTGCTCCTGCACTGGCACCTTTATCCTGCCCCACAACCTTGCCGCCAGCGCTGAGGGCCACATCCTGCACTAGCGCAGGGGATGAATTTCTGCAAAAACAGAAAAAGCCAGAACTTAGGTACAGGTTTCACCACCCTGGCAAAACAGCACGAGGCTTTGGCCCAGCGCAGGGTTATTCCTAGCTTCATCCTTGGAAACTGCTTCATCTGAAACTTAAAAATACAGCAGAAGAAATTACACACGGCAGACAATGAACATGAAACTTCTCACTCAAGGAAACAGAAATTTGAGAAGTGACAAGCAACTGAAGCCGCAGTCCTCCACTGAGAAGGTTGTCAATGACAACACTTTGCACTCAGAGCCAGGTTACAGGAACCAAATACCACAAGGTAATTTACACCGAGGCTTTGCAGCACACAGATACTAGCATGCTTTCACCTACCATGTGATAAGAGCATGCACAATAGGTGGTTACTATAGAGGAGCTTAAATTGCCTTAATTAGACACAGGTATATTTTGCACCTCTTAAACTGCCCTAGTGTCTTCTGAGTAAAGTACTCATTGGAACTGAATTTGGCAAGGGATGCAAAGAATAACTAGAAAGGCTTCTACAGGGACATCAACCAGAAAAGGGAAGTCAAAGAAAGTGTACCCCCCGCTGATGAACAAGAATGGTGGCCTAGTATCAGCAGGCAAGGAGAAGGCTGAGGAACTCAATACCTTTTTTCCCCCTCAGTCTTCACTGTTCACCTCTCTCCTCACCCCTCCCAAGCTGATGGACCACAGGATGGAGACCAGGGGGATAAAGCCCCTCCCACTGTAAGGGAAGATCAGGTCGTAACTGCCTGAGGAACCTGGATATACACAAGCCTATGGGACCTGATGAGTTGCATCCCAGAGTCCTGAGAGAATTGGCTGGTGTAGTTGCCAAGCCACTCTCCATGATATTTGAGAAGTCGTGGCAGTCAGGTGAAGTCCCTGGGGACTGGAAGAAGGGAAACATTGTGCCCATCTTTAAAAAAGGGTAGAAAGGAGGACTGGGGGAACTACTGTCCTGTCAGCCTCACCTCTGTTCTTGGGACGGTCATGGAACAGATCCTCCTAGAAGCTATGCTAAAGCACATGCAGGACAGGGAGGTGATCTGAGGCAGCCAGCACGGCTTCACGGAGAGCAAGTCCTGCCTGACCAACCTAGTAGCCTTCTATGATGGAGTGACTGCATCAGTGGACAAGGGAAGAGCTATGGATGTCATCTATTGGGACTTCTGTAAGGCCTTTGACACAGCCCGCCCCTGCATCCTTCTCTCTAAACTGGAGACATACGGATTTGATGGGTGGACTGTTCAGTGGATGAGGAACTGGCTGGCTGGTCACATCCAGAGGATAGTGGTCAATGGCTCAATGTTCACATGGAGACCGGTGATGAGTGGTGTCCCTCAGGGGTCCGTACTGGGACCAGCACTATTTAATATCTTTATCAATGACATAGAGGGATCAAGTACACCCTCAGCAATTTTGCAGATGACACCAAGCTGAGTAGTGCAGTTGACACACCAGAAGGAGAGGGTGTCATCCAGAGAGACCTGGACAAGCTGGAGAGTTGGGCCTGTGAGAACCTCATGAGGTCCAACAAGGCCAAGTGCAGGGTCCTGCACCTGGGTCAGGGCAACCTCCAATATCAATACAGGCTGGGGGATGAAAAGATCGAGAACAGTCCTGCAGAGAAGGACTTAGGGGTACTGGTGGATGAAAAGGTAGACATGAACAAACAAAGTGTGCTTGCAGCTCAGAAGGCCAACCGTACCCTGGGCTGCATCAAAAGAAGCGTGGCCAGCAGGTCGAGGGAGGTGATTCTGCCCCTCTACTCTGCTCTGGTGAGACCCCACCTGGAGTGCTGCATCCAGCTCTGGAGCCCTCAGCACAGGAAGGACATGGAGCTGTTGGAGCTCGTCCAGAGGAGGACCACAAAAATGATCCAAGGGCTGGGGAACCTCCTCTACGAGGACAGGCAGAGAGAGTTGGGGTTGTTCAGCCTGGATAAGAGAAGGTTCCGGGGCGACCTTATTGCAACCTTTCAGTACTTAGAGGGCTTATAAGAAAGATGGGGACAGAGTTTTTAGCAGGGCCTGTAGCAACAGGACAAGGGGTAATGGCTATAAACTAAAAGAGGGTAGATTTATGTTAGATGTAAGAAAGAAATTTTTTACAATGAGGGTGGTGAAACACTGGAACAGATTGCCTGGAGAGGTGGTAGATGTCCCATCCATGGATACATTCAAGGTCAGGTTGGACGGGGCTCTGAGCAACCTGGTCTAGTTGAAGATGTCCCAGCTCACTGCAGGGGGGTTGGACTAGATGACCTCTAAAGGTCCCTTCCAACCTAAACCATTCTATGATTTTACGATTCTATGAATTGTTGGGGGCTTGGGGAGGGGGTACTTTGGGTTTTTTTACACTATATAGAGGTAAATACCAAAGTATGGTTTAAGGCATTAAGATCCAGAGAGGTCAAGTTGGCCATAACAATAAATAAATGAGATTCTAATATAGCAATAAAACAATTTTTGTCTTGCCCCAAAACATCTTTGTAAGTAATACTCGTTTAAAACAAAAAGTGCTCGCCTTCAGGTATGTCATTCATATGGAACCCTCTCACATGGTTTCATTCCACACAGACACTGTGTAGTACTTCAGGATGGTCATTAACAAGTATAGCTTGGAACTGGTTATATAAATATATGTATGTATATAGCCATTCATACATTCACCTTCAGATTTATTTATTCTTACTTATGGGGTATTCAACACAACATGCTGGCTGATGTACAAATGACTGCAATCTAAAAGTGCTCATAACCTATAAATCAACTTGATCTGCAAATTAAGGAATGTTCTGAGCCTCTCACAGGCCAAACTTCTAGTTTGAGCTAAACCTTTGCTCTGAGGTGGACTAAAGATAGGTAGGAGTTGAGCTTGGCTTGTTTGTTTCACATATTCTGCCTTAGCTGCGATGAGGTTCAGCTAAAGCATGTCACCTTCTTGTGAAGCAGTACTTAAACTGACCTTTCAGATTTGCTGAGCTTGTTTTTAATTGAACAGCCCTCTGGTCATTAATTACCAGAGTCCGTTATTTATTCACATTTTTTACACGGGGATATGAATTAAGGTTGACTAAATAAATAGCTTAAAGTAGACATCCAGTGTATTCAAATTCAGAACTTGCTCCTCAGAAACCCAGGTACAAAATATTTGGTTTTGTCCCTGACCAAAGTCAGAGACTAGGAAAGCAATCACCAAATTGCATTGCTGGAAAGGGAAGATTATAATTTCTGCAGTGGAAGGCTGGGCCAGGAAGTTTTCTGCCTGTTTCAGGAGAGCAGGAATTGGGCAGCTCTAAGGCTGTAGACGAGGTTTTTCTTGTTTTTCTGGGTTGCATGTATATGTTTATTACTGGCACTTCCGTGTGATGGCATTTCATTTCTCCTGGAGTTGGAAGGTGTGTAGGAAACACAGAGTGCAGGCGCTGGAAAAAATGCCTCAGAATTAAGGTACAGATAAATCTCACTGCAGATTTGTTCCCCACCACCACCAGAGATGTCTGCACGACACCAGATAGCTCATTTTACACAAAACATTCCACACTGCATAGTCTGGTGACAGGAAATTAAAGACTGTGTCTTACAATCACAGTGTACGTTTATGAACGGGCAGTACTTAACTTCCAGGTAGCAGCTCAATTCTTGTATGCCTTCATATGTATGTAAATGCTTCTGTTTAAAATTTCAATAGTAAACTACATTGCAGTGAAAAACCGCAAAGCCACACCAAAATTTCCTCTCTTTAAGAATAACACATGGTAATTTCCACAATTACATGCAGCTTACAGGAAGAGAGTTTTGCAGCCTTGTTAATAGCCTCTTAACTTCCTTTAAAGGACAAGAAGTGAAAATTAAGACTTCAGACTAAGTTTTCCAAATACAGGCATTTCAGAAAGGAAACATGATAAATGAGAGGTGGCATCCACGTGAGAATTTCAGCTTTTTTAAATGTAAGATTCCAGATGAAAATGAAGAAGAAATCCTTTTATGACAGGTTTTAGGATGACACCCAACAAAATACCAATGCTCAAAGCAGACGCAGAACCCCAAAATGAGGCATCTGGGCTCCCTCATTGTGCTCAAAGGTGGTCAGCATGGAAGAAAAACTCTGCTGGATCTACTGAGCAGGAACTGAGGACAGGTCTACATCTGAACTCTTCTAGGGCTGTGAGCAAACACTGTCCTCTTCTGGGACCCTTTCCTGAAGAAAGGTAGTGACCAGGACTCAGCAATGGTCACTTGGTATGGCGTAAAAAGTTTTCTGATATGTATTTAGGGGCAGTAGGGGAATGGAGGATGAAGAGGTGGTGGTTCTTCTTTCTACACAATAGGTTCGTGAGTAAACCACTTGCCCAGGATTTGAGGATTTAGTCTTTCCTTGGTTTGTGAAGGGTGGCTTCAACAGAGACCTTTGCTGAAGCAGAACTCCAGACACATCAGGAAACTTCAGCTTCCAAGACAAACTGCCCAAATCCTCCTTCTGGATCATAGCTTTTAGATCCACCCTAGGTCACAGGAATTGATCTAGAATTACATGGCACCTTATCACAAAGCTGGGGGGGTGGGAATGGCTGTCTGCTCCATTATGGGTTCTTGCTGGAAAACTGAGTCGTGAGCAGTAGTCAGACAACTCGCCGTGTCCTGCCACCGTCAGCAGGCTTCCCTCTAGCTGCCGACGGTAACAAGAGACTCCATAACACTCGTAACGGGGCATTAAATGTCAGCCTATCTTTGCACTGTGTGAGGAAAAACTTCCTAAGGACTGAAGTTATTAGTGTGGTTTTTGGAGTCCAGTCACCAGCAAATAAAAAGAGCAATTTCCTAAACTGCTTCGGGTGTGTAATTGCGTAAGCACTTCCAGTCACAGTCGAGGGAAATGAAAAGCAAACTTCAGCGTCCTTTATTTACCGCCAAAGCGCGTTCATGTGGTACCTGTACCTCAGAGGTAGGCCGAGGATGAGCTCTGGGGCGGCACCAGCTTAGTCTGACATCCCGGTTCCCCAGAGGCAGCTGCCCTGGCAGCACAGGTGTCTCTCGCCCTGCCCTCTCTTTGGGGGCCCCCTCTTGCGCGCCCCGCTTCCAGACTACCAAGGCGACCGTCGTGGCGCGGTGGCCGCGACCAGTCTGGCGAAGGGACGGCGGGGAGCCCCGGCCGCCTCAAAACTGAGAGGAACCGCGCTCCCGCCTCAGCGCGGGCCCCGCCCCGCGTCCGGCCGTGGCGGCTCCCGATTGGCGGCGGGCCCATGGGGTGACGGGCGGACGGACGGGCGGAGGCGCCGCGCAGCGCGCCGGGAGCTGTAGGCGCGGCACCGTGCGGCGGGGCGGGGCGGGGTGGGTGGGGCAGGACTGCGGCTACCGGCACCGCCCCGTGACGGGGCGGGGGGCAGCGCTGCGGCAGCAGCAGCAGCAGCAGCAGCAGCAGCAGCAGCAGCAGCAGCGGGAGCGGCGGGGCGGGCACGCGGGAGCCGGGCGCCGCCTCGCCCCCATTGTGTGGCGCGGCCGCGGCTCCCCGGTGCCGGCCGCCATCTTGTGCCGGAGGGGGTCCGCGCCGGGACCCCGTGTCCGTCTCGGCAGGGGCCCCGGGGCCGCCCTCCTGCCGAGAGGAGCCGCGGTGGGCAGCCCCTGCGCGCCGGCCGCGCCCCAGCGGGGCCTCCCCCGCGCCTTCGTCCCCGGAGGCCCATCTCCCCGGCCGCTGCCGTTGCCTCGAGGCGGCGGGAAGAGCTGCCCTCCGCGTCGAGGCGAGCCGCGGCGGCCGCGGGACTGATGCTCGGCCTCTGGCGGCGGGAGGCATCCGCCGCGCCCGGCTGGGCCTGAGGGCCCCTGCGCGCCGCCGGCCGCCCCGTCTCTCCGCCTCAGCCCGGAAGCCGATGCCGCCGCTGGACCAGCACCTGCCCGGGCCCCGGGCGTAGCGGTGGGCGCTGCCAGCGGCGCTCCCGAGGAGGCGGGTGCCCGCCGCCCACCGGCCGCGGATCAGGAGACCGAGGGCCAGCCCCCCGGAGCCGCCGCCGCCGCTGCCCGCCCCATCAGGCGAGGGGCAGGAGGCCCAGCCCGAGCGCGGCGCCGCGCCCCGCCCGCCCCTGCCGGCAGGCGCACCGGGCCGCCGCCGCGCCATGAAGATCAAGGATGCCAAGAAGCCGTGTAAGGCCGCGGGCTGCCGCTGGGCGCCCCGTCGGGGTCGGGGCCGGGAGCGGCCCGGGGAGCCGTCGGGGCTGGGTGGGGTGCGGCGGCCCAGGGAGCCGGTGGGGCGGGGGAGCCGCCGGCCCAGGCGCTGCTCGCTCCTGCGCCTCCTGTGGAAGTGGGGGTTCGGAGTTCGGGTCACCTTCGGTGGTGGCGTTGGAAGGGCTTCTGTCTGAATAGAGAGTAATATTGTCGGTGTTTGGAGGATGGGTGCTGGTTTTAGTGAAGATGGCAGCGAACCAGTGTATTGAACACGTGTGCAGGCTGCTGCAGTTGCTACAGTTTTGTTTTTTAAGGACTGATCATCTTTTGATTTTTTTTTTCTTAGAATATTAGTTAATAATTGGCCACGAGTCTTTCATTATAGTATACTGAATGCTCCCCTCTAGTCAGCACAGCTGCAATAATACATCTTTCTGTTTATTATTTTGGATTACTGTATGGTTTTTTGGAGGGCACAAACATGGGTCAGGCTCAAGTGAATGCAAACAAAATGTCTAAGACTACTGGCACTTTTTTGCAGGAAGAGGGATTTGGGTTGGGTAGAGTTAGTCTACATACAAGCAGTGTTTTCCCAGTATAACAGATATACAGCTGTACAAGTCAACACACCTCTCAAACTTCCACAGGTGTACCTTAGCTGAAAGGGATGCAGGTATTACTCCGCTAAGTTAGGCTATTTTTAATTAGTCATCATACTTAAAGGCTTATTTTCAGGGTGAGTTACTGTATGGAAAAAATGGCTAGCCCTAAAGAGCTAGGCCTATGCTTATCCTCAGTCACATGACATGCCTGCCTAATGAAGAGTATACAGCTAAGTGTATTGAAAGTTTATATTTTAAATATATTGTTTGGGCATCCCAGCAAGAAGAAAATCACCAACCATATTTGATGCAAGTAGCTCTAGAAATAGCTGTAAACATGAAATCGAGTTTGGCTGTGAAAATACTTTATTCCTTATGGTGCGTTAAGGAAACCCTAAATATGTATCTTGTAGCACACAGCCATCATCTCTTATTAGTGCCAGTGTGTGGAAATTGCTGAATTGACTGTAATCATGTTTATGAATAATACAGTTCAGACAGCATTTTTTTCCCCGGTATAATACTTAAGGAGTGATACCAAGACTCTGAAGCAGTAATTGGCTGTAAGATGTTGTAGTGGTTTGGTAATGTAAAATGGTGGGAGTATGGCTGCTTCTACTACAGAAACCTGATTTTGGGAGTGTCTGCTGGGCCTCAAGGACTCTGATCTGTCGTGGTGGATTTCAACCTCATGTTTAAATAACAATGCCAAATGTTACCAAAAAGTTTCAACTGCTTAAATATGCTAAATTTGTAGTTGCACTCTTCCAGTTCTTGAACCTGAACTTCGATGTTGGTTTTACGATGGGAATCAGAAACAATTGGAACTGTGCAAAAAGTGGAGGGGAAGAATACAGTGTCAAACTACCTTGTTCATTTCATCTTGACTCTTTCACATATTTTGAAGCCAGTGGCTTTTTTAAAGGTCATAGCACTTGGTTTCTTAGGGTAATGAACTTTAGACTCATTCTGCAGATCTCTGCTTGTGGTCAGCCACACTGACTGAAGTGGGAGAGCCCCTGAATGTTTGAAGAGGAGCAGATCCACAAAAGACTGAAGATGAAAACCAATGGACTTTTCCAGGGACTTTGGTGCCCAAATACTGCTGTCCATTTGGCTTATATGCTCAAATTGACCTGAAATCTGAGTTGGGCTCAAAATACCACTTTTAGACTGTCTAGTTACAAATTATTTGGCTAAGACAGTTGTAGATGCTTTTCAATACAATTGCTGAATGGGTATACATTCCTTAGGTGAAGTGAGTATTTAATCATCTGTGTTGCAGCCAAATTTGATGCAGGGGAGAAATGGTTAATTGTTACTTAACAAGAGGTCATTAGTCTGTTCTAAGAGCCTGCAGAGTGGAACTGAGAAGATTGCTTTAGCCTACCTGTACTTCTGTCTGGGATGTTTAGCATCATGGAAGAAAGTGTGATTGCACTAAGTGCCACGTCTGTCATAAGAGTGGTGAGGATGAAAGGGACACATCTAGAAAGTTCAGAATTTCTGGTGGGGATACACTGCCTAGACATGCTTCTGCAGTCATCCCTTTCAAATCTTTTCACCCACCTAGTGCTGATGCTACTTCGTTGTTGTAAGAACAGCGCAAAATGCAGCTGAATTTATGGAACGTGGCTTCTAAGATTGACTGTCTTGAAAGAGTCTAGCAAAGGGTTATTTAAATTTCTTCTGCAGGTGATGGGAGGTGACAGGTATTTTAAAGGAGGATAACAGAAATTCAAATTAGGGAAGCCTTATATGAAGTGGTTAGTGTAGCAGTGGAAGCTGGAGAGGTTGTGGAGTCTCCATCCTTGAAGGATTCTTCAAAAACTTCAGAGGTCTTCAAGTCTTGGCTGGACAAAGTTGCAGCTGACCTCATCTAGCGCTGGCAATTTTCCTGCTAATGTGACTGAGAGGTTGGGCTAGATGACCTCTGGAGGACCCTTCCAACCAGCAGTTGTGCAATAGCTCTTGTGAGGAATGGCTATAGGGAAGAATGGCTGGCTCTCCTAAGAGAAACTTCTAAAGGTTTTTTGGGGGTGGAGGTGATAAATGTGAGAGCAGAGAGTCTTGCAGAATGGCTCCTGTGTGAGATCTGCCTAAAGGGAAGAAAGCAGCCACTCATTCAGAGAGGACTCTTCTTGTTGGCAGGGGAGAGGAGGAAAGTGGCAGTGTGCTGTGCTCTTCAGGGGAGGTGGAGTGCTTCACCTTGGCTCTGAAGTGTAACAGACTGCTGAAGGAAAGGCAAAGGCTTTTAACATTTAGTACGCAGCGTATGTTACTTTTTACAGTTTTTCTTTTGTTAAAAACAGTTTGAGAACAAATGCCTACATTTCCCTTTAGGTGAATTGAGACACATTAATGTATGAAAGTACATAGGAGAGACTTGCAGAATGATGTATCAACGTAAAGAAAAGATGAAGCTTATTTTCTCCGATGTGGTTTTATGGACACATGTAGTCACTGTGGACACAGTGATCCCATGCAGGATTTGTGTAGTAAAATGGATGAAAAATCCATTTAGGTTGCTGGAGAATCTTTATTTAAATTGATTTTTCTGTTCATAGAACTTGCTGCTTATCTTGTGGTATCCTAGCATTTTCTTATTAGTCCTTGAAAGCTGATTGTTAGCCCATAGCTGGTGTTACAGGCTCTCATTTCACTGCAGTTGAAAAAAGCATTTCTAATGATGTGTTAATACTGCCAGGCACAGTTTATACTGTGTTTGCATCTGTGTTAGATTACACATCTGTAAGTGTTAGATTATGCCTCTGCATGCTGTATCTCACTAATAAAAACACCTATCCCCAAAGAGATGCTGCTGATATGTCAACAAAATTAACAGAATGAGCAAGGAGGGACAAGATGAAAGCAGTGATACTTTGTCTTGTGTTAGCTATACATGGTATCCTCTTCTAGATGTGATAAACCTGATGAAGAGCAGTTACAGTAATTGCCGATTGCCACCTGTTCTCCCACTGGTGAACGTGGCCTCTCTGTAGTGTGATTAGAGGTGGCTGAGTGGGAAAGTGTGGTGAGTTTACAGAGTTTGATGGAGAAGCTTTCCCATGTGGGAAATGGGATGATGTGACAGTGTATGTCTGGTACATTTAATCTGAATGTTGATTCTGTCCAGCCCAAATCTATTTTGAGCTGAACCTGAGATATTTGAACCAAAAACCTGTTAGAAAACTAGTTAAGCAGAGAAACTCTCCCATGTCTCAGGAGCTAAGTACACTTGATGTGCAGTTTTGCTCTATAGAGGCTCATAGGCACACATCTGTGTAACATGGGTACAGCAAAGGCTCTTTGCTGCCTAGCCATCAGGGTAATCCCACTTGACTTAGCAGTTCAACAGCCTTTGTGTTTTCTCTTAACTTGTCCCATTGGACACATGAGCTACCTTAGACTGCTAGCTGGTTTCGGTGTTAGAGTTTACCATTAATTCTGCTTTGTGCAGATGTTTTAGGGAAATACTAGAAGTGTAAGAAAGTGTGCATGTACATAGAGGAAAATGCATTTGGAGAAACTGCAAGATACATTGAGTTTAAGTTTCTATGTTTATAAACACTAAGTGTGTAATAGTTCAGTATAACTTTATAAGGTTGACTTCTTTGTGTTGTCAGTAATCAGGTAAGAATGGGGTCAAGGTTAGTTTTGTTATCAAAGGCTGTATGCTGAGCTGAATTAAAAGATAAGTTTTGTGCATCAGAACTGGTGATGCTGTGTATTTTCATAAAGAACTATTGCAGTGCTGACAGAAGTAAACTTAAGTTTTCATGTGATTTTATGATAATTTTCCTTTCTTGTCTTTCAAGCCAATACAGAATCACGAACTGCAGCACACTTTGGCAGTTGTTCCCCAAGCCACGTTTGTACTTGAAGTGCAACAATCTTAAGTTCTAATAATATGTAAACTTTCTTACAAAGATGACATAAAATCTGGTAGCCTGTTCTCTGACACTGACAGATGCAATTTTTTTTTTATGGTGCAAAAATCCCCACTTAAATTAGGAGGTAGCTACTCTTCTTTGAAGGTTAGTTCTTGTTAGTTTAATGCAGGATTGACCCAGACTGTTATTTTATCTTACAGTGAGAAGGAAACATTTTAAAGGTGTTTGTGTGTTTCAAATGTATCATTACTTTCATAGGAAAGAGTTTACCAGTAATCTGTTTCCCAGTCTTTAAAAGCGAAATACAAATACAGCATTAAACTGAAGCATCTTATGCTTGACTGAATGAAGGGGAAGTAGCTAAGTTTTTGAGCGTGTACTTCCTGCAGTTTTGGATCTAAAAATGGGTCTACAAAGACAAAATATTAGTATGTAGTCTGGGTGGAGAACTTTGACGGTCCTCTGTTCCACTGAAGCAGAACCCATAGAAAAGGAAAACAACCTTTGTGCTTGTATTGGTGTGAGAAAGACTTTATATGCCAAAAGGAAATAATTACAGTAAAAAGACCTTGTATGATAAGATATAAGTAACCTTAAGATTTCTGCCAGAAATTATGTATGCCAAGAACTTGAGAAGTGCAAACATAAGAGAATGAGGCCTCCCTGTGTAGCTCTGAAGAATAACTTAAGAGAACAACCAGCAGCCATGAGCTTGGGTTTTCTTACTAGGCAGAACTGCTACGTCATTACTTGACCACAGCACCTTGTGACTGCAGTCTTCCCATACAGCAAGCGCTTTTCTACACTGCAGGAAGTAGAACACTCTGTTGCTTTATAGCAAAGGTTTCTGGTTGCTGTGTCTGTGTAGGGACCACAGCGGCTCCTGGCAGAGCTGGGAAATGAAAGAAAAATCTGGATTTGGAATTAGGGAGGTTGTTTGTTGTGATACTCCTCTTGCTGTCCTGTTGGAGATGGTTCATTTTGGTGTGAAGTATCACATTAAACCATATGGGTTTTGAATTTCCAGTTTGTGTTATACTTTGCATATTTGTCTCTTCGCAGATAGTAAAAATATGTATTTTATATATTCTTAAAAAGAGCCTGGCTTGACTTCCTAAAATCAGAATGCATCTTTTTGAAGTAGTTTTAAGGCAATTGGGCTTGTTGAGTAAAAGGCTCTATTCCCGCTTCTCACTTTTCAAATCGCACCTGACCTCTGCTGAGAGGAGCTGAACTTTGAAAAGACAGGGCACCGGATTTGTTCTGTGAATAGCGGTTAAATTCTCAGCAAGGAATATTTCTGAGCTGTACATCACTTTTTGTAGAGTCTTCCTAGGAATAAGAACAGTTGCAAAGAGGAAGAGCTGAGGAAAAAATTTTAATGACCAAATCCCCAGAAGCAGCCCAGTTTTAATTCAGGTGCATTGACTCTCCATATGAATTGAAGCTGCGGAATGATGGTTGCAGTTGCACAAGTCGTCAAACCTGATATCTGCAGAGCTATAAGCTTGGAATGAAGGCTGTGCAATTGGTATTGGTCTCATCCAGGCACGTTTCTTTAATTATGACTGTGTAAGGATCAAGCTGATGTCTGAGGATTTTTTTTTCAGAAGATTGTGCTGCCGTCATTCTGCTCCTAAATCTTTCACTCAGAAGCGTGACCCACAGATATCAGTGTAAAAATACTTTTAATAGAATAATTTATATATCCTCAGCCTGAAGTACGTGCCATGTTATTTTTGTTTTTGGAACAAGACAGCTTTCAAATACAAGGCTGCCTCAGAATTAATTTTTTCATGGATTTGAGAGACTATACCAGCTTAGATGCTGGCATATATGCTGCGGATACAGTATGAGTGAAAACTCTCATGCTTTGAACATGCCTCAAAGAGTAGCAACATCACCTTAAGAGCGCTCATATATATGGTGTAAAGTAACGGACAGGTTCCTTGTATGTGTGGCATGATGTAAAATTAATGTCATCTTCAGTCATTGCCATGATTAGCCTGGCTGCCCTGTGGAGGGGAAGTTGTATAGGAAACTCAAGCATGCTCTCCACAGTATGTTTTCTGAGTAGTCCTTCATCCTGAATCTTTCTGTGGCCTTACTTTAACCTTACAAATGAAATCACCTTTTCAGTAATTGGAGGAGGAACTGGTGTTTTCTCCATTCCCTCTGTATCTAGATAGGATGGGTTCTGAGCCAAGATCCAGTCAAAGCAAACTGATCTGAAGGCTGAGGCAACAGAAAGAGTTCACAAGGCTTCTGTGTTGTGTCCACATACAATTACATTCAAACTCTGTAGAATCAGTGTATTTCTAATCTTTAAATGTAGCTCAAGCATGGATAATTCTTCTATCTTTGCAGTCCTAAAATCATAGCTATGGTTCAACTGGTTGTGTGCTTGCCATATACATGTATGTGTATCCCCTTCTGTGTTTGGAAAACAAAATGGCTTTAATTTTCCTGGCTAGAACTGTATATAAATGGAGTGGGTTATATGCACAAGAATCATTGTAATGTCGTCTTCTGGGTTGCTGGTATAAGGAGTAAGTTAACAGTGCGTGGGCCCAGTTGCTTGTCAGAACTCCTCCACCTTGCAAATGAAGCTTGAGCTATGTACTCACCAGCCAAATATTGACAAATTTTGTATAGGAAGATGTGAAACGTCTCAAGGTTTGTCACAGAGGTGAAAACTGACCTATTTCTTCAGTCCTGAAATCTTTAAAATTGCTGTTAAGATCACTCAGTTGACCCAGAAAATTGATACTATACAGCATGATCCCATTTTTCAGCATATGTTCGCATTTGAATTATGAATAAACTTCCTTACAGTTCAACTGTTATTTTACTTGCTATACAAGTTTCATAAACTTTCAGATTGAGACACGTGTCTAATGCTATATTTGCAAAAGCCTTCTGGATCATTTAACGTGGGATGCAGTGGATCTTCTGACAAACAGGCGTGACTTGCACCAAATCTTCCTTAAGCTCATTGCTTGAACTTTCAGCTGTTTCCCCCTCTTTCTTGTTGTGGAAGACTAGATCCTAGTTATTCAGGAGGCTCACTGAGCAGGAAGAATCCCAAGTATTTTAGGTAGTACTTGGCTTGCTATGTCCTAGTTAAATTCTGAATGTGTTGGATTGACTCCTACAGACACTTTCTGCTCTGCTGGGTGAATCAACTTCCCTCCTTCGGTTTTGGTCTTGTGATGTTGTTTACAGCCAAGAGACTGAAACTGAGTGAGATTGTTTAATCAATCATTGTGGTCAAACAGTAAGATGACAAGTTTTCCTGTGTCCAGAGTCACAGTGCAGAGAAGTTGGGTATGCAGTTGTAAGGTCAATTCATATATGACTTTATGCTTAGCCTTATGCTTAGATCTCAGCTTTATAGAACAGATATAAGTTTTAAAGAACCTCTTTATTCCCACTGGGAGCTAGATTTGACTCACAGAATTTACACTTATATTTAAATTTTTGTTTTTCAAGGTGAATGAGGTTACTGACTCGATCTTTTTGTTAATATCTGACAATATTATCCAGACATCCATTCCTGAAAGTTGAGGCAACTTCTAAGATTCTTTTCTTTTTAACTTTTGCACTCATGTTATAAATGAACTGGCATGCAGCCATCCTTGACTAAATACATTAAAATATTTTGGTAGGCCGTTCTTCGCAAGGATATATCCTCACTGGTAATGTAAATCCAATGTAATTACGTCTTGCTCATGCTGAACATGTTAATATCTTTCCATTTTTGTTCCTGAGATTCATGCTTCTATAATATATGAATTGCAACTGAAGAATTAACTTGGAACTCTACATAATATTAAAAAAAAAACAAACCACAACACAAAAAACCAACCTAGTGATGTTGTCAATTAGGAAATAAAAATACAAACTTCCCAGTTGGATGTTCAAGTTCTGTCTTAAATCTCCAGTTAAGTTTTAAACACTGTTTCTGGGAGATGACAGTAGGGAAACTCTCAGATGAAGATAATGTCTTTGCTGTAGGGTTGCTGACTATCTGTTTTACCATGCATGGTTAGGAAGATTTGTTGATACAGGTGTACTTCAAATCATGGTCCTAGATGACATAAACCATAGAAATCCCTGTTAGGAATTGCAGTCATCCCACAAAAGTGACAGAGACAAAATACTTATATTTTAGTGTTATTTTCTAGTATAGAAATTCCTTCTTCCTATCTAAAATAAAATTAAAAAATTGGAACCTAGATTCAGTAATTTTGCATGTATTTCTTAATAGTAATTTTTGTTAGCCCTTTAACTTCAAGGGATTTATGAAAATCTTCAGCTCTGTAAACTGGGCATCTTAACTGTGCCAGTTTTTAAAATACATGCAAATAAATTAATCCTTCCCTCTCAAATGAAACATGTTATGTGAGCAAAAGATAACTGTTAGAGGAGGAATACTTGTCCTGCTGCTGCTGTCAGCTGTAATGTGTATCCTGCTTTCTCAGGAGAGTGCATTGCAGTCTTTGTGCTAAACTATGTCAAAACTGTTGTTTGAGGAGGGAAGGTTATTTTAATACTTTGTTCTCAAAAAAAAAAAGTGGTTGAATTTTGTTTGAGTTGGTATGAAAGATATGGTATGGTTTGGAGAGTTTTTAGCTGGGCTTTCTGAGCATGTGTGACAGCATTTAAATGTGTAAATGGAGTTGCTCTTTTTTTTTAATTTTTACCTCTGGCTAGAGGGATATTTAAGATAATGTAATGGAAATGAGCACAAATTCTTTGTTCCTGTGAGGATTTTTGCCTTACCTGTTGAAAAGTATAGTGTCGGTTTACTCTTAAGTTACACGTATTGCTTTTGCTCTTTAACAAAGCTAATAGATCAATTCTTTTGTCTTCACAGCTTTTCCATGGTTTGGTATGGACATTGGGGGAACTTTGGTGAAACTTGCATATTTTGAACCTATTGATATCACTGCAGAAGAGGAGCAGGAGGAAGTTGAAAGCTTGAAGAGCATCCGGAAATATCTGACTTCCAATGTAGCCTATGGGTCCACTGGCATTCGAGATGTCCACCTTGAGCTGAAAGACTTAACGATTTTTGCTCGAAGAGGAAACTTGCACTTTATTCGATTCCCAACTCACGATTTGCCTACTTTTATCCAAATGGGAAGAAATAAAAACTTTTCAACACTGCATACGGTGCTCTGTGCCACCGGCGGTGGCGCTTACAAATTTGAAGAAGACTTTCGCACAGTAGGTAGCCTGTCTTCCTCATACTGAAGCTGACGCTAAAAGCATTGCTGATGATGGGTTAAAATAAGCAGTATTTTGAAAAACTGTGGCATGCTCAAAGATTATTAATCACTTTCAGTCTTAAGTATGATAATCTAGAAATATGCTTTGTGACATCATAATAAACATGAAGATCTAATGCTAACAGCTAATTAGAAACTTCCATTAATGCAGTGAAGTGCAGGACACCTTTGTGGAAGTCAAATTGTGTAATCCGTGTTCTGTCTGATGGGAATTGTGTTTAAACTGCTGAGGTGCTTGAGTCACTTCGGATTTTCTTTCCTAAGCAGTCTTTGATGATAGGTTTTCAATGTTTGTGGAGGGGATTATCCTTGTTAACTTATTCCAGTGCATTGTTTAGAGATCTGTGACAAAATGTGTATCTCAAAGGCAGTCTTTTTTCAGCTCCAGAGCTGTTTGGGATTTTCTTGAGGTATTTTGACTCTTACCTTGATGATCAAAATTGATCGTTTATTTAGTTGAAGTTTCTATGCAAATTTAGTAGTTACTAAGAATCTTATCACAGTGTCCAGTGTGCACATGTCCTAGTTTTAAAGTGGCTACAGACCTCTTGCCCTTCTAGAGACAAGAAGACTTCTCAGTAGCACAGAACATCCGGTTTCAAATAATCTGCTTGTATATCCGTTTCTGTGCCAGTCGTGTGTTGAGCTGATACAACTGTTTGTGGGGTAGGGTCACAATATGTACAGCAGAACTAATTTATTATCTGAAACCCCACAGAAATATTTTATGTTGGAACAGCTCCCTGATCTGCTGAATGGTGAAGCTTCACAGTTATGCCATGGCAAGAAGAGCTGAAGGGACCTGGGGGAAGAGGAGGGGACTGGCAGTGCTGTGATCTGTTTCCGATGTCAGTCAGCAGTGTGCAGTCAGGTCTGATTGTGCAACTTTGTAATCTACCAGCAGACTGCTTTTTTAAATGTGAGCTCCCCTGATTCAGGGATCGACTTTATGGGTGTTTTTAATTTGATTAGCTGCCTCATTGGACACTCTAACTGTTGGAACTCTCTGCTGTGGTGAGGGAGAGAATGTGATCACTCTTTTTGTGAAAGCCCAGAGTTAAATTGCATTAGGTATGGTGTGAAATTACAGCCTTCCTGGAATCCACAGCACCTGTTAATTGTCTTTCAGCTTTATGAGAACAGCAGCTTAAATGCCATGTGCAAAACTGAGGAAGAACTGTAATGAGCCTAAAGTTCTGTAGGATTTCTGATCTGTGGTTTTCTTGTGATCCTTCGAGTATTAATGAAGTTGCGAGGATAGTTGTTACAATGCCACTGAGGTTTTTATTTTAGTTTTTATTTGCTGACATCTTAGAAATGACTGTTTGACTTGTAAGTTGGAGAAGGAAACCCACAAACCTTGAAAAAATGTGCAGATGTGTGAGTGTCACCAAGATGACACTAGCATATTTGGCAACTTTTTTTGATTGATTAAAAATGTTGCTAATTTTTCAATGGACTAATGTCTGAGTATCTCAGAAGTTATCTTTGGGCTTACCAAAGCAGATATTTATACTGCCTATCTGTTTTTGATTCAAGTCTGACGTCTAGATTTATAGTCAGAATAATCTGCTAATGAATGTATTCAGAATTTAGCTCTTCGTTGGCTTTATAGTGGGATTGCAGTTCCTGAATTAGTTGCCTGAGATAGCTTCTCAAAGTTAGCAGTACAAATATACCCACAAATTTTGTAGCATGATTAAGCAACTTTAGAACACACTGACACTTTCTTTTTTTGTTGTGTTTTTTTTTTTTAAACACAGATTGGAAACCTCCAGCTGCACAAACTGGATGAGCTTGACTGCCTTGTCAAAGGCTTATTGTATATTGACTCTGTCAGCTTCAATGGCCAGGCAGAGTGCTATTATTTTGAAAATGCCTCCGATCCTGAGAGATGCCAAAAGATGCCTTTTAACCTGGATGATCCCTACCCGTTGCTGGTTGTTAACATTGGTTCAGGAGTCAGTATTTTATCAGTCCATTCTAAAGACAACTATAAAAGAGTAACTGGAACAAGGTAACTTAAAAACCTAAGGTGGGCTTGTTGTTCTATGGAACAATGAGCCTTCTGGTTGGAAGGTGGTTCCTTTCCCTGACACCCCCCACCTATCCCTTCCCTCATGTTGTAGTATGGGGAAGTATTTTATCTTTAATTTACAGCTGCATTCATTGAAGCCCATTCCCATAATTCTGTTATTGAGGACATTCAGCTAGTATCTTAGCAATTGATGAGTGCTAGAAGTGCTCAACAGTGAGAGTTTTGTCTTAAGTTTTGATAATGTGTCCCGTGAACCTGTTTCTCCTGCTCCATAAGAGTAAATACGTCCACACATGTTTTACAGTAAATGATCAAGGATCAGTCAGTTGTATGATGTGGGTATTTAGGCATTTTGTCTCTGATTGTTTTCCAGCTTATATTTTGAGAGTTTATAACTATTTTGAGAGTATATAACTACTTATAACTATAGCACTTACTGTATGGTTAGCTTCTTGTGACTTACATGAATGTTGAATCGATTGACATCTGTTTGTGTAGTGAACGTTGAGCAAGAAAGCAGACAGCTTGATACGTAAGTTGGAGGGCTTCATTTGTTCATTTTGTTAGTCAAATGTAAGAATCTTTGATGTGAGGAAATAGTTTTCCAAACAACTAGTTTTCTTTCTTCTTAGTCTAGGTGGAGGGACCTTTCTTGGTTTATGCAGTTTGTTGACAGGCTGTGAAAGCTTTGAGGAAGCTCTGGAAATGGCATCCAAAGGAGACAGCACACATGCTGACAAACTGGTTCGAGATATTTATGGAGGAGACTATGAAAGATTTGGCTTGCCAGGATGGGCTGTAGCATCCAGGTAAGCAAGAGAACTTTTTGTTGTTTCTTTTGCTGGTTCCTTTGCTGGTTTGGGGCTTCAAAACAAGAATTAAACTATTGACACAGAAAACTGCTTTTTGCAAACTTTCATTGTAGTCAAGTTACATTTTTATCCTAAAAGTATATATACTCAGTTTCCCTGAAGGTTTAAACCATGTGCAACTGCAGCTGCCCACTGCAGTATTGAAAAAAACCTCATGTGTTGTGCTGTATCCAGCTTTATGTGAATCTGAGAGAATGTGAGGTGATCACAGGAGTGGTAAGAGCAAAGTGCAGAGGGAAAACAAAGCCAGTTACTTTTTGACTTCCTAGAATCTTTTAGTAGGGCTGTTGTCCAGAGAGAAGGTGCGTGAAAGATGGCGTTTGTGTTGCTCTTACAGCAGTCTCTCCACTTTTTTTGAAAAGACATTGCTTTTTTTGATACATGGTTGTCAGTACAGGCATCTGGCATAATGTTTTACCTACTTTTCTCAGTTATGAAGGCTGTTGGACAGACATTCATCCTCATAGTGCAAACTATTTTATTGCCAATGACAGGATTTTTGTCATAACTTCAAGTTTTATTTCCATTGGGAAAGATCATTGGTGATGTTACAGCTTCTCTACCCATAAAGAACATAAGAAGAATAAACTTTGGGAGTGAAACTAATATGTACATAAGATTAAGTTCATTAAATCTTTGCTGTTATTCAGTAGTAAGAGGTGACTTAATTCTTATCCCTCTCCAGCCAGCTGAGGCCAAACCTCTTGAGAGAGCATATCCTAAGAGGTTTTAATATGCGCAGACTTTACACTTTTAGTCAATACATCTTAACTCGCTCTGTATATAGGTGGTACTTGTTCTTGTTTACTTTTTAAGTCCCTTAGGATCTTTAATGAATGAGTTTTAGAATAATCAGGATTCTGGCTCTCTGAACTGCCTTAGATATGACAGAGTCCCTAGTGGTAAAATATCATGCATAGCTGTGGATTATTGTCCTGTTTTTTCTTACAATTTGTAAGAAATTATCTACTGTCTATTGTAATGGAAATGCACTTCTAATCTAGAACTCTTCATCTATACAACCTAAATTGCAGCCTGTCAGCTGTTTGTTTTCTGTTTCAGAGGATTGTGTTCCATCATGAAATCATTCAAGTCATCTCTGGTTTACTTCTACTTTGAGACTAGAGGATTGGATAGATACTGTGAGTGAGGAGGCAAGCATGAGGAGTTTGAGGATTCACCAGTCAGACTTAAGCATTGACTTAATTTAGAGTGACTAGATTTGCAGAGTAGTCTTGCCTAAGAATAAGACTACTTTTTGCTGTAGATGCTTCTTCATGGAAGTTAATCTAAACAAAAATATTTTGTTGGAGGTCATTATTGTAAAAAGATTGACTCTTTCCTGTGAAGGAATAAATACACATGTTGTAGTGGCAGTTGTCTAATTGCTGTGTTTAATACAGATTTGAAAAGGGAGCTCCTTAAGAACAAACATGAGACTTAAGTTCTGTTATAGCATAAAAATGACAGTATGAAATTACTTCAAATGCACATGAATTGTTCTGTATTTAATGGAAACTTTTCCTGTTCTAGTTTTGGGAATATGATCTACAAAGAGAAGAGAGAGTCTGTTAGTAAAGAAGATCTTGCAAGAGCCATATTGGTCACCATCACCAATAACATTGGGTCTATCGCCCGGATGTGTGCAGTAAATGAGGTAAAAACATTTGACAAGGAAATGATCTATCTATAGGTCTATTATTTGGTTTCAGATTAAATGACTGCTAAAATGATGTATCATTTTAAACCTTTTAGTATGTTCTCAAATGAAATGAAGAAATGAATGTAGTGTTAAAAGAACTGGGAATTGGTTCGGAATATTTTGACTGTCTTTGGAGAAGTGGGGAAAGGATATTCTTTGCCAGTGGGGAGGGTCATCTAATGAGGAGGGCTTCAAACTAGCTTTGTTAGGGAATGGAGCCCAAAGCCTGCAGATAAGTGAGGGAGCAGGGGAGCACAGGATGTTGCGATGAAAGGACTTGAAAGTTCCCTTGTGAAAACAGGATGATTGTGGGCCCAAATTAAGTCTCTGTACACAAACACATGCAGCATGGGATACAAGAGGACCTGTAAGTCCTGGTTCTCCTGAGGGACTATACCGACCTCTATTGGAAGGGTAATATGGCAGATCACAAGCAATCCATGCTTTTCTCAGTGTGCTGGGGACAGTTTTCTGACACAAGTGCTAGGCAGACTAACTAGGCAAGCATGGTGCTGGACCTGCTGTTGATGAGTGGAGAACTGATCAGGGATTTGAGTGACAGCAGCAGAGTTAAAGATCCTAAAGAAAAAGGAGGTTGTTTCAATGGCATAAGGATCCCAGAATAGCTCATTGATCTTCCAGGATAGCATCCTCATGGCAAAAGCAGAAGGTGGGATACAGCCTGACTAGGGAGTAGCATTGCAGAAGAGAGGAGGGTGCTGGCTGATAAGCCGAACTGAACGCAAATCAGCAGTGTGCATGTGCACGGACGAAGGCTGACCTTGTACTGAGACACCTTAGCTGGACATGGCCAGTATGTCAGAGGTGGTGATACTTTTGGGCATGACCTCTTTCCCCCTCCTCCCCAACCACCACCATCACCAAAAGAGAAGCACTGGCAAACTGGAACAAGTCTAACAGGCAGGTTACCAAGACAGGGCCCTGTCGTGGAGCACCTAACATATGAGCAGACACCAAGGAATTTGGGTTAAGCCTGAAGAAGCTGAAGCCTGGAATGGTTGTTGCTATCTGGAGAGGGTTACAGGGAAGGCAGGGCCAGGTGCAGCCATGCACAGCAGGAGGGGAAACAATGAACACAACTTGTAGCAAAGAGAATTCTGATTGGTATAAGGGAAAAAAGATGCTCACAGTGGTTAAGCCCTGAAACATGGACTCAGAAAGAGACTGTGGACTCTGTCCTTGGAGAGTTTCAAAACGTGGCTTGAGCAACTTCAACATTTCAGCTGCTGAAAGACCTGCTTTGAGCAGTGCATAGGACCTGATGGCCTCCAGCAGTTTTTCAAGCTGAAATTATTCTCTGACTAAAGCTCGTAGAAAGCATTGCTTCTAGCTAAGCATTATTTTTAATTTTTAACAGTTCTTGAGACTTCAGATTATTTTGACACCTGTCTTCTTACTGGTTGATACAGAGACAGTTTCCTGCTATCTTCTGTTTCTCAAAGCTCTGCTAAACAGAACCAATCTACTTTCCATTTCAATGTGATTAGCATGGGCAGTCAAGAACCTATGGAAGACTACTGAACTTAATGCTCAGGCACCCATATCTATGCTTAAGCATAGAAGGTATGGGTGCCTGAGCACCTGGCATTTCCACATTCATTATCAACAAAATTTGGATAAAGTGAGGTTTAGTAACAGCTTTTGTAGAGAAGACTAAGGGTAACTGTATTTAGACCTCTGCTTAAAAATCTGTGGATGCAATAGTCTCAAAAATATCAACAGCCTTGTTAGCGGCAGTAGCTCTTCTTTTGCGTAGGAACCAGACTAATATTTTTCTGGTTTTAATATTGCAAGTTTTCCCTCAATTTCCTTCTCTGTCTTTCTCTCATATCTGTCTTGGAGAAGAAAGTTAATTTTGTCGTTATTAAGTTAATTTTGCCTTTTTTGCTTTATGGCAAAGCTTGATAACAAAAGAGTTAAAATGAGGGTGAAGTTGAAAGTATGTGCTAATAGTCTGAGTCTGAACCAAATGTGTGCAATTTATATATAAGGGTGGGGTAAATAAGTACAAATAAAAACTCGTGAAATGCAGATCAGCTTTATTCCCAGTTTTTTTGGTCTAGCTCCAACTATGTCACAGAACTACAAATCGTAATAAATAGTTAATAGGCATACACAAACTAGTGTCTTGAACTATGTATAAAGATAAAATGGATTTAATGATCTGAGCTTCCTGCTATAGAGCAGAATTATGTTTGAGTACCTTAACAGTGTGTTTACTTTGTCTTCACTGTGAACTAATCAAGATGGTGAAAAACAATTGCGTGTTAGTCATTTGACTACAGGTTGAATTGTCATACTAGTTTTTGTAACAACTTGGATATGAGTATTCATCTAAGATAATTAAGCACTAACACAATTAAATTTCCTTGGTTCCTGCTCTCATATCATTAAACCACTGTTTAATGTTGCTTCCACTTAATGTTGGATTTATTTCAGTGAATGGGGAAAATTAAACGATTTTCACTTTTTACATTTGACTTGATTAAAATTCACAGCTCGCTTCAAGTATTTAAGTCATCTAATGTTATGCTGAGGTACATTAAGGTCTGAAGGTGAAAGGAACATCTGTTATGTCTTACTGTCTTCGGCTTCTTTACAGTGCTGCCTTGTTGCATATGGATCAAGCAGCATTGTACAGGGCTATGAAGGCATTGAGTCTTCTCTACCAAATATAAGTTATTTTTTGTTTAATTTCACTTTTAGCTGGGCTGTTTCTTTGGCTTAATTACTGAAAATGCTCACTTAACTTGAAACAATCTGTTCTTTCCTAGCTTAATTTTTCAAAGCTGTGTTAAACAGTGAAAAGACTTAATCCTTTGCTGTTTTTCTTTTTAGAAAATAAACAGAGTTGTGTTTGTTGGGAATTTTTTACGTGTGAATACTTTGTCAATGAAGCTTCTTGCATATGCACTGGATTACTGGTCAAAAGGCCAGCTGAAGGCCTTGTTCCTAGAACATGAGGTATGCTATGGTTCATTTATCTGTATGATTGTTTTACCATAAATCAAAAATGCATGTGTTGAGTACCTCTCGTGTGATATCCTGAGACACCACATACTCAGTAAATATTGAAAATACAAGGTTTGTCATATTGTACTGCTTCTCTGGAGACAGCTCTCTATGCCAGGGAAGTACTTAAGTCACTTTGGGGCACCTCAGTTCATGCTGTAGATCTTTAAAATACTTATATTGTTCTCAGTGGAGCTTGAGCAACACCCCAAAAGTCGAGACTGCTTTTAACAAGGACTGCTTTCATACCGCCATAGATACACCTTAAAGTTGTTTTAGTGATTTTATGCTCCAAGACTAACCTGCTTTTGGGCAGCTTCTGCAGTCTAGATCAGTATGTAATGCTGAGAGAGTTGACCTGTTTTGATTAACACACAGGCAATCAGTATTAATTACAGGTGCAACAGTTGGAAGACTTGTAACTTTTGGCAATGGGCTGATAGTTTCTGTCCTGGATCTGTCAGTCTGCAAATATTACAGCATTACATCTATTCGTCTTCAGCTGATTCTCACAACTTTTTTCCTTTATTGCTTACCCTGAGACTGACAGTCTCTTTTGGTGCCAGTGTCTGCAGTAATAGCAGAATGAGCAGAATGGTTCCTTGCTAGCTCTACCCCCTTCAGATTTTTCTTGGATAAATTTTAAATTCTTGCGTTTGGTCAAGTGTAGATTCCAAACACTTCTGTATTTCATAGTTATAGGGAGGGGGGAACAACTCACTTCCCCAGAGAGGAAGAGTAATCCAACAGGAGAACATGGTTCTTGATATGCAGGTAAGTGTGCAGTAGACAAAATTATGTTGAAGCTTGGACATAATTCTTTAAGAATATGAGGTGCCATTTAAGAAATTTGACTTGTACCTTAGGAATAGTGTTTCTGTGGATACTGACGATCATTTGGCAACCACAATGTGCAGTTCCACTAGGAAAACCAAACCAAAACTGATTTCCATGGTTTAGGAGTCACTGATACATGTCTTTGAAGTCCTGCAGTGTATGGGGAGACTTGGTTGAAAGCTCCTAAAGTTAAGCCAGATAAGAAGGATTAAATGTTTGTTTCACAAAGCTTTAAAAAATTCTTATGAAATATGATATATTAAAAGTGTATGGTGTTCTTTCTGTAGCACCAGGTGCTTTGTCATTGAAGTGTGACTAGTGCAGAATTTAATACCCTACCTGAACCTGAAATATGATTTTGTTTGTTTTGAACAGGGATACTTCGGAGCTGTTGGTGCTCTTCTTGGGCTGCCAAATTTCAGTTGAGATACCAGATGTCACTACACTGAACTGTTTTCCACCTGAATGACACGTGTTTATTCCAATGGGAACTAAATCTGGGCAGGGGAGAAGAAAATAGCAGATTTCCTGTAACTCTTTAAGAAGTGATTCGCTACTGAATATTGCCATTATAAGAAGGGGGTTTTCACTCTGTTGGGCATTGAAAAGTGAACTGTTTGGGGATATCGTTTATGTTCTTTGGTACATGTAGCCAGTATTGAACTTTTAATACGCAATACATCCTCTGAAAACAAGCTTCCAGGAGAAGGAATGCCAAACTGTTAAGTGTTCAGCATGAAAATACTGCAAGTTTACTCCTGAGGCTTTAGACCCATCATTTTTTTATATAATTGATGAATGAAAAATAATTTTTCATTAGTTATACTACATTACGAGCACAATTTCCCATGTGTACTTACAGAAAACAACTCTAAAAACAGTAAGGTACTATCTACAAGATGAGGGGTCTGTAGATGATTGCTTTCCACAGTACAAATAGTAATTATTTTGTGTAATGGAAATAATATTAATTATTTAATTTTCAGTGGGAAGAATAGAAACACAAAAAATCGGCCAAAGCAGCAGACTGAGCAGTTGATGTTTTGAAGGTTTTGTGAAGATATTCACTTGCCCTTTTCATTCATTTGAAGGTGCAGCTGGTACTTTGGGAAACACCCTCTCTGTCTTTGGTTGGATTTGGAAAAGAACTTAATGATTGATGAAGGCAGGTTTTGGGGTTGGGATTTCTTTGTGGACATGACTTCCCAAATGCATTCTGAGGGTTTTTTTGTCTGTCTTATAAATTCTGACATAATGCATCACTATTTGTAAAGGTACCACAAAGCCTGAGAGCATTGAAGAAACCTTTATGAAATAGACTAAATGTGGGACCTCGTAATTCTGATGCTTTGGCTCTTTTCTGTGGAGGTTTAGAAAATTTCTGCCCCATCCTACTAATTTGAAAATGTGATTCTCCTTAATTTCAAGGAGTTGATTAGAATCTAATTAGATGTTGAAAATGAAGTTGGCTTGCTTTTCGATTTGGAAGTTTGTTTTTGAATGTTGAGGACAGCATCAGAGTTTGTATTGCAGCACCAAATGGACCAATATTTAGTGCACTTGCAATATGGAACCATTCATCAAAATGTGGCCTTGGGATAAAATCCGTACTCCGGAACTGATCTTTGGGTTTTTCTGTATACTTTTAAAATTTACAGTTGTGATTACTGTAATAAGTTTAGTCCTGAAGCCAGGGCATGAGATCTTAAACTGGTAAGAATATTATACAGTCATTAAATATATGACTTTTTGTGGACTAAAGAGCTACCCAATTTTATGATACCATTTTAATGTTAAATATTTCCTGTAAGTGCATGAGGAGCAACCAGACTAGAACACATTCATATCTTGGGTTTTAAGGTATTTTTAAAACTGATTGCGCAAGTATTCCACAGCATGGCTGTGTTGTATTCACAGACACATCCACCTAGTGTGTTAGAAATCTCTGTGTGCTATTTTTAGTCTTCTCTTTTCTTTTCTTAAAATTCAAAGCCCATTACTAACGTTATATGTTAAAGATCTGTGGTCCTTGAAGAGTACAGTAACTTAGAGTAGCCAACTCATTAAGCCCAATGCCAATTGCAAACACAGTTCCATTTATTGTTGGTTTTCCTGGTACTTATGCTACATAGCCATTATGCTTGCTTTGATGTTTCATTTCACACTTAAAACCAAACAAAAATTACACTTACAGTTCAACTGATCTAATGCTAAATCATAGCACTTCAGAAAATAAGTGAGTGTGGTTTTTATAGAATGTCTTTATAAATACTGTTTAGTCTTCCTTTTAAGTTACGATTTACTATAGAAAGTAACCTTTATTTGGTTATAAAACTTTGTAAAAAAACTTAATTTTCTGAATGTTTTGACAGCGTCCTGAAAATTTTGCAAACCAACTGCAGATTTTTTGCAAAGTGAAGTACTTTAAGACACATACTACAGCCTGATTAGAAACAGTTCCTTTAGACCATATTTATTGCTACTTCACTTGTCATTTTGTGATACTGAAAGAGAGCTGTTCTTGAAGCAGTAGTTGTTACTTGTATATTTAACCAGAAGCACATGCAGAAGATGATTACCTAATGACAATGGTTGATTTAAACCACTTGAAGTTGATATGACCTAAGATACATTTTTGAAGTAATTTGTACAGAGTTACAGAATGAAGTAATGGAGTAATTCTTGAGTAACTGTACTGTACAGAAACTACTGTGAGAATCAAAACGTATGCCCTACCTCTATTTTACTTTCCTTGAGCTTCTAAAAGCGGCTTCCTTTTGCTAGTTTTATCAGCACAATTGTTTCTTCCTTACAAGAGCAACCAGAGTTTTCAAGCCTTGCTGTAGAGCCCGGGGGTCCTGTATTTAAACCACATCTTTGGGTTTCATCTCATTTTCTCTCAACTTGGAACTTGTTACTACAGTCTCCAAAGATTGACTCTACCGTGAGTAGAAACGCTAGGCATCACAAATAGTTGCAAGATAAACCTTAAAGTCTTCTCGTCTAAGTTGTCTTCTGAATAGATTGAAAAGGTTTGTTTCTTTTATATAAATCACTGAAGTAACTTGTTTTTCCTGATCTTTTCTGGTTTTACTTTGACCCTTGCCATTTCTTTTCCTCAAAGCTAACTGGTTGAAGCAGCTTTAGAGTGAATTGATTCAATGTGATATACTACAGTAGAGAAAATTTGGGGGTTTCTCAGGGCTGCGGTTGTCTTCTGAAGTGGAACCACTTCTCTAGAGGCAAGTGGTGCGATATTTCTTCTAAAGTAAAACGTAAAGCTCATTTTGAATGTGTGATCATTTTCAACTCAAACAGCCATGTGAGTGCCTTTTCATTTTTTTCATATAATGCCAATTTTGCTGGTACCAGGACTTTATCCAGGAGGCTTCCTAAGCAGTGTTGCTTATCAGAGAAATGGCAGATGATTTTATTCGCCATGGAGATGATCCCTTCAATCTAGTGTAGCTAGAGATGCCAGGAAAACAGCATCGGGTTTCTGGCTTTCTGTCCCTGGTAGCCCTTATCTTGGGGTAATGCTTTTGCATTTCTTGGTCTCATCTCTCCAGCTTGGTCTTTGTTACACACAGCTTTATATGTCAGTATCTCCCTAAAAATCATGCACGTTTTTAGTCAGATAAATATAGCTTATTTCTGGCCAAAGAAGTTCATTTTTAGATGAACCTATTCCAAATTGGTGTGGCTATTAAACTTAACCACTTTCACTTTTCTAGTTCTACTAGGGTAACTTTAATTTGAATGGGAAAGGAACTTCTACTATCCATTTTTAATATATAGCAACCTGGAATGAACACATCCTCAGTTTTCTTTACTGAAGCTAGCAGAGGTTTAAGTTATAAAGACTTTCTAATTCTTTTAGTAAAGCCTCAAGAAATTTAACAGTTTGGAGAGAAGCAGCACTGATAACACTTTGTCTTATGGTTTGGTCCAGATTTTCAAAGGGTCTTCAGATGTCTGACCTGCCTTTTGAAGATCTTTCCTTCTCTTTGTAGTGTTCTGCAAGCAAGCACCCGTGTGATTCTACCAACACCTCCATTCATAATTTGAGAGTTACGGCATGGAAAAAATGAGTGTGCTGTCCCACTTACTCTCAGCCTGTATATTAAG